>NC_073346.2:15183000-15540000 GCF_027580225.2 Misgurnus anguillicaudatus
TGGCAGGTATGGGGAAACTAAACAGACATGCAACACATTGGAGCCCTGTTAATGAATTCATAACAAGGTCTGGTACTTTCTAAGGATCTATACATTTTTGGCTTGAAAGGAATCGGTTCACAGCATATCTAATGTGTCAGTCTTATGTACTGTGTGAAGATGATGTGTCAGCCATACCTGCTGTTTGCGATCTGACGCTGGGTCTATAAGTACGTTGAGAAGGCTCGGCATCTCTGTGTTTTTAAAACTCTCTTGAAGTGCACTACGCAGTTCCTCCACAGTTCGCACCAGGTACCCATGTCCACCGAATGCACTCATCACCTGTTCATACCGCGCTTCTGGTAGCAGGGTCACTGGAGGAGCTCTGAGACACAAACACATACACACCGGTCACTCACAAAATGCTAGATACTAGATTTTCAGTCATTCCTAACAATAACTGGAACTCAAGTGAGATTTATTTTCTTGCAACCAATGAAAGACAGATATCTGATCCCAGCATCATCGAGTGTACGTGTAGAGAGAGACGGCATTAATCGATAACTATGGCAACATATTTAAGATCTTTTTAAAAGTCTTTAGACTCACATTGTAGTCATGTCTCCCATTTTCTCCATCTCTCTCCATGTCTCAGGATCAACTCCACTGTAGATGCCATTGTTGTTGATTACTATAATGATGATTGGCAGTTTATACCTATTCCGAAAAAAAGGTAAAACAACACGGAACCATTATAGTAAAAAAGAGTGAAGCAATATCATAACAATTGTCGAATAGCCTATAGATGGAGCTAAATTAGGATGATGTATTACATGAGTAAAAGTGCATCATGTAGGTTTACCTGCACATGGTCTCGACCTCCATACCAGAGAAACCAAAGGCGCTGTCTCCCTCCACACACACCACTCTCTGTCCCGTCTGCTGCGTCTGCTCCAAAACAGCCGCTGCGATGGCAAAGCCCGGGCCTACCCCCATAGTGCCAAAGGTACCAGCATCTAACCTGTGTCAGCAAAACATTTCTATAACAATACTCAATGAACTAACTACTAGTCACCCACTAACTGACTTAACTTGTCATGTAGCATGTTGTGGACACAGATCATTTACTGTATTATAAAAAAAGAGTTCCCCCTAAAGCAGACCCTAAATAACATTAACAAGCACTTTAAAGGGGCACTGCACTTTATTTGAAAATATGCTCATTCTGGCTTAATAATCAAGGACTTTGCTGATGTAACATGGCTGCAGCAGGCGTAGTGATATTTACGCACTGCCCGAAAATAGTCCCCTTGGTTTCTTTCAATAGCAGGGGACTATGCGTAATATCACTACGACTCCTGCAGCCATGTTACAGCAGCAAAGTTCTTGATTATTACGCAAGAATGTGAGTATAGTTCCTAACCATATCTGCCTAGAAAATCTCAACTTTTAATTTTCCGTCGGTCTTGGTGCACGATGTGACTACAGACGAGTCAAGTTTTAAATAGGAAAAATCAAAAATCAAAACTATTTGGTTATTTTTTAGCGCGATGCTAATGGTCTAATCAGATTCAATGGATTATGCTAAGCTATGCTAAAAGTGGTACCACCAATGTACTCCATTGAAGTTTATTTAAAAGACCTACACTACCGGTCAAAAGTTTTGAAACACTTGAACGAAATGTTAACAATAATCTTTTGAATCTAAAGCTGTATGGTTAAATGCTTAAAAATGACAAAAATATACCTGCGACAAACAGATTCATTTCTGTTATTACAAAAAAAGTGTATTTAATTTTTTTTTAAAGGTGCAGTGTGTAATTTTTAAAAGGATCTCTTGACAGAAATGCAAAATATTATACAAAACTTTATTATCAGGGGTGTATAAAGACCTTTCATAATGAACGGTTATGTGTTTATTATCTTAGAATGAGTCATTTTTATCTACATACACAGAGGGTCCCCTTACATGGAAGTCGCCATTTTGTGTCACCATGTTTTTACAGAAGCTGTTAGTGGACAAACTTTTTTACTAAGTTGTCTCTGGCGATGACATGTTTGTCCGGTGGTGGCTACAGTAGCTTCTCTATGTGTTTCAAAAGCAAGAGGTGAGCAATGGACTGAACCTTTGGTTGCAACCTCGCCACTAGATGCCGCTAAAATTTACACACTGCATTTTTATATCGATGACTTGGACAGAATATTGAAGAAAAAGTAGCTAATAAGAGCGCAGATTAAATGTAAACTCCTTCAACATTCTTTCAAATTAATCCTAAAGTGAAACTACTTCAAAAAAAGACACTAGTACAATTCTGCAATTTTTAGGCAGAGGATAACTGTTCTTCAGATGAGTTTTATTTTTTTTGGATGCTTTTAGTCACAACATAATTTCCACAGTTACATTTGTGTTATGTTATAGTTTGGATGAGTTTATTATTATTCTGTAATGTGGAAAAAATTCAAATAAAGAATGACCAGTAGTGTACCTTCTTGTTTAGCATGTAAACTCATTTAATACACAAACGTCTATAAAACCCATCATCAAGTATGAATTGTGAAGGGTGTCACCTGTGTCGTGGGAGGTAGTTGAACAGCATAGTACGGCCGATGTCCATCGTGTTAGCACCTTCACTCACTATGACGCAGTCTTTGGGCAGGAGCTCAGAGATGTGGTGAAAGGCCGTGTAGTAGTTCATGGGTACTGTCGACTGAAGAGCAAGAGTCTGCAGGAAACATAGATACACACATTTGACATGTGAAACTGAAAATGTGAAAGCTAAAGCCATTTTTATCATTCTAAATAATGTGTGAAAATATAACCTTGATATCTTTAATGTCGACTCAGTAAGGTCATGTCAATGATTTAAATCAATCAATGATTTAAATCAATGTGAAATCAAACGTTGATGATTCTAATCTCATAAATTAGGTTATGAGACTTTTACTTGGATTTCAGGTTCACACACATTGTTACACAGGGGTTTGGTTTGGTGCCTTATTGCTTCGAATATGCTACAGAATATTCAGACTCCCACCTTTGAAATGCGAGCATTAGCATTCATTTTCTCCCTCAGGGTTGTCCACCATTCTGCATCAGATGGAAATTTCCAGGACTTGGATCTTAAAGTCTCCAAAAGCTTCAAAACAGTACAAAGAAACATTAAGAGGGCATTTCATGGGAAATAGATTTTTGATGTGCTGTACGGACATACTGTAATTAAAACATGTGTTCCTGTAGCTCAGTTGGTTAAGCATTGCGTTAAAAGCGCAAAAGTTGTGGGTTCCATCTCTAGGGAACAAACATTGGATACACTGTAAGCCGCTTTATTTAAAAGTGCCTGCGAAATGCATAAATGTAAATTTAACTTTTATATATTGACTGTTCAGTATTCAGCAACTTGGGAGAGACACTATTATTTACTTCACATACAAATATGTTAGCCAATCAAAACAAGTCACTTACATATAAGAGTCTTAAAGGAAAACAGCACCATTTTTCAATATTTTACTATGTTCTTACCTCAACTTAGACAAATTAATACATCGCTCTCTTTTTTCAATGCATGCACTTAATCTTTGTACAGCGCATTGTGAATGTGTTAGCATTTAGCCTAGCCCCATTCATTCCTTAGGATCCAAACAGGGATGAATTTAGAAGCCACCAAACACTTCCATGTTTTCCCTATTTAAAGACTGTTACATGAGTAGTTATACGAGTAAGTATGGTGGCACAAAATAAAATGTGGCGATTTTTTAAGCAGATAAAAATGAAAACTATATTGTATGGCGGAAGAGCACTTAGTTTCTGTAAAATGAGAAACTGGATCAAGTTATGAAACATGAGTAAGAGGACTGTGTTTACTGCAGTTTACCTGGTTGACCACAGCTCGTATGTCTCCCATCAGAGCAGATGCGGCTCTTACGTTATTACTCAACTCTTCAGCACACAGATCCACCTGCACAAAAAATTAGACACATCAATAACACATACACACAAAAACATGATCCATCTCATCATGTGTGCTATAGCAGATTAACGGAGGTCATTTTGTTATCTACAGGCCTTTATGATGGTGCATAGCATACCTGAATAACCTTCACATGGGGACTGAATCTGGGTGGAAAACCAAAGTGCAGGATCCAGTTGAGTCTGGCACCCAAAAGCACCACGACATCAGCCTGCAACAGAGCTCTACAACAGAGAAAGAAAGTGAAGGTACATATTCATACTTTTTGAACTGAACAAAAAAATCCTATTTTAATACATTTTAATCTTTACAACATGCAAAATGCTAAAATTTTTTTAAATATCAATTAAATATACTTAATGGTAATAATAAAATGGAAATAATTAATTTAAATAGCCATATGTTTATGTTTTATAGATATCATGGTAACAATTTACAATAAGCTTGTACAGTATTTGTACAACATTAGTAAGCATTAGCTAACACAAACTAACAATGAGTTTTTTCAGCATAATGTTAATTAATGCCAATACAATTGTTCATCTCGTTTCATTGTGCATTAACTAATGTTAACTTTTTATTCTATAAATGTATTTTAGTAAAAGCTAAATACCATAAACAAATATAAATGCTGTGGAAGTACAGTATTCTTCAATGCAAGTTCCTTATGGAAAAGTGTTACCGAGATCATTTAAACACACCGGGATCTGGCAGCAGCCACACAGTTTGGGTGATCATCGGGCAGCACTCCTTTTCCCATGGGTGTGGGAAGGAAGGGAAGTCCAGACACCTCCACCAACTCCCTGACCTCCCTCTCCGCCCTGGCATATGCCGCACCTGCACCACATCACAGATTTACAAGAGAGATCATCCAGAGGGACATACAGTACAGGATGATTCAAACAGGCTTGATTTATTAATAAAAAACAGTGAACTAGATTAGGACAACACCTCACTGCAATTGTATATATGTAGTTCACCTTTTCCAACGATGATCAAGGGCCTTTGAGCGTTCCTGAGCAGCTCCAGAGCTTGTGTGACCTCTCTGCTATCAGCCTGACTCACAGGAGCTACAGGACAACAGGAAACAAACCTATAACCAATAGAAAGTAAGAGTTATGAATATGACTGAATGCAACATATGCACACATTTTTAGAGCCTTAGTTGAATGGCAAATGACATTGGGAAGTCTAGCAAAACATGTAAGATACTAAGGAAGCAATGATCAATAAGTAATCATAATAAGCGTAAAATTTATGATGAAGTTTTAATGACCAGGTCCTTATAAAGCTCACCTGACACTGGCTCTGTCCGTTTTGGCATTCACCATGTCTCCAGCAATGTCTATGTAGCAAGCTCCCGGGCGGCCGTAAATACTGCTTCTTACAGCCTGAAACAACCAATAATGTTTTTGCATTTACTTCAGAACGAAATGCATTGTGTAGTTGTAAAAATGTAAAAATAAGTTTACTTAAAATTGATAACCAATCGTTCTTTATAAATATGGTTTGTAAATCATTAGTATATATGTTTAAATGAAATTTAATGTTATAAATGTATTTTTATGAGTATGTTACCGCTAATATGTACCAAAAACCACAAAGCTAGAATTTTGATTTCATGCTGTCAATAACTGAAAAGCTATTTCATTATTAGGTAATGTTATAGGTCAACTAGTAAAACATGGGCACTAAAATTAGCAAGTAATGCATATGCTGATAAAATGCAATATCGCTTCGAATTAAAAGTGTGTAAATGTACTTTTTCCACCACGGCTGGTATCATCTGAAGACTGCTTGGTCGAGCAGAAAATTTGCTGTACAGACGACAAGCTTCGACCTGATGAGAAACAAGATGACAGACTCCAATCTCTGTAGTATACACTAGAAAAATAAATATGAAGTAAAGTGTGTGTTATTTACACACACAAAAAAACACAAACCTGAGGAAACTCTTGAAACGCTCCTGTGGTTTCCTGGTTCCTATCAGAAGAGCCGCCAATGACAATGACAGGCCTGTGATTTCAAAGAAGAGGACAAAATGTAAACACAATCTGATTCAAATAGCATTAACGTAAGTGAATTCAGCAGCAATGTGGAAGTTACCAGCAGTTCACATTAGCATTGGCCATTCCTCCCAGTGCATGAATCAGCCCAGGTCCAGAAACCACCAGACAAACGGCTGGGCTGGAAAAAACACACAATGTGGACCCAAGATTACAACTTTAGATGAATAAAACAGAGAAATAAACTTGAAAGAGACACATTCATACCGTCCTGTCAAATAGCCAATAGCAGATGCAGCATAGCATGCCTATAAAGAAGAAATGATTTCACAAACAGATCCAAATAGTTTTCAATGTTACAAGAAAATGAAAAGGTTTTACAGAAAAATGAAGCTGTCTTACTGCTTGCTCATTGCGCATGCCCACATACTTAATGCCGGCTGCTTGAGCGGCCATGGCCACCTCAATGATCGGCACACCAACGATGCCAAACATGTACTCCACATTCTGCAGATGAAGATTTAAGATATAACCCAAAATTAAACACTATTCTCACTATTCCCTATGAGATTATCTGATCATGATAGTGATCTGATCAGTGCAAATCTTTAATACATTAACACATTTACTGTACATCCAACCAGAATGAAGATTTACAGTTTACTGATGTACACTGTTATTAAATGATTATGACTAAAGTTATAAGTTTAAATGTTTTTACTATTTGGTAATGCAAATAATACATATCACATACATAATATATCTCATGATTTACAGTATTTAATGTTATGGCATAATATAATCTCCATTTGTACTATTCTTGAATATTTTGGTGCGCGTGCGCATGCGCAGCACCTTTGACACACTGTCCAAGTTCAATAGAACTACGGGCGACATAAACTGTGACTTTTACATGATGTAAAACATACAGAGAAAATAAAAACGATGCTACGCGTATGACACGTTTATCCTTTACTTACTATGAGATTTTTAATTTTGCAACTTTCTCATAAAATGATAAAAAATCAGGATAAAATGAGAAACTCGTTGAGAGTCCATCACTGCAATAAACTTTCAGTTTACCTGAGCTTTAAGTGCCTCAGCGATCAACTGAGCTCCAGTTATTTCATCCATTATCACCTTCAGTAAATCATTTCAGTCTTAAACACATGAAACTACACTCTTCCTCAGCTGCTCTTCTTCAGTGGTGTGTGGATGAAAGCGCATATCTCCACCTACTGGATTTAAAGGATATTACAAGTGCTGTATTTGGTTACTGATAGATGAAGTAAAAATTTGTGTATCAATGCTTTATTTTTAATTAATTCATTCTTGATTTAATTTGATGAATATTCTACTGAGATTCATTTTGATTAAATAAAAGAAATTAATGATATAATTATTTAAAGATATTTAGAAATACAAACTGCACTTAATTCTTATAATTCTTATCAACAGCATTTATATACAGTATACGTGATGTTTTACAACATTTAACTACGAATACAAATTAAAAGATAAAAAGCATTTTAATACTTTTAAGCCTTTAAAGCTTGCATTAATGTTTCAATGTCTCATGTGAATGTAAAAACTTCCTTCAGAATTTTTTTTTAATGCGCTATATAAATAAATCTGGTCATAAACCTCATTCAGAGCTTGTGAAGAGAATTAAATTAATTCCTTGATTTTTTTTAAATCCATGAAGGTATAATGAAGTAGGAAATTTGTCAGTAGTTGCAATATTTTTCCTGAATCTACTCTTGGTTCACATATATGATTAAAATGACCCACGCTAAACTGTAAAGCAAAAGTGAGGTCGTACTTTCACAAATAATACATATGATTTGATTTGCACCAATACATTGCAATCATCATATTTTGCCATTTATATTCATTAAAGAGACGTTTATTGTTTTAAAAGTTTGTTCTTAACTGTCAGGTGATTTTATTTAAAATCAGGTAGCTTTCAAGCCACTAAGAATTTGAAATAATTTACATCTAGTATTCCCTCAAGAAAACAGAGAAAGGGATACAGGCAGGAAATTGTTCAGCAACAGGTTTTACTGTGTAAAAGACCATTACAGACATAATGACTTTGTGTGCTTTAATAATAATATAATAACATTTTTTAAACTGTAATTTACCTTGTAGTAGACATTAAACATCAGAGAACTTAAAAGGACAATATTCAGCTAAGCATCATAAATGTCATTGTGCATAAAGAGGTTATATTTTTCATAACCATTATTTGGCATATTGCTGTTTTTGTTTTCCTTCACATTTGCTTTTCTGTCCATTGCTTGAGCTTCTCTGTCTCTGCCTTCAAGATACGACTGCAGAATCTGAAAAAACTAAAGATTGGACAGACTCATAAAATATGAGTCATAACATTTAAAGTGTAACACCTTACAAAAAGTTTCTACATGTCTGTCAGTCATTCATTGGACAATCACAGTACAGAGGGACAAAGTTAAAAAAACAAATATCTCTGATTGTCAACATTATGACCTGTGCTCATAAGTATGAATTATTTACTAGCAGCTTTAAACAGTGATTTTTTACAAATCTCAATAATAACTCTTATAACTTTTAAGTAAATAAAAAATATTCAAGAAGCTCTCAGAATTTGCAAAAGTTATTCACTGCCAGATGGATCAAATGATTCAAACAGAAAACATGGATGGAGCAGCAGAAATGTTTGACTTACCAGGTTCCTGCTCTGGGGGTTGCTCAGAGATTTCCACTGATCTGTGCTTGAAACGTCCGACTCAACCGGGACAACCAATAGTGCCATCAAAGCCAACAGTGTGAACCTGGATGCACGACAGATTGCAATCACAGCATAAATCTCAAACAACCAAGATAGCTTTACCTGACCAGAAAACTCACATGTTTGCAATGCCTGTTATCGCCGCCGGGTCAGTTTGCAGCTGGGTCGCCTCTGTTTCCCAAAAGCTCTTTCCACTTGCTTTTATACACAGTGAATGAGGTATACCACATGTGAACAATTTTCACCTCCTGGTAAATTGGCATTTCTTTTTTTGTTCAAAGAAAATCTGGACTAACTCTAAGTGCCATAATTGATATAATTAAGCTACCTTATAGCGTCATCATGGCTCCCCTAGAGACGTACAGCTCAGAATAGCCTCTTATAATGATGGTGGTATTCGTGGATTTAACCTTTAAATGGACATGATGAATGTTGAAAACCGGACACATTAGCGAAACACAGGAGTTGAAATTAAAGGAAATGTTTTAATGAATATGGTACAAACCTAACCATTATTTTTTTCTAACATCCAGAGGTGTGAAGGAGAAATCTTACCTTGCCTTTCCAAATTCACAACCCATTGCAGTTTATTCATTACAAATGTATTGCCACAGCATCACCATAAATGACTATACTGAAGTTTATATCAAGGCTAAGTTAGCTTTGTTTAGCTAAAAATGTGGGTAGTTTGTGTGGTTGGGTTTGCAGACGTGTAAATGACCTGTTAATTTTTCTTGTACAAATGCTCTTTAAAACAAATGACTTTTTGCGTATAGTGCAGTGATGAAAATTATATGTTATAGCTGCTATGTCAGATCACACAGCATGAATAATACACTGTCAGAAAGAACGGTCCAAAAATGGTCCCAAACTGCTGTCACTCTGGCAGTAAAATGGTCCTAATATACAACATATAGTCTACATATATGTAGACTATACACGCACCTAAAGGATTATTAGGAACACCTGTTCAATTTCTCATTAATGCAATTATCTAATCAACTAATCACATGGCCGTTTCTTCAATGCATTTAGGGGTGTGGTCCTGGTCAAGACAATCTCCTGAACTCCAAACTGAATGTCAGAATGTGAAAGAAAGGTGATTTAAGCAATTTTAAGCGTGGCATGGTTGTTGTTGGTGCCAGACGAGCCAGTCTGAGTATTGCACAATCTGCTCAGTTACTGGGATTTTCAAGCACAACCATTTCTAGGATTTACAAAGAATGGTGTGAAAAGGGAAAAACATCCATTATGCGGCAGTCCTGTGGGCGAAAATGCCTTGTTGATGCTTGAGGTCAGAGGAGAATGTGCTAACTGATTCAAGCTGATAGAAGAGCAACTTTGACTGAAATAACCACTCGTTACAACTGAGGTATGCAGCAAAGCATTTGTGAAGCCACAACACGCAAAACCTTGAGGCGGATGGGCTCCAACAGCAGAAGACCCCACTGGGTACCACTCATCTCCACTAAACATAGGAAAAAGAGGCTACAATTTGCACGAGCTAAGCATTGCCTACCTGAGCATTGTTTCTGACCATGTCCATCCCTTTATGACCACCATGTACCAATCCTCTGATGGCTACTTCCAGCAGGATAATGCACCATGTCACAAAGCTAAAATCATTTCAAATTGGTTTTTGAACATGACAATGAGTTCACTGTACTAAAATGGTCCCCACAGTCACCAGATCTCAGAGCATCTTTGGGATGTGGTGGAACGGGAGCGTTGTGCCCTGGATGTGCATCCCACAAATCTCCATCAACTGCAAGATGCTATCCTATCAATATGGGCCAACATTTCTTAAGAATGCTTTCAGCACTTTGTTGAATCAATGCCATGTAGAATTAAGGCAGTTCTGAAGGCGAAAGAGGGTCAAACACAGTATTAGTATGGTGTTCCTAATACCAATATAAACCTTTGAGGTATACTAATATCCAATCGTTGGTAACAATATATATCTCTGAATTAATAATATGATCACCTTAGGTACAAAGGTGTACTTTTTGAAAGGGCACCACCCCAGTGATAGCTAAAGGAAAGATTTTTTAACTATTCTGGACAGTGTAGACTAAAATGCTTTTTTAAGTGGCACCAAAATACTCTGACCATTTAATGACCAATTAACACATTTCAACAAATTAATAACACTTTGGGTAACTAAGGTACACTATAAAATAGATTTTGGGTCATAGCGTGAAAATCTAACTTTTTCAACGTTTAAGTGCTATAATTGAGTCCCCAGTGCCTCTATCAACCCAGAAAACATGAAAAGAGCAACCCAACTTAGTTTTGGTAAACAATTCTCTGCAAGCATGTCAAAAAATACGTAATTGAAATTTTGTCTGTTTTGTGACGTAGATAGCAAGCCAATTACACTTTTCAACAACGGCACTGCCATTTAGTGCAGAGAAAGAGAAAAAAATTGACAGCATTGAGTTTCAATTTCAACAAACCACCAGCATTGCGATTAATTTTTGCATTTCATCAGCTCATTTGCATTTTAAAGGGGTCATAGCGTGAAAATCTGATTTTTTCCATGTTTAAGTGCTATAATTGGGTCCCCAGTGCTTCTATCAACCTATGAAAAAGAACAACCCAGTAACTTAGTTTGGGTAAACCATTCTCTACAAGCATGTGAAAAATTAGGTCGTTCAGATTTCACCTGTTTTGTGAGGTAGGTAGCAAGGCCAATTACAATAATTTTTTCCCTTAATCTGCACTATCCAACCACCGCACTGACATTTAATGCAGAGATAAAGAGGAAAAAAATAAATGACAGCACAATTCAGTTTCAATTGAAACAAACCATCATTGTGTCATCAGCTGATTTGCATTTTAAAGGACACAACTAAAACAGCACATTTTTGCTCAGGCCTACAAATAAGCAATTTTAACGTAATAATAAATGATCTGTATTTTGAGCTAAAACTTGACATATGCACTCTGGGGACACCAAAGATTTATTTTATATCTTTAAAAAAATCATAATATGACCCCTTTAAAAAAGGAAGTGTTCATGCTGCTTAAAAATTTTGAGTTAATTCAACTATTAGTTGCCTCAACTTTTCTTTTTTAATGGCATACAGTATTATAACATGAACAAATAAACATAGTGAAAGACTTCCTATTTCCCACACACAAAAGATTTTTTAGTTTTTAGCCAGTCAATCCGGCAAACAATCATTCAAGACAAGCTAGATAAAGCAATAATTCAAGCTAAAGCCTATCAAGATAAACTATCTGAACTCTCCTGAACCATCAGTTAGTGCAGAAAAACAAGACTGCAGGTGTCGAACTTTCATGAAGTCTTCGTAATGAATGGGAATACAGCAGTACTGAGAGTTCATTGCAATTATTCTGAAAATTGTACACTGCCATTTCATCTTCTGCTTAACTACTGTCATGCGTACTACCGACATTTAAGGCTTTAATAAAAATAGTTTTGATCAATCAATTTTCACCATGTTTTATGCATTTTTTTAAAAATATTTTTTGCTTGATCTTTTTGATTCCTCAAGTATTCGCTATATCATGTATCACTAAATACATTCATAAAAATCTATTAGAATCTCTCTCTTGAACTCTTTATAATGACTGGCAGTATCGAGAGTTCATTGGAATTACATGTGTTGGTTTTCAAAAGATTCACAATAAAAATAAGTCACCCCTGCTTTCTGCATAGCAATGACAGTTTTGTTAAACAAATTGACAAAATTGATTCAAATTACTCAACTCATTTATTTAATCAACCATAAAATATACAGGATTCTCTTGTTCTGAGTCGGGGGCAAGCAGTGACCATCCACTGCACCATTCGCTTTCCTTTTACCACAAGAAAGCAAGCACAGATACCTGCTGACCCCCACTCAGCCGTGAAGCCGTATTAAACAGATTTCCAGTTTCAATCATTCCAAAATCAAAGTTTGAAAAGAGACAGGTTTCTGACAGGCCATCACAGAAGAATTCAGTGGTTTTGTTTGCTAAATCAAAATGAACATACCTGCCCGAAAATGTAATGTTAATAAGAGCCAGAAAAAATATAATATATATTTATATTCATATATCAACATACAAAGAGATCAAATTCTGTTCTACCATTGGTTTACACAGTGTTCCTCATCCTTGAGCAAAGCATGCTGGGAGCCGTTTGCCTCTTCATTTTCAGTGCTTTTCACAGACGTAGTGTTGTGTAACTTCTCCTTCTACATTGCAGATTTGTTCTTCCGAGCTGCCCCATCCTTCCATACAGTAATTTATGAAGGCACACGATGATGATGATGATAGTTATGGAAAGTAAAATAAATACCATAGATAAAAAGAATAATTTATCCTAAAACTGAAGATGGAGACAGATAGCTTTTAACTTCACTCATGCTCGTGACCAAAAGCATAACAATGCTAATGTCCTTGTAGTTTCGAAACTATTTACTAAATCTGTGATTTTCCACCCAAAAGGGCCAGAGAAATTTCCTTGTATTAAAATCACATTTTAAAAAATAAATCATTTTCCCCCAAAGTTGTTAAATGATCAATTCAGAAGTGCACACTTCACTTTAAACTGTTGAAAGCATCACAATAACCCCTAGTCTTTAGTAAAGGACTATTTCATATCCTCCCTAATGATCATAAAGGAGTTGAAAAATCCCAAAATCACAATGACAGTGTCAAACTGCCCATGTGCAAACATTGGTCCCAGGCTGCTGATTCTTGTCTTGTTATTGCCATATCAGGAGGTCCGCCCACCAATCCACCGCATTTGCGTGGGTGAAGCAGAGTACTCGGAGGTATCTGCTAAAGGGCGAGACGTGCTGGCAGAGGTTGAGCTGATGAATAAGTGGCTGGGAGGGCCTCATAAATACATGTACGTTCTTGTGTGCGTTGCGGGTAGAGACTCTTAAGGCTCCGCGGAGTGGCCGGCCGCTCGGTAATTAAGACAAGATGTGCGCCTCTCCTCCGCCTCAGTAGGTCTCAGAGTCAGAGTCATTTAGCTCGTCGTCCTTGTAGAAGCCGTCGTGGCGCCCGATGCTGTTGAAGCTGCAATAGGAGCTGTGTTCGGAGCGGAGCATGGGCAGACTGTCGAACGTGACGCTTTTTGAGGGGCTGGTGTAATGATTGATGGCGCTGAATGCCAGGCTGGGCACCGCAACTCCTCCGGGGGACACTGGCATCATGGTGGCAAGGATTAGCGCCAGGCAATCTGCCACGTCTTTGTTAGGAGCACAAGCCAGGGCGGGGGTGTAACCTGTCGGAGACATGAGACGAGACTTTTCATGAGTATGGAAACACCAATATCAATATGCAAGAGTAATGTTGTTGCACAATGGTCAAAAAAGATTAAAAGAACAATGTTATGTTTAAAATACAAAGTATTTGGATTAGTAAAGGCCACTTATTCATTTGATAATGGCTGTACATTATTGCTTATTTATTACATAGTTAATTATGAATGCTTGATTCTTATTGGCCAGCCATGAGATTTGCAGGTTTTTTATTCCCAGATAACAACTGTTTACAAGTAATAACACACGGTATAGCTTAATATTACAAAAAATATGTTTCTGACATATGAACGTCGTATTTTAAAGGAAAACACCACAGTTTTTCAATATTTTACTATGTTCTTACCTCAACTTAGATGAATTAATACATACCTATCTTTTTTCAATGCGTGCACTTAATCTTTGTACAGCGCTTCTTAAATGTGTTAGCATTTAGCCTAGCCCCATTCATTCCTTAGGATCCAAACAAAAGTTTTATTTTGTGCCACCATACTTACTCGTGTTACTAGGGAAAACATGGAAGTGTTTAGTGGCTTCTAAATTCATCCATGTTTGGAGCCATAGGAATGAATGGGCTAGGCTAAATGCTAACACGTTCACAATGCGCTGTACAAAGATTAAAATTGCAGGCATTGAAAAAAGATAGGTATGTATTACTTCATAAGTTGAGGTAAGAACATAGTAAAATATTTAAAAACGGTGGTGTTTTCCTTTAAACTCGGAAAAAAACGGAAAATACGTCTCTTCAGTGTAATACAAGACATTTGGTTTTACATCAGGTCCTGATCACACCATAAGGGCTTATTTTCGCAATAACAACCTGCTACCTATACATTATCTCTTAAATATCATCAACTTCCAATATCTACTAGTATTGTTTTGAGCATACCTAAAAGTATTGTGCATTATTAACAATAATCAAGATTTTTCTAAGGTTAAAAAAAGGTTTACCGTTTTCATCCACAGCTAACACACTAGCCCCCTTCGCTAGTAGTTCTTGGACGACCACAGTCAAGCCATTCCTAGCAGCGACATGCAGAGGCCTGGAAAAAAATTAAATCCATTAACGTCAACCATAAAATTAGATTTTTTATAATGTAATATAGCTAAATAAATGCTAAAATCTTGTGCACGTACGTTTGTAAAGCTGCATTGGTGGAGTTAATGAGGTTTCTGTCAGTGATCTTCTCCAAGATCAACAAGGCACTGGTTTCATGGCCCTAAAGAGATAAAACAATGAAACGAATTACAAAACATCAAACCATCGCTATAGTTGCTTTCCGAAACATGTATTTACAGTTATGACAAGTACGGCTGTCACAATTATTAAATAATCGTCTCATCGCTATGATTTTAGATCACCGCAATGATTGCATATCTCAATAAAAAACACAAGGGGGAGCAGCAGCACCTGTATTAACAAGACAGTATCTAATGGCGCTTCTTGACTGACATTGAAATGCAGTACATTGCAAAGTCATTTAATACAGTGGAAAAACAGCATTTAAAGATATTCATATTTACTGCTAGGTATATCTTGGAAAAGATTAAATTTAAATATTCACAACAATCCTTAAAGGGGACAGAGAATGAAAAACCATTTTTACATTGTCTTTGTTGAATAATGGTAGTCTACCCACAATCACAAACATACAAAAAGTGCTAAACATGCTAAACATCTCAGTCTCATAGAAATTCCTCTTTTAGAAATGTCAGCCAGAAAACAGCCCAATCTGAAAAACTGATGCTTATGACATCATAGGCATCTAACTGCCATCCACTTTAAAATAATTGGCTACATTTTTTGAGTGGCAGCAAAGTCAGCCAATCAGTAATGAGATTGCAAGTTAAGCCAGTAGGGGGAGCCAAATAGGTGCAAAACCACTTGTTTGAAATCCCCCACCCTAATAGAGCTATCTGAGAGAGGTTTTTAGGAAGCTTCTAAGGCATTACAGACCCAAACAAAAATGTTTTGTCTACATGTCACATCACAGAACAAGGATAAATACTCCGTTCAACCATTTTATGTCACCTTTAAAAAAAATGTTATGAACAAAAAAATCTATGAGAATTAAACATCAAAGCCCTAAAACAGGCAATGAATCGTCATTATCGCCAAAATTTATTAGACAATTAACCGTCAAATTTCATAATCGTGACAGCCCTTATGACAAGACAATTAGCAGGAACTCAAATGAAAGACACCAAGGCACAAATCTCTAGAGTTTGGGAGATTTTGTCAAGAAAAAAGCCATAAAGAACTGAGGGAGCGTTTCTCACCTTACTGCAGGCCAGATGGAGCGCAGTGTTTTTCTTGGCATCCTGCAGCGTAAGGTCTGCTTTTGCACTGCTCACCAACACCTCTGCAAAACACAGAACAGCGTCACCACACAAACTCTTGAATTCATTTAATCGTTCACATGAAAAACACAGACTTGAGAGTCTCACCGACTGCGTTTGTCTGGCCGTTCTCAGCGGCCATCATGAGAGGAGATTTGCCTCCAGCATCCACACAGTTCACCTGTGCATTATGACCCAGCAGGAGCTGTAGACACTCCACGTGATCCGTGAACGCGGCAGCATGAAGAGGAGTCCTGACAGAGAAGAAACAATCACAGCCTATAAGACTCCAGAGTTTAATCAATGTCTGCAATATGCAATTATGTGTAGCACATTCTGTTATTCAGTACTGGGTGGTAGAAAACTACAACCTCACTGCAAACTCTATCAAAGACAAGCGTTTGGCTTGTCGACGGCTTTGTTGATCTTAATTGGTGCCATTCATATTTTTATCCTTTTCTAAGAATACTCAAGTATTACAGTGAAGCAGTAAATGATTGGAAATGCATTATCTGAAACATTACTGATGCTGTGTCCAAAACCACTACCTCGTTCACTCATTCACTATTCCCTTTATAGCGAATGACAATTGAGTCCACTATATGGGAAAGAAATGAAAGAAAATGAGTGAGAGATTATGGACACTGACATAAATACCATGCGTCAAAGAGCTGTCGCAGAGATTCATCATAAACCCTTACAACGGAGTGGCTTTATGGATTGTACTGTGAAACGGTAAAAGATTACAAAACAACTGCACGTCATACCTATTTACTATTATGTTAATTTATTATATTTAATAAACATATGTATTCAATTTAAATAAAAGGTATCGCATTTATTTTTACTTTGTTTATTTTTAAAAAGCAAAATAAATAAATAACTGACAACAAGAACTAACAAGTGTATAAACATAAATGTTTGGTGTTTACAGTCAGTATCCTTCAGCTGATTGCAGTTACATGTGCGTCTCTCGTTGTTACTAAGGAAATAGTGAGTGAGCGAGTAGACATCGAATGTAACCTCGAAGTCAGAGTGCATTGTAGGTAAAAAGTAGTAAACGAATGTAGGGAATAAAGTTCTTCACTCAGGTTTCAGACACCACAAAAAAAAAGGCCAAATATAGTGCACTATATTAGGGATTGGTTTCGGACACAGCATGAGTTAGGTTTGGGAGAAAAACGTCCTGTATACTTATATAAACACTATAAAAACTGCTTTATGTACAGTTCCTGTAAAATAGGATTCATTACAACACCCACCTTAAAAATAAAATAAAATAAATAAAAGTACAGTTGTACCTGTTTTTAGAATCTGTCGAATTGACGATGGCAGGACCAAGAGTGTCTATCAACATCTCGGCTGCTCCTTCATTGTCATTTATCCTGAAGGTCAAAAAATAAAGCTTCAATACTCACATACTTCTCAAACATTAATGCGCACACACAAAAAAAAACAAATCCACTTACACAGCACAGTGAAGGGGGCTAAACGTGTTCCCCTCTGTCTTATGGAAAAACTCCTGCTCCAGCAACACTTCAACACAAGTGTCATGTCCTGTCAAGAACATAAAGAAATTTAACACATTTGATTGTAGTTTACCAAACCAGCTTTCTAAGTGTGCCCAAATAAGACCATCAGACTCCAGCAGGTGAAAAATGTTTTTGGGATTTGATCTTTAAGGGCTAGATACATAAAAATCAATAGATTTAACACAATAATATGATTATAAAACAAACATCAATGCATTGCAACGAACCTTTTCACACCAAGCCAATAACATTAGCTTGTTTGCATTAAATCAATGTGTGCATTGTGAATCTGTACTGTCAAATATTTCAGGAGAGTGAAACAAAAATAGGCATTTGACTTGTTCATGCGATTTTAACTCATGTCTGCCTTTGTGTCATGACACTTGATGTAAACATACAGGATCTAGTGAGTGTTTATTCACCGTTGTAACAGGCCCAGTGAAGGGGTGTGTAGCCCTGTTGGTCAGTGATGACAGGTATGGTCTCTATTGACTGGGCAGCATGCAGAAATCCCCCCAGAACCCCAACGTGGCCACAGGCGGATGCGAGGTGCACCGGTGAACGTCCCCTACAGTCCCGTACCATGAAACTGGCACTGTGCTGCAGCAGAGCCTCGACACACTCCTCATGACCCGTCACCGCCTGGACGAAACAACACACATGCTCAACTTAATCCAACATGCTGTAAATTACCATATAGAAACTAGTACAAATGACATTGTTTTTTATACTCAAAAGTCATGATTTACCCCTCTGTGCAGAGCAGTGCGACCCCACTTGTCTTTGGCATCTACATTAGCTCCTTTATTAATAAGGGAGTAAACACAGTCGGTGTGTCCACCCAGCACAGACAACATCAGAGGAGTCCTGACAAACACAGATATGATTAATACTGCGTGATCACTACTTTTAAGTACTGGTAGTAAACACTGCTGAATATGAATATTGAAAACATTGCTGAAATTATTGTTAATGTTTCACTTATATAAAAACTAAATGTCACATACATATGCACATTAGGGTGGTCCTTATTTTTCAACTTGTGAAAGTTCATGCTCTCACCTCACCAATTGGGCACAATTTTTTGAATATTAATTATATAATATAAGGACCACTCTTATGCACATAATTTGTGTTGTTTATGGTAGTACATGACCATCCCTAGTCAAGTCACCTTCTTTAAGGAATGGTTGAGGAGCTCAGATGCAAAAGCCGCTAAACACCACCTCCGTCAAAAATGAGAATATTAACCAAATGCTCGCCAAACCAAATGTATTATATGTTCATCAACTACCTTTGTTTCAAATCAATTAATCCCGGCCTCAGGCCTTTCAGAAACACTGCTTTGTTGGCAGAATCCACTAAACGCCACATAGCTTTTTTTACCAAAGTCCTCTAAGTGCACGAAAGATGAATTGTATGAACGACCACGCGTGAAATGTACTCTGACCTTAATAAAACTCGAATGTGGCAGTGACATGGATCATAGTGCCTCCTAATGTGTGGTTCAGTTTCTTCATTTTTTTGCCAAAAAAAAAGCTTCCATGCACTTAGAGGGTTTTGCAGCCACAGAGTCAAATTTGTTAAAGGTGCAATTTGTAAGATATTTGGAGTAAAATGTCCAAAAACCACTAGGCCAGTTATATATTTTGTCCAGCTGATTATTATCAATATCTGTAATGTTTTCAACTACTTGTAAATCGTGAGAAAATTGCCATTCAAAACATTGACACGGAGCAGTGCAGTCACCTGTCAATGACGTTAATATCCATGTGACCCTTTGTCACCTCCTTTACTGACGTGAAAACCACATGACAACAGTGGTCGAGTTCGAAAAAATAAAATGGCGGCCAAGGAAGCGACTGGAGCGCAAATTTCGTGTAAATAAAGGTATATTTTCACTTTTTACACATTTTAATTGCATTTCTAGCAAGAAATTAGTATTATAGTTTTCGAATATGTGATTAGTTATCACAAAGGCGTCTCTGTTTATATTTCAAACACGCTGCATTTGAAGTGTGTCCGAAAGCCTTTTTTCTGAGCTGCCTTCATGTCTCCGAAGTCATTTCCTCATGAGGCAGCGAGGCAACAAGTCCTCACTGCCTTGAGTTTTCGGACGCAGCCAGTTTCGTGGAAAAATGCGGAACTATGCGAGGAACTGTCGGGCTACGCGCTTGCTTATGGACTTATGGATTAAGTTACTCTTTACCGTCTGCCGCAGGTTGTGTCAGCAAAGACAGCTCCCGTAAGCGTACGGGCCAACCAAACGACCCAAGAAGAGTTTGGAACAAAACGAGAGAGGATCAATTTGGTGTTGCATTATCTGGATGGAGAGAGCTTCGCGACAACATTTAACTAGACAGTGCTTGTGTTTTACGCGATGGGTGAGTTGTTTTGATCCGAAACCCTTCAAAAAAACGTATGCTATTATATTGATCACAACATTAGTGTGTAGACTGTAATCAGCGCGTCTTCCCGCGGACGATATGCACATCAAGACGTATGGTACAGCAATTTAAATGGTCATTTTAAGACACTTCACAATAAGATTTGTACTTTCTATACATTATGTGAAAAATCATTGTAGATTGTAAGTTTAAAGTTATTGTGTGATGTGTGAACCATCGAATTTGGACTAATACTGTAAGATCTATGACTAACAATTTCGTTTTGTACATCACACATAAACTTACATAATGAAATAAACGATGCCATCAAATGCAACATTTATAAGACTTGATTACCTTATCTGTCAACGTGATTTCTCGTTTGCGTCTGATTGACGGCCATCAGCGGTTGAGTTAAAGACTACAAATCCCATAATTCCACGTTGCTTCAGAGCGTCATTAATCTACGTCATTTGTTATTATTGTTGTTTTGGCGCAAATTCTACGTATTCCACCTTTAAATACCAATGAAATGACTTTGTGACATTTATGAAAATAAAGCATTTCAATTACTGACTAATAATCTTTTCAATGCTATTGAAGTGAAATTACTGAACCTAAACATGAGAGCCTGATAAAATTGTTCATTTACAAGAAAACATGTCAGTCGCACTTAAAGAGGGTTTTGCATCTAAACTCCTCACATGGAAATTAATGTTTATAGATGTTATACATACTGGCCAATTCCATCCTGGATGTCCACTGCACTCTTCATGTCTGCATTCCCAATCAGCAAACGCAGACACTCGGAATGACCATTTGTGGCTACGAATTAAGAATACATACGACGAGTGATTTTGCCAATTACACAACAATATACTATCAATAATTAAATTTTGTGCTTAAAGGCGTACCGGCAGCGTGAATGGGGGTCCGTTTGAGTGTGTAGTCTTTCACCAGGATGGAAGCCCCCTGGTTTATGAGAACATCCACACACTCCACATGGCCTTTAAAGGCAGCCAGGTCCAGCGGCGTGTGTCCTTGTGCCGTCCTCACATCCAGATCCAGCAGCGACTGAACAAGTACTTCTAGAGCCTGGTGATGCCCATGGTAAGCCTAAAGACAAATGTTACATATTATAGCCAAGTTCATGTTTTATTAGAGGGGACCACAGACCTAGGAAGTAATACCAGTTTACGTTCAATAAAGAATATACATTCACTAAAAAGTAATATGTCATGATCAACCTTCCTGAGGTTTATTTTGCAATAAACATGATAAAGACCATAAAGAGTAAATGAGTACAGCTACGTAGGGATCTGGTTTCTGAGAAAAGTATTAGTTATAAATACTTGATTTTTGAATACTGAGACAGATCAACAACATTCAAGTTTTTCTGATAACCAACCAAGGCCACAATATTCTCCTATTCTATTTGTCTGGTGCTTGCTAATATTTGTTGAACAAACAGACAGATTATACTCACAGCCAGGTGGAGCGGGCTGACGGGAGCACGTACGTCAGAGTCATTTAAGATGTCTGTCCCTGAGGTTTCCATTAACTTCAAGACAAGACAAAAAATACCTGATTAGGTCACAGTGAGACCACAGAGAATGGATCTTTAGCTGGGAAAAAGTCTGTTTTTTACATGTACGTGCATGGTTGAACACATAGCCTTGCAAAGCATAGTTTATTTGACTCATGTGTGTGTACGCAGACGCTCAACGCATGCGCATTGTGACAAAATGCAATGCATCTATTGGGCAACATACTACATTCAGCTATTGGCGCATGTACAATGTACACATGGTTTCAAAAATCCAGCTGTACGCAGACCCACACATACATGTAAAAAATTGACTACTTCGCCTTTTATGTTGAGTATCACAATACTTACCACATCTAAAGGAGTTTCACTCGCAATCTAAGACAACAACAAAAACTTGTTAAAAATATTTGAAGAATAAACTCATCTCATACTATTGTGAATAACGTGATTTTAAGTGATCCCTCACCAGCTCTAGACAAAGGCGATGTCCATAAGCAGAGGCGTAATGTACTGCATTGTAGCCCTGATTGTCTCGGATCCCTGGGTTAGCATCATTCCTCAGTAAATACTCCAGGCACCTAAATAGGGACTGTGAGGGAATTGTAAATTCACACTGCTCCGAGCATTACCCATCCAACAGTCATCCGTGACGCTGTAACTCACTTTCCATCGGCGTCAGAAGCAGCGGCGTAGTGGAGGGGGGTGCAGCCCCTCTGGTCAAGCTCATTGACATTGGCTCCTGAACCCACCAAAGCAAACAGGCACTGATAGTTGCAGTTTGCAGCTGCATAGTGCAAAGGTGTCCTGGAAAAGAGATTGTTGGCTTAAACGTCATTATCAGTCATTTTCTAAAAGGAAATTGGACAACCATTATAAACATAATGGGGGAATATGACCTGTGTTGACATTAATACAAGGACCTATAGAAACAAAAAGAAAAAACAAACCTTCCAAAGCTGTCCTTCCTGTTGAAATCTGCCCCCGTGTTAAGCAGAAGATTCAGACACTCAAGGTTCCTGCAGCGACAAACATTTTTAGACTCTCAAAGAGTAAAAAGGTTGGGGTACACTAGGTCAGTGTTTCCCAACCCTGTTCCAGGAGGCACACCAACAGTGGATATTTAGGATGTCTCCCAAATCTGACCCCATCTCGGAGTCTCTACTAATAAGCTCATGATGAGTGGAATTAGGTGTGTGTGAATAGGAAAATGTGCCTCCAGGAACAGGCTTGGGAAACCCTGGACTAGGTGGTGGTGGGTGTGAAGCCCTACCCGCCAGCAGCAGCAGCATGTAAACAGGTCCTTCCGAAGTCATCAGGGGTGTCTATATCAAAGCCTGCAAAAAAACCTGCTCAGTACATCCTTATAAGCAATGTGGCAGAAAAATCAATCCATGCACACAAAGCACATCGCCTGCCTAATTCAGCAGCAATGCCGCTTACCGGATGACAACAGCTTACGGCAGCAGTCCGAGAAGCCGCTGAGAGCAGCCAAATGCAGTGGAAACATGCCATGGACGCCCCTCCTGCAGGAAAAATAACACTATGCATGAGGGATCAATTAAAACATTCTTGGATAACGATTACAAATACAGAATATTGAATGTGTGTCCACCTGTTTAAATGCATATTTGATAGACGACTCTTTGCAAAAATGAGTCTTAGGGGTGTCAAGAACAACATATAAATTCAATAATTAAGTTAATGGGAATTCTGGGAATGGGAATTCTTACTTGGCTGTATCAGCTCCATTAGTGATCAGCGTGTTGATGAGAAGCTCGTGTCCGTATCGAGCAGCGATGTGCAGAGGAGTGTTCCCGTTCTTATCTTCACAGTCTATCTCAGCACCTACACATACAAACAAAACGTTAGATATTGCGAGTGTGCACCATACCAATAGAAAAAAAGCCACATCAAAGATTCACCATTCTGAATAATCGCCTGAGATCTTGAGAACCTTCCGTGGATTGCAGTCATGTGCAGAGGGGTCTTACCATCCTTACTCTGTGTGAAAATGGCAAATTAATCCAAGGTTATCATAGCTTAGCTGTTTATTCAGACATTTTGAGATGCAGAGATTTTATCAGTTTCAAAAAAAGAAATTGAATGGATGCCTATATATATTCAACGCAAAGATCAAGTTGAGCTACACCGTATGCTATGCCGCCACCTACACACCTGCAGGTGGGACGTTTTATCACATAGTATCTTGAAGACCCACCTTAATATTGACATCAGCCCCATTGCCAACAAGGAGCTCAAGGCAAAGCGCTCCATGACGTGAGGCAGCGGTGAAGTGCAGTGGAGCAAAACCCTTCTCGTTGACCTGGTTCACATTCGCTCCGCACTCGATCAGCTCATTGACCACCACATCCTGGCCATTGTAGCATGCAACGTGCAGCGGAGTGTTCCCATACGCGTTTGGCTCATTCATCTGTAATCAAATCCAAAGATAAAATGTCACGCAAGACAACCTGAAGCAGAACACGAGTGCATGAATTTAAGCGCTATGGTGCAATCCAGTTAGCTACATGTTCTCTCATATGCAGAACACTCTGCTCTCTTAAAGGGACACATTTTTTTGAAGATATGCTCATTTTCCAGCTCCCCTAGTTAAACATTTGATTTTTACTTTTTTGGAATCCATTCAGCTGATCTCCAGGTCTGGCGCTACCACTTTTAGCATAGCTTAGCACAATCCATTGAATCTGATTATACCATTAGCATTGTGCTCAATAATAATAATTAAGGACTTTGCTGCCGTACCATGGCTGCAGGAGGCGCAATGATATTACGCAGTGCCGGAAAATAATCCACTGCTATTGAAAGTTACTAAGGGGACTATTTTCAGGCGCTGCGTAATATCAATGCGCCTCCTGCAGCCATGTTACATCAGCAAAGTCCTTGAATATTACGCCAGAACGAGAGTATAGTTCCTAGCCATATCTGCCTAGAAAATTACAACTTTTAATTTTTCGTCAATCTTAGTACACGATGTAACTAAAGAAGAGTCAAGTTTTAAATAGGAAAAATATCAAAACTCTTTGGTTAATTTTTATGCTAATGGTCTAATCAGATTCAATGGATTGTGCTATACTATGCTAAAAGTGCTAGCGCCAGACTCAGAGATCAGCTGAATGGATTCCAAAATGGTAAAAATCAAATGTTTGACTCTGGGAGAGCTGGAAAATGAGCATATTTTCACGAAAAGTGGAGTGTCCCTTTAATGCTTCTGGTATGAATTTTGATATGAAAAGGTTATTATTAATTAACTACAAACCACACAGTAAATGCTGAATTTTCATCAGAATTAGTGGCAGAGTGTAATTCTCTCAATTAGCAGAGAACAGTGCTAGCAATGCCAAAGCTAAAGCTGGTTGATAGTTTGGCAGATGTTTACATTCATATCCACTCCTAGGTCCAGCAGGTACTTCACCACACTGATCATGCCGCTGGATGCGGCAGCGTGGAGAGGCGTGTATGCCTTCTTATCCTTACACGTCACCTCAGCACCATGAGATACCAGCAGTTTCACCACCTCCATGTGACCTAAGACACAAAATTTAAATAGGTGATGATCTGAAAGACTTTCAAAACACGCAGATCATCAGACATATTGTTACATGTTTACACTCACCCATGTATGCTGCCCAGTGGATCGCTCTTCTGTCCTTCTTATCGAATGCGTTTATATTGGCTCCCCTGGAGAGCAGTATTCGCACCATCTGACAAAAATAATATGCAAACTTTTAAAACAGAGGTTATTTGTCAAACATTAGTGAAATGTTTATGTTAAAAATTTTAAGTAGGATCGCCAGATATTGGGCCTGTAATATTCAGATAAACAAATATTCGATAATACTAGTCTATAATATTTGATAATGAAAATAGTGTATAACAAATGTCGAATAGATTGGTATGTGACGTCACTTGCTACTGCCCCAAAGTCAGATGCATCTGCTCCAAGTGGCCGAATTTAGTCACTTGTTTTCATTCACTCCTTCTATATTAGTGGACTAATGAAGTTAATAGTGAATAAACGGATATGGGGCTATTTCAGGCACATCCTATTTTCATATTTTTTTATCAATTTATCGAATATTTCATTAGTTGTGGAAGCCCAACAAGATATGGAGGAAAAATGCAATAAAACTGTTTGATAATGCAACAGCAAAATGCTAGACCATGAACCCAAGAACATAAGGGAAACTGCAGGACTGCTGCTCTGAAAGAGGGAGCTAACTGTGCTAGCATATGTTTTTGCTTAAAACTATACAGTCTTTTCCCTTATTTTCATATTTTCCCTTTGAATATATAAACGTGACAGGTTTTAAATGCCAATTCTGATAGCCTCATGTTTAACCATTTTACTCCCATACCACAAGGTATCCTCCGTTTTGGCTTTTTACATGTGTGTCTCTCTGCAACATTTCTTCATTAGCTATACACATCTACATAATATGGATATCCATCCATATGGATATAATGCACATTGCAGTCTTGGCAGTAAGCTTACTTGATTTTTTAAAACCCACAAGAGTTCAAATGCTTGTCTACTGACCTCCAGGTGGCCACTGAAGGCAGCGTGGTGCAGGGCGGTTCGTCCGGCCCGATCAGATACATTGACGTTGCTGAGCAGTGGGACCAACGCCTCAGCGCACCGCACTGCCTTGTTAGCGGCGGCCACATGCAGAGGCGTCTGCCAGTTTTTATCTCGAGCGTTCACATCAGCAGAGTGCTTAAGCAAAACCTGCACCGCCTCCTGGAAGGCAAAGGGCCAAACAAAAAGCTTGATGAATAATCTGATGCATTTCATTTATTTTCCTTAAGAATAATGTGCGGGTGGATAGTCTGTAATTCAGTTATTTATATAACTACAACTCAGGTCACAATTGATCAGCTTTCAGTTTAAATATACAGGAGTGTGTTTGTAAGAGCATCTATAACTTGATTTTGGCTCTGTGGTCGAAGTACCTCACTGCAGGATGCAACAGCGCGGTGGAGAGGAGTCAGCCATTTATTGTCTTTAGCATTCACCCTCGCCCCTGCCAGAACAGACAGATTCATTATGGACAAATAATTAAGCACAACAATACATCAAAGCCACATCTGAAGAATCTGGAATCAAACGGAGACATGAGAAGGTCGCAAAAAATGTATTCATCACGATGAATATTCTACATGAATTCACCTGATAATATTAAGAGCTCTATAATCTCAGCATCTCCCAAGTAGGCAGCTGCATGCAGGGGTGTCCTTTTTTCATTGTCCTAAAATAAATTAAAAGACTTGTCACATTTGTGCCTTTAAATAAGTTCAGCCTGTAATGAACAAGTGGTTCTATAAAAAAACAGGTAAAAATCTTACTTGGACATTCACATCCTCTTTCTTGAAAATTAGAGAGCGTACTTCATCTGGATCGACATTAAAAATAGCTTTTAGCAGGGCAGGCTGGAAAAAAAAGAGAAGAATTAAGTCAGAGAGCTGACAATGAAAAACTTGGCTGAACTGTGACATTTTAGTAGAGTCCTGAGGGGAGATCTTTAGTAAGAGTTTGGCAGTGTTTGGTATAAATGATGAGCCATTGGGAAATGGCTTAAGTATACATTCATATCTGTTCTTTGAACGTTTTCAGGTATTTTCATGATACAGAAGAATATGTATATTAGGGATGCATATCAATTAATCGCGATTAATCTATAGCAGAATAAAAGTTTTTGTTTACATCATATATGTGTGTGAACTGTGTATAATAATTATGTATATATAAATATGCACACATGCATGTATAATTTTAAGAAAAAAATATATTTATATATTAAGTATTTATATTTATATATAATATAAATTATACATAAATATAGAAATGTATATACACATGTAAACATTGCTTAAATATATACATGCATGTGTGTGCATTTAACTATACAAAGTTATTATATACAGTACACACACATATATGATGTAAACAAAAACTTTTATTCTGCTATAGATTAATCGCGATTAATTGATATGCATCCCTAATGTATATTGATTATGTTTGATGAGTGTCGCTTTATCAAATCCATGTAATAAACTACTCAAACTATCAATCTGAAATTATTGTTAAGGACATGAAAAAGCTGTTCATAATATCGCCGCCGAGATTCAGAATCGTTATCGGCCAGGTATAGTGCGTATCTGCATTTATCATACCATCCCTAGTAAAGATCATGTTCCATTAAGATATTTTGTAAATTTCCTACAGTAAATATATCAAAACTTTATTTTTGTGAGTGGATGCAGAATAATCGCAAACATAATTGGTCAGAAACTCGCCTACAAGCTCTTTGGGGATTTCCCATTTAAGCTTACAATTTCCCAATTTAGTCCAAAATGTCAGTACAGCTGTAAGTCTGTAAAGAGTGCTTAACAAACCTTTTTGTTTGTAATATGTGCTAGGACTTAATTTGGACTTTGAACTTTAAATGCGATTTTCTCCATATTTAGATTTTATTTTTGATCAGACTCCAGATTTTCTCCAGCAATCATCATATCTCAGACAAATATTGTCCTATCTTAACAAACCATATATAAACGGAGAGCTTATTTAGATTAGCATTATAAATCATAATTAAAAATAAAAAAATGTACCCTTACAACCAGTTTTCTGTTCCAGGTCAGAACGTTTGTTTAGACATTATGTTTATAGATGATGTATGTGCATAATTGTGTATTTTGAAAAAATATGTATTTTCATGTACAGATATCAACGCATTTGATTATCTGACATGAAGTGATCTGATTATTTGACACATGACCCAACTTGTTTTTTATGTTGGGAAGTATTTATGTTGGACTTAATTTCTTCAAACTACAAGATGCATTCAGGCATTTTTTGCACCGTATTAGGCAGTTTTAATGCTGGACTCTGCTCCTTTGAACTGCATAATGTATGAGTATACATAATGTGTGAGTGTTAGGCAGTAAGGCTGCACAATATTAAATAAAAATGCAATAACTTGCTAAATTATGTGGTATATGTGATACAATAATACTTTAAGTTTGTAAAATCAATCTGAATTATAATAAAATACATTTAAAAACTGATTATATAACAATATACATTTTACATCCTTTATGGGGAAAAAAACATGACTCTTTGTCTCACCAGTCCCTCTGCTATCTGCATTGACCAAAAACTCTGGCAATGCATAACTTTTTGTAGTATAAAAAAACATTCAGTTATTGCAAACTAGGGGTGTTTTTTTAAGTATATAAATCAGAAAACACATAATCTTGTAAATTAGCTTTCTTATCAGACTTTTAAAAGGTAAATATCCACCAAATTTACTGTTCACTGCAGACAAGAGTTGAAAATCTAAATATTTGTACATATTTTTACAAAGTTAATTCATTCAGCATCTTTGAACCTTTGAGAGTTTTAAAAATAGATAAAACACTTTTAAAGTAGCAATATTTAAAATAATAATATTAATATTTTAAAAAAGTGTTCATTGATGTTATCCACCAATGTGAAAGGAGCATATAAATCCATGTTTCCATTGATTGTAAATAAATAATTAACCAATTTTCACAAACAGAAATATTAAGCAAGCGATAAGATGTGATGAAAATACAAAGTATGCAAGAAATGAATGACACCTGAATCTTCCCTGTGCAGAAACCTTATTTATCTATATTCTTGCATCTCCAGCTTTGCCGGAGAAAACAGGCGTCACAAACAATACACATGCATTCCACATTCCCTGCAGTACAGACTTGCTGAGACGTATGGGAAGTATGTACAGTATGACAAAGTAACAGGAAGTATTCAGTCACACATTCTTGAGTGTTGTGAAATGGTTTCTAGCTGCTTAATGTGAAAATGATAACTACTCAGGGTTAATCTGCCTTAGGGTTTATACCATGGCATGCACTACCCTGGAGAACAACAAGAATGGCAAGACATTCAACATAATTTCACCATTTCCTATACAAGTGACATACACCAAATTTAACATATACTATGAAGAAGGGTGTCTTTGTTTTATACACACTATTCAATAACAAGAGAGTACATCTAACCAGACCGTTTTGCCTCATCTAGTTATTCTCTGTTCAGGTTGTCAGTGAGGACTAAAAACAGGCTTATTCTGACAGACAGTCGTGACAACATAACAAATAAGCACTTGTGCCTGCAGAAAGCTTAGTTTGAAAAGACTCCATTAGCGGCGTATTACGGCTCTACGCTGAGACAAGGCTCTGTTTGTCTCATGCACCCTGTTGCATACATAAGTCAATGTCTATTAAAGAGGTGCGATCGTGCCATGTCTCCATTAAACAAGCTCCTCTAGTTAATGCCATCACCATAGAGATGGGCTCTTCGGCATCTCCTCATCCTCCCTTTCTAGAGACAACACGCACACACACACCCTGAGTGATGCAAACACATATCTGCAGGCAGAGTTGTGTTTCTGTAGTTCAAATGGATGCGCACAGCGCTAGCAAAGCCAAGGTCATGGGTTTGATCCCCAGCAAAAAAGATACTGATAACGTACAAACCCATAATGCATTGCAGGTCACTTCTGGACACATGCAAAATGCATATATGTGAATGCAATGCAAGTGTATGAGTTCAGCTTACTCATAATCAATCTTACTCTACGAATGAAATGCACATACAAGAACTAAACAATAAAGCTCAATTGAAAGTCCAAAGAAAAGCTCACTATGCATTACACCTCACAATGAGACTATAACATAGCAAATAATAAGACCCACCAAAGCATCTTTTTTTGAGATCCCAAAAACCTGTTGACATTTGCATAACCAGATGATGGATGAAATGTGATGTTATTTTATGATGCAAGCAATAAAAGACCTTTTCAACAAAAAGAAGCATTATTACAAAGGTTAAATGTTAAAATACTTGAAAAGGCTACTCCACTTGTAAAGTCAATCTATATTTAAATGTGCTTCATACTCTGGAGACCTCTCATACAAGTTAAGATAACACATTAGATGCCCAATCACCCAACCAAAATCAATCGTTGTATTACAACTACAAGGCATGACTGGATTACATATAACACGTACAATACTGTCGAAACCATACACCTGTCGTGCACTCATCAAAGTTGTTTTTAGGTATGCAGATATCGGTTTCATTTTAGTTGAACTATGTATCAAACCCATAAAACAAACTATGAATATATGTGCATCCTCATACCCATTATCACACAAGGATGTTAACCACTCACTAACCTCAATGGACCAACTGTTGCCCGATAGATAATAATTATGCAAATGTGTAATTGACATATTTCACAATATGACTCAAGAAAGTATATATTTAACATCTCATACGTCAAAATACTTTATATTGATATCGTGGCTTGCGCACATCTAGCTTTGCAGCTCTTAGCTAAATACATGCTGCTTAACTTGACATATATCTAAAAACTACGTTTCGACTGAACCTTCAGTTACGATATAATGCAGCACTTCAAAATTTAACAGCTTTCTAGTGCTCGAGTTAAAAGACTTTGTCAAATCTGCGAGGTTGCTGATTTGTTCACTAGCGTGTTAGCATTTTTATAGCCTAACGTTAGCTCGGCTAGCTGTTTAGGACATCACTCACCTGGTCTCTAATTTTGAGAACCACCATGTTTCGATGCTCTCTGTGGGTCTCATACAGGACTTAAAGGATTTTATTCACCACCACCACTTGAATGCTGATGATTTACAGTCGTAAAATCAATCGTTTCCAGTAGGCCTGGCGTTTCCTATTTGTCACTGATGAGCAGGAGAGAAAACTCCATAACATTACCGCCACACTGCCACCCCGCAAAGAACAAAGACGATGATTGGTTGCGAGACGGTTTCAACGAGAGTAACACGTACGGTGATTGGTTCAAAGCATTGGGGCGAAAGATCTGAAACGTTGCTGTGAATGTGATATAATTTCATAGAAGACAGAAGTATTTGTTTCTCCTTTGGAGAGGGAGTTCCTTCTTACTTAAAAAATATGTTGGATTACAGTATACATCGCCATTTAAACAATGTAACAGTGATTACAGCATTAACTATTTCTACTTATATCATGATTCATTTTATGGGCTAGGGGCAAATACTTTTTAGTGAATAGCAAAGAGTTTTTTTGACGTCACATAAATATACATATATTCATATGCCCTTGTGGGTGGTTAGTTTAGTATACACCAAGGTTAAATGTTAAAGCAATTTTGAAGAAAAAAATACAAGGATTGGTGGAATTATTTCCATTGCATAGTTTTAAGTTACAAAATGCATTTGTAACAGCTCTGTGAAGAAAGTTTTTTAGACTCTGGAGCCAAAAAACGGACTATGATCGAAATTATATGTTACATTAGCAATAGCCTAATTAGATTAGATTTCCTTTATTGTCACTATAGGCTTTGACACCTACAATGAAATGCAGGTGCACTACTGAAACGATGCTCAGAATGTACTTTAAAATAATATTGCATAATAAGGATATGATGCACATTAGATATGACATTTCAAAAGGATTTATATGATATTGCACTGTTGTGTCTATAAAATAAAAAAATGTAATAAAAATAATATCATTATTATAATTTATTCCAATAATCAACAATGGCTCACTAGTTCTAGTTGCAGGTTAACAATATAATATACATATACTGTAATACTAAAGTGTAAAAGACTTATATTAAAATATGTAAACACTACACATAAAGAAAATAATATGCTACACAATCTTTAAAGTAAAATTTGAGCAAACTTGTTTTTTTCCTCTTTGATGTGTTTGGTCTTCACTGTGTTAGAGGAAATGCATTTGTCTTCACAGGGAGTCCTGAAAACAATGTAACCGGTTCCTTGTATTGTGTTCTTTAAGGGAACAGCTCATGTAGCTGATAGCTTTCAGTGACTGTAACATTTACAAATGCTTTATCTATTTACATACATTGTTTAAAGAGAGAGAGAGAGAGAGAGAGAGAGAGAGAGAGACTCTATATTCCCATTGTATTTGCTTTGCATGTGGCTTTGAGACATGCTTTGATGTGAAATTGGACATGGGCCACCACTGATCTCTTAAATAAAAAGTCAATTACAATATTGTGCACCAGATGTCGCTAAAGGTGTACTTATAATACTTTACAAATAATTTTAAGTTTAGCTGCCATTCTCCTGTGTCTATCTATGCACATAAGGTTTTTGTGAGTAGAACATATAGGGACAGTTTCCCAGACAGGGATTAGACTAGTCTTATACTAAAATAAATGTAAGAGCTGTCCAAACTAAAAACAACTTGCACTGACATATCTTAAAATACACCAGTGCTTTTTGTGTTACCTCAAAATGCACACAAGTAATGTTTTGGCAAGTTTGTTTAAAGTAGTTATATTTCCTAATCAAACTAAGGCCTAGTCCTGGTTTAAAATAATCCCTGTCCGTGAAACCACCCCTAAGAGAAGAATTTGCAACCCAAATGTAAGGATTTTTTTTCACTATTACAGTTGTTGAAATGAGTAAGAATATGGCTCTAAGAGAAATAAAACATTTATCTAAATCCTCTTTTCATTCTAAAATGTATGCACACTAATTTTAAAGTGTATAAATTAAAGTGCATCTTTCATCTTTCTTAGAAAGGACTTGTTTCTTGTTTATAACATTTATTTATAGAACATCTCTGATGAATTGTGTTACATTTTCTTTCAGTAAGAAAAGCATTAAATCTGTATTGAGTCTGTTATGTAAATATAAATTTAGGCCTGGTGTTTTTTTAAGCCTTTTTTCAGGTTTGTTCTTCAGAAAGATTAATGATTTTGTGCACTCTGTAGCAACAGTGCGATTTCACACCTTCAATGGAAATTGACAATAAAACTGAGAGATTTTAAAGATTTTAACTGAAGCAATAAAACATTACTTAGAAATTTGTGAAGATGTGTCTGTGGTGATAAGAAGACAGACCCTAATTTGTTTTGGATTGACCTGTTTCAGGCGCCTAAATCCTATTGTACACTTAAGAGGATTTGTAAACCTGGGGCCCTCAACACTTTTGGTACTATGATTTACTAAAGATATATCTCACATAACTAAAAAGCATAAACATTTTGTATTTGTAAAAATTTGTGTCCATGTATTTGGTTCATAGCATCTAATAACAAAAGTATATATGATAGATGTACATGCTGCCCTAGTTTATCTATAGTATAGAAATTATTTAAAAAAAAAAAACTTATATGTACCTGTATTCCTAACTAAGAAAGCAATGATCACATTAAACACATCAGTTAGCCTACAATTGATTTACATAAATATTGTGTGAGCATATTTTTGTTTTTATATCAATTATTTCCTTATGTTGATAGTCATTATAAACCTGCATTGTAATTGCACAGTAATGATTAATTTACAATATCCAGATTAAACAGCTTCATGGTTTTAAACTTATTAATAAAGCTTTTAAAAAAAACTTCAACTGGGGATTTTATTGGTGACTGCCCAGTCAAAAAAAGCATATTCAGAGATGAAAGGTTTCGAGAAGACTAAAAAAACAAATTGTACACCCTAAATCTCCATTGTATGCACAATTATATAATGATGATAGAAATATAAAAAAACAATACTCCAGACAAAATGTGGTCTTTGTAAACATTTATTGGTAAAATGACAATGTGCCAGTCATTAAACGGAATAAACTTACTAACCTCTCAGAAATAAAGGTAAAAAGCAGTACCCTTTCATAAAGTACACATTTGTACGTAAACCATATATATTATTACTCAAAGATACATACTTGTACATATCTGTACCTAAATTATACAAATTAGGACAAAGGGTACATCACAGTCACAGCTTCTGCACCTTCATTTCTGACAGCGTAACTAACCAACAAACTAACCTCTAAAATCTCATACAAACTTCTAGCATATATTGATTTCTTTTATGGTTTCAGTGGTAACAGTAGCTGATATTTTTGTGGTTACCATTATAGGTTTTATGGTTTATGGTAACGATTTAAATTCCCAAACCAAAGTGACAAAACCACAGTCCACATTGCAGTTTTTAGGAGGTGTTTAAGTAGCAGGTGGTTCGGAGGTGAGGGAGGGGCTCTGATCACTCATCCAGACTGTCAAAGCCAAAATATTAGTCAGACTGTCAGTGTGCTGCGGGTTAAAACTACAACAGTTAACTATAAGGACTATCGCTGTTAGTATTAGTATATGATAGCCTATTGATAAACCGCAAAAAGTTCGTTTTTTGTAGCGTTAGATAAGTTTTAGCAAGTTTGACGCAACCTGGCTAGTATAGACAGATAGCTTGTCATTTTAGCCTAGCCATGACAGAGAGATATGTTTATTCTGCATGTCTCGTGTCGACCACTGTGCTTTAACCTTCTCAATGTGACTGTGGAGTAATACAGGTGACTGTTTCTAATGTAAAGAGCGCTGCCGGGTAATGGTTAGCAAGTAAGGTTTATTTATTTAAGTAGAAAGCTATTCTGTAACCCAAGGCAGATTAAGGTTAGCCTGCTAGCAGCGAGCAAAACCACTGTCTAACCACCAATCTGTTTCTGTGGAATAATGAGCGCCACTCATGTTTATGCAAGTCGCAAACGGAGGAAACCTATCCCAAAAAGGTAATATAATAAATCCTTACTTTACCAAAACCAAGACATATGAAAGAATACTCTAGTATGCTTTAATATATACTACTAAATACCACAATATTGTTAAACCTTACTATAGTAAATACTAAAGTTTGCTATACAGTTTATCAATTCACTATAGTTAAAACTACAGAATACAATAGATAATACAATAATGTATAGTCTAGTAATTACTAGACTCAGTAGACTTTATTTACTAGACTCATCACAGTAACTTACTACAATTAAAAAGTGCTAAAGTATTTACTATAATGAACTATAGAAACAGTATTTGTTAAGGTGGAAAGCTAAATAACTGGGTGATTCTCACGAAAACTTGGTTTTAAAAATGTCAAGCATGAGAATGTAAAAATTGCTTAAATTTACTTTTTTTCCCACCAGACATTGAAAAACAAAGTCTGGAACATTAAGTATGGGAACATTAATGTAAAAACTTTTACTTATCATTTAACACTTTTTGTAACATAATTTAAAAAATGAGTCCTAAAAAATCTCATTACCGCAACAGTCAGAAAACATCAACACTGAGATATTTTCAAAATGACATGACAAACCTGAAAGAACATAATTTGGAGATTCTGCACATGCATTTAAAATCAAAGTATTATGCTTCTATTAATTAAATTAACATTTAATAAGCATCTGTTGCGGTAATGATAATCAAAATGTCGTGTAAGCATTCTGACAAGACAATATTTCAAATTAACTGTAAAAAAATGATCTTACCTGGTAGCCATCTTGAAGTAACTGGTCCATGTGCTTGGTCACTCAAAATCAAACTTTATTAAAATTCTGTATGTGTGTTAAACTGTTCTCAAAAAGTGTTGCGGAGGATGAGAACATCAGGCATGGACACATCATTTTCCTAATTTTTCTTCATTATTATTATACATGAATATTCAGTAAATATTTTTTCTGTCATCTAAAGTAGTCTAGCAAAACATCCATTTATTTTTTTTCTTAATATTTTTGTGTTAATTTGATTAAATTACAATATAACACATGTTCAAACACAGCCGGACACATTGCGGTAATGAGAATTTCAGCAGAAAATGAGATCAAATTTACAATTATAAATTCTTATGTTGAAATCACACATTGTGCAAGGAAGAACACAGTATTGTGTTAATTCTGATGCTTTTTAATGTTACTATATTACACATTTTAAAGCTAAAATTATTAGTGCCGTGGTGTTTCAATGGTTTCGTGAGAATCACCCAACTAATGCCATATTTGATATACATTTACTTTGTAAGTATCACATACTAGAGAGCTATAAATGCTTATTTATGTGTACTAGTCACGTCAAACTTCTTTAAAAACAAGGGAGCTGCCTACCTAGACATTATTTTAAGCATCATACAGTGCCACAAATAAATGCATGACGTTTTCTGTGCTTACTAGAAATATGCAAGGTGCAAAATAGATACTGTATTGTTTATATGAATCTGAAAATAATATGGAGTAATTTGTGTCATACAAGGTATAAATATATATATTTTTCCCAATAAATGTACAGTACCACTACCTACAATTAAAATTACTTTCCAAACAATTGCCATTACAGTAAGGTGTATGTCCTACTACAGTCTATACTAGTTCAGTAAAACCACATGCATTGTCATTTACAGTTCACATCCTCCACCTGAAAGCGTCAAATCAAATCCCTCTAAACGCCACCGGGATCGGCTGAATGGAGAGTTGGACAGGTTGGGCAGCCAGCTTCCCTTCCCGCAGGAGGTCATATCCAAGCTGGACAAACTCACCATACTGAGGCTAAGTGTGAGCTATCTGCGAGCCAAAAGTCACTTTAATGGTAATACATGATGCATGGTACAGTATTTGTCCCTAATAGCATAGTAAAGGTGCATGGTTTAAAAGCCACAACAATCTTTGCAGTCCGGCCCTCTCTTAAGAGTGAATATAGATCATGTTTAAAGTGCTAGCCCCAAACACTTAAAGAACCTCAACATTTACACGCCTGTTTCCTCCTATAAAGCCCACCCACATCTCATGGCTGTTTACAGTATGATACGCTCAATGAGAAATAAGAGGGGGAGCACTTTTAAAAAACAGGAAGTCTCTAGGGTGGGTGAGATCCTGTGGAAGGTAAAATATAAATTTGAAATCATATTCAGAGGAAGCCCAATCAACACTGCAACAATAGCATCTTTTTTTTGCAGAAATGTGTTTTGTTTTTGATAGGTAAATTGTGTCAATGTTAACCAAAAGAAGTTGCTTAAGTATTATTAGAATGTTGTTTAAAACATGTTGTGCATAACATTATCTTCTAAAAATTATCTGGCCTAGGGCAATAGCTCTGTCTTCAGCATACAGAGATAGAAGAAGGACAGATTGGAAGGGCGTTTCTTTTTTTGTTTGCCAAGTTTATGCAGTAGATTCGGTTTGCTGCAGTTTCTATATTTTGATAAAACACTAGAAACATGCTAAGCAATATAAAGACATGTTGTTTTGTACTCTTGGGACAGATCACATCACATTTTGTCTTGCACCCGCACAAAAGTTTAGTTTCACAGTTTTATGCATGAATCGCAAAATTGAAGACACTAATTGACAGTTGCTTCTATAGCTGTTTAGATGTGTACATAATTTTAATAGGTCCAAGAAATTAATTTGATCCATGCCGAAACGTGTGTACTTGAACAGATGTTATGCATTATGTGTTAAAGGACAAGTTTGGTATTTTACACTTGGAGCCCTGTTTTCAGATTGTTTGTGGTGAGGTAGAGCGGTTTTGACTGAAATTTTGACGTATGCGGCTGCCCCGAGAATTTTGGGGTGTTTGTTGTTTCGCCTCCCACCTCTATGGTGGCTGTATAGGTGCACAGGAGCAATTCTTCTTAGAATGCGTTGGACTTTCGTTTACAGAGACGTGAAACTTAACTCACCGAGTGGTCAGGGGTGTTCACCGACATGCCCACACAAAAATCACTGCAAAAGATGCTTTCCAACAGCTGTTTTATCATTCGTTGTAAACTTGTGGACCTATTTTTCCAAACGCCTCACACCCGTATATTCTTCCGTTGAGAGCTTGAATAATAAACACTCCAGCCCAGTTGGTGGCAATAATCCGCCTTTGTCAATTGCAAGAATACAAACAACGTTCCCGGCGCGGAGTAATACCGTACCTCACAGCACATCTAATACAAGTCAATGGAGTTGGCAAAAACTACGATAAAACCTGTTGGAATCATATTTTGCAGCGATTTTTGTGTGAGCACATCATTGAACACCCCTGACCACTCGCTGAGTTTCACGTCTTTGTAAACGAAAGTTTAATGCATTTTAGGAAGGATTGTTCCAGTGCACCTATAAACCCATTATTGAGGTGGGAGGTGATACAAGAAACACCCGAAAATTCTCGGGCCAGCATCATATGTCCAAATTTCAGTCAAAACCGTTCTATTTCATCATAAACTATCTCAAAACCGGGCTTTAAGGTTAAAATACCGAACTTGTCCTTTAATGCAAAATTGTCCAAACACTAAAAACATACAAAGAGATAAAAAATGGTCTATAAAAAGGCTTTTATTTTAAATATGCAAAGTGAAGAAAAGTGCATGAGCTTTAAAAAAAACAAAATAAGGGTTTGTAAGACACCATTTTCACTTTGCATACGTGAAATAAAAAACATATATTTTGATAAACGTTTTTGGTCTCTTTGCATGTTTTAGTGTGCGGACAGTTTTGTTTATTTTGTTGACATTACATTTTATGCACCTTTAATGGATTTTTTTGGGTGGGGGGTGCATAGTGCTTTTTGATGTATTGTGTGTTTATAATATTAGTTTACGTTATAAGTTAAATTATCTATGTTAACATTATTATAAATGTAATATAGATGAAAATAGATTATATATTAAATGCTTACATGTATGCTATGTGCAAGTTAAAAGTGTGATATACTCTAGGCCTTTTATAGTAGATAGGAATTAAAGGTTCAGTCCTTTCAAGGTACAAATTGCACATCTTTCTCATTAATAATAAGCTCTTAGTATTTGGATAAGCATAACAAATTCTTCACTTGGATCAATCGTTTTTCATTAAAAAAAAACCCAGAGTCACTATTCAGGGAAGTTACTCAATCATTATGTAGGGAATTGGGCAACCACTGTTTTATTTACACTTAAAGGTCACCTAATATGGGATTTTTTCAAGATTTAATATTATTCTCAGGTGTCCCCAGAATGTGCCTGTAAAGGTTTAGGTCCAAATACCCTATAAATCATTTATTATATCGTGTTGAAATGGCCCATTTTTAGTGTACAGGAAAAAGTGCTGTTTGTGTGTGTGTCTCTTTAAATGCAAATGAGCTGTTGCTTCCCTCCCCGTTTACTGTCATCTATAGACCCTTTTAAAGCGCACATGATCAAATAGCCTGCGAGCACATTTTGGCAACAGATGTGATGTTATTCCACAGTGGTTCTAACGTGTTAGCAACTCAGAAAGTTTATTTAAACGGTTTCCCAGCATGAAAATGTCTGTTTTTTACATTTTGTTGCATTAATATAATATACTTATATACGTACATATGTGTTGGGGGTATATGTATTGATAAAGTCAACTTTTTAAATAACTTTCTCTGTCTGTGTTGCTTCACTGCTGATTCTTGCCATACTTCCGTTGCCAAAATGCGTGCGCATATGCTGCCACGTCATCATTGTGTACAAACAGTAAAAGGGTCTATACCGAGAACATACCCAGTTTTTAATAAGACAATCACCTTACATCTTTGTTCAAAATAAATGTGCGGTACGATAATACATTATGTAAAGAATATTTAAAATAAAACTATGATCTTTGGACGGTTGTGGGTGGGGCCTGTGTAAAGTGACATCGGTTTGCTCAGAAAATGCGATCAGCTTGTCCCCTAATACTGTTAAAAGTTTTAAGGGGATTTAAAAAAGGGAGATTTTTATCATTACATGGTGGTTATGTACACACACACACACACACACACACACACACACACACACACAGGGGACACACAATTCTGTTCAAACCACATATAAAAGTGAATTTCTCATATTAGGTGACCTTTAAGTAAACAGAATTGGTCTTTTATATCGGAGTGCAATTCACAGGTGTGGTCAAGTGGTTAACATTAAAGAGAACTTAAACTGGTAATGGATTCTGTGTAAAAACAGGCTAAGCAGGAGTGGATTTGCTTTGGTTTTCTCCCAAGGCATTACGGATGCCTGATGATTGTTTGGTACGCAAGTACACAGACTCTCTAGAGGCCGACACTGGGGGAGTAGGGCCTGGGTTTGCGTGAGTAATTCAAACAGACTCGTTGACCTCTTGACTTCTGTTAGAAGAGTTATGAAACTTGTTTGATAGTCACTGGCTTCAGAAGCAAACTTTGACCCGAGTCACTGTATAATATCAAGCACCCTGCCAAGCTTTGAGGTGAACCAGTGGGGTTCTTCGGGGCCAGACGTGGAAAAACATTGCATTATAAGAGCGCAGATATGATCTTGATGTTACACTGGCACGCAGTATCAAATCCATAGGGGTTTGTTTAAACAAGGACTAGAAATCACCTTTTCATTCAGTAATGGCATCTACTGGAGTAAACGGAGACTGTGGACTGATTGTTCTCAATAGAAAAGAGGTTGCTTGGCAGACCAGAACTCTTTTTGTATTACAATGTTTTTTTAACCATTGTTTTGGTGTGCAGTTCACAATTGATACACTTTTTAAAAAATAATAATAAATGAGTTACATAATATATGTCTGTCTGCTCTACATTCTGACCTCTCATTGCCCTTGTACTGTATGGCATTATCAATCCATAAGCAAACATTTCATGTGAGTTGTGCCAAGCAACAGTGATTTTCAGCCCTGTATTGTGTACGGTATTGTTACTTTCAGTTTTAGGATGCCCAATGCAAACAGCCCTATATTTAAGGTTACCCCTACAGGATATTTTGCTCATGTTTGAACAATTGTTTGCTGTTGCAGTGTCCCTGAACTCAAAGAGATCCAGCCACATAGCAAACAACAGCAAAGTTCAGGAGCTGCTGGAGGGAGAGCTGTTGCTACAGGTGAGTGTCTTGTACATGTCATGCGAAACATTGACTTTTCCACAAAACAAAAGAGATCAAACAAAATATACCTCCTTTCACAGGTTATAAATGGCTTTGTGTTGGTGGTCACCTCCAATGGCACGATCTTCTACACTTCGTCGACCGTTGAGGACTACTTGGGGTTTCATCAGGTTTGTTATTGCTTGTAACAAACAACAACCCTACAATGAAAAAAAATCCACCCTCTCTTTCTTTTTTACTCCCTATTAAGCCAAAGCAGTCTCATTAGACTTGCTTGTTAATGTGATCTCACACTGATAAAGCCCTGCCTGCGGCCCGGTTAATGGATTAATAGCCAAGACATCAGGGTTTGATTCAAGGAACGGGATTTTGATTATGTGCTAAAGATTATAGAGGATACTCTTTCAACATATAGTCAAAATGACTGTTGATAAAAAATATAATGTGTTTATAATATGTAATGAGCAATGTGACTGATGTGTTTGGCCTGCAGTCGGATCTGATCCAACAGAGTGTTTATGAGCTTGTTCACACTGACGACCGGGCTGAGTTTCAGAAACAGCTTCACTGGGCACTCAAGCCCAGCTGCATCCCAGACTCTGGACAGCTAGTACAAGGTAAAAAAAAACAACTAAATTTCCCTCTAGACAGTTTGTGAGCAGATCTGGCCATAAAACACTGACAACTATAAGAATTTATTGCAATTTCATCACTATAAAGTGTTTCAGATGTACTGCCCACATATACAAACAAAATGTTATTTCTTTTTGTGCATCATGAGGCATACGTTTAAAGCGTAACTAAACCCTAAACCAACTTTTTTTAGTTAATGATCTGTAAGAATGGGGCTTTATTAGTGCTGTTCATTGATTTTAGTAAGTTTTTTTGACATTTGGATATAAAGTGTTTCAATACTACAATATATGGTGTAAAAACGTCTGAGTGCTGCCCTCTTCAGGTTGAACGGTGGCTACTGCAGTTGAATTTTCCTATTGGATGTTGGGTCCAAAAAATGACTTGTGACGTAAGCAGGTTCAAGCTCACCACGCCCTTGTTACGATCTCACCACATGATTGGTATGAGCTTAGTTCGTCCCCTCTATCTCCGTTGGGATCTGCCCACTTTTCTTGCATTTTTCAAATATTGTCAGTGGGTGGAGTCAGGCTCTGACCAGGGGTTTAGTTACGCTTTAATGAACAGCTACTTTTTAGATGCTCTACATGTTTGCTTTTCATTTATATGCTTTTGAGGATTCCTGTGTTTATGTACTGTGCCAAATACACTGGCTCCACCCAAGCCCAGTTTTATAGTTGTTGTTTAAAGGAATATTCCATTTTCTTAAAAGAAAAATCCAGATAATTTACTCACCACCATGTCATCCAAAATGTTGATGTCTTTCTTTGTTCAGTCGAGAAGAAATTTTTTTTATTTAGGAAAACTGCAGGATTTCTTATTTTAATGGACTTTAATAGACCCCAACAATTAATACTTAACTCAACACTTAAGAGTTTTTTTCAACGGAGTTTCAAAGGACTATAAACAATCCCAAATGAGGCATAAGGGTCTTATCTAGCAAAAACGATTGTCATTTTTGACAATAAGAATGACAGATGTGCACTTTTAAAGCGCAATTTCTCGTCTAGATCCGGTCGTGATGCGCCGGCGTGACCCCGCGCAATGCGTCGTGACGTCAAGAGGTCACAGAGGACGAACGCGAAACTCTGCCCCAGTTTTTACAAGTGTGTTGAAAGAGGACCGTTCCGACGTTGTTGTATGTCAACTGATACTAATTAATGTCATTGTGTCAGTTTATTGTTTACAATGGTCCGCAAATGTGCGTTTTATATATGAAGAGTTTCGTTGCAAAATGAGATTAATCCATTTTTTAAAATTTTGACAAAAAATGTTTATTATTATTTTATAATGTTATTATTTTGTTTTATGGTGCTACTTAGCTGTATTTTTTAAGTTATGACGGTTTAAATCAAAACAAACCAACTGCAGTTGCACTGAAATTAATTGGAATGCACAACCAAAAAACAGGATTTCTGAACAATTAAAAAAACGGTGGTTATCTCGTTTTGCAACGAAACTCTTCTCTATGTAACACGTGACCTCCCTGCGTCACTGCGCATTTGCGTTGGGTCGCGCTGGACCGGGTCTGGGCGAGAGGTTGTGCTTTGGAGGTGTATATTTGTTGTTTTTGTTGTCAAAAATGACAACCGTTTTGCTAGATAAGACCCTAATGCTTCGTTTGGGATCGTTTATAGTCCTTTGAAACTCCGTTGAAAAAATTGTTATGTGTTGAGTTAAGTGTTAAATGTTGGGCTCTATTAAAGTCCATTAAAATGACAAAAATCCTGCAATGTTTTCCTCAAAAAACATAATTTCTTCTTGACTGAACAAAGAAAGACATCAACATTTTGGATGACATGGTGGTGAGTAAATTATCTGGATTTTTCTTTTAAGAAAATGGAATATTTCTTTAAGGACTGTGCCAGTTTATTCTGGTTTTAGACTCAAACCACTGGATGAGTTTTCATTAGAGATCTAATGCCTGGTTGTTTGTAACTGGAATTCACTACAAGAACTTTATCAGCACACACACACTTAGCAGTAGTTCATCTTTTAGCAAGGACGTTGTTTTCAGTGAGTGATGCACACTGCAGGGTCAAAATATTGCCATTAATGCATTATTGTATTGAATTGGGTACTTGTATGTGTTTTGCAAAGCTTCCCAAGATGCACCACTGCCTCAGATGTACTCCAGTCCAGAGCAGCTGCCACCAGAGAACTCCACCTTCCTTGAGCGAAATTTTGTTTGCAGGTTAAGATGTCTCCTGGATAACTCATCTGGTTTTCTTGTGAGTTGAATATATTTATTTATATTACAAATTCATTTCTGATACATCTGGCAAGGTTCTACTGTAGGTTTACTGAGATTCTGTACAGTAAGATGCTTAAAGTTTTATTTAAAATGTATAAAGTTTATTACAATTAGAAATAGCACACCTAATAAAAATGCAAAAATGATCTTCATACAAAGTTTGAATGTAGTAAGTACGTTGAGGCTGAATTATTACTAGAACATTGTGGAGAATAAAATGTAAGGATTTAAAAATGGTGCTCACCTTGCTAAGCCGGTAATTAAAAGTCAAAAAGCTAATGATCGTACAATAATCCTGACCAAAGGGTGAATTTAAAGACTTATTTGTCTGTAAATACAGAACTTGACACATAACAAAAGCTAATTTAGATAGCATTGTTTTGACTAATGTTAGGTCTGTGGCTGCACAACTTTAAGATGACATCTGCTGTAATGGTGAAATCCTAACCGTGTCACTCCTTGTTTGCTTAAGTTTGTTTGTGGTTGATAATTATTTGCTTGTTGTAATGGCCCAGTCATTAGTCCATTTCACACATACAGTCTTTACTGGTAAATTGCAGGGAAATTGCAGTTTATAGGTCATGTGTTAACAGAACCTTTCTGGTAAATCAGTGCTGCTAATTTACCAGTTAGAGAGGTTGTAAGATTACCAGGAATTTACTGGTAAGCACTATGTATGAACGGATAATAAGGCTTACTGGCATTTAGAATAAGGTGACCAGATTTTTTTAATGAAAACCGGGGACATTTCCCAGTTCAATGGTCAAAATATCATTAAAATCTTATTAGTTGTTATCTTTGAAATAAAAAATGGGGACAAAACGTTTTTAAAGTTTTCTTCTTTTTATTGGTTTGGGTTTACTGCAAAAAATGATTTACTTCTTACTTAATAGTATTTTTGTCTTGTTTTTAGTAAAAAATATGAAAAAAATCGGAAATCAAGATGCATTTTCTTGATAAGCAAAATCCCCTAACAAAAAATAAGACAAAAAAATAATAAATTGAAGTCAATTTGTGCTTAAAACATGCAAAAAATGGTGTAAGACATTTTTTCTTGAATTGAGTGTTGGCTGTTTTTTTGGGGTTTTTTGCTTGTTTTTAGCACAAATTTGATATTTTTGGTCTAAAAACTAGGCTTTTTTCTTATTTTGCCCATCAAGAAAATGCATCTTGATTTTAAAAAATTTTGATATTTGTACTGAAAACAAGAGAAAAATATTAATAAGAAAGTTATTTTTGCAGTGTTTCGTGTTTAATTGATTAAAATTTTTAATTCTGTAGCCTAAATAAAAAAATTCCCTTTTTATACAATGCACAGACATACCTCATCAAACATTACTTCTAAGGTACTACTTCAGCTGATTTCATAGTGTTGTAAACGTGAAACACAGAAGGAATAATGCAAAATGTAAACATATTAACGTTAGCCTACACAAAACAAATGCTCAGCACCATGCTGTGATCAGTTCACTTCATTGGTTTGTTACTTTAATTTAACATGAGTAGTTAGTATCTTAACCCCCGTTTTCATATCTTATGATAATTTGATTGATGATAACTTGATGACGCGTTCTCATGTGTCTCGTAGTAAATTCTTCTTCGCTAGAGCAGTGACGCGAAACCAAGTAGCTCGCGGCCCCCTCTGCTGGTGAAAATTATCATTACATGATTGCTCCGGTCTGGTACTACAAAGGCTACATGTTGATCGGGTTTTTCTGTGTTTTTGCTGGTTGTTTTGGACGTGCTATTAAACGGGGACATTTCCGGGACAGCTCCACTTGGGGACAGAACACCAAAAAATGGGACTGTCCCCGGAAAACGGGGACGTCTGGTCACCTTAATTTAGAATGGACAACGTCAGAAAACGCTGACAGCTTTGGGTCAATCATAATGTTTTGATACAGATGCGTTTACCCCTACAATGTTTACGACGTTTCCACACGCACTCTGCTTTAAAGTCGAGCACACCTGAAGTTAACATCCACATTTCTTCACCAAAGTTGTTTCAAACTGCTTACCATCTATTTGCCGAATTGCAGACGTCCTTAGCACACCCTCTGCGGTTCAAGATGCAGGTTTGCGACTCTTCCCCAGTTCAGTTCTGTGTGAAGTCATCTAATACAGTGTTTGGTCACGAGCAACTGCGTGACAGTCAGCGTTTGCCACAGAAGTAAAAACATAAAAATACGAATGGTGGATATGAAGTCCTGAGCCGCCATTGTTTACAAATACAACACTGAGCTCGCCGCGCAGCAGTTTAGAGGTAATTTTCACATTCCCACTGAGTTTACCAGTATGTTAGTACTGATGTGTGAATGATATCTTACTGATAAAAAGGCGGAAAGTCACTGCTTGTGTGTGGACGGCACATTTTTGTATTTACTGTTAAATTCATTCTGGCAAATTCATGGTAATTTACCGAAATTACTGTGTGAAAGACGTTTCACCATTAAAGAGCACCAATGGTACGATTCACGATTTTACATTTCCTTTGGTGTGTATTAGTACATGTTAACGATGCAAAAGGTACAAACCCTAAAGTAAACAATGACGTGAGTTATCGTCTCCAACATAAATCTCTTTTCTTGGACTACAACAAACACACAGATTGTAGGCAACAGTTTACTTCCTGGAATTGGCGATGTAATAAAGACCGACATTATCATAATTCCTCCCGCTTAGAACTCACAGCCTGTTAGTTAACTCCTGTCAGCATTGCATTGTGACCGAATCTTTCAAACATGGTAATGAGCGTCACATTTCCTGCTGATGTCAGAGGTATCCAGACCAATCACAACGAACAGGTTAGCTGGCCAATCAGGGACAGTTTTGTACAAAATCCATGTGTTCCAGGTTTTTTTACCATAAACCACGCAAACACATTGTATTATACCAAATACACAAAATTACGTTTTTTTTAGCAATAAAGTAGGTGCACTGTGTAGATTTTTAGCCCCATCTACTGGTTGGTGAATTGTAACTAATGGCTCAGTCCACAGCTCACCCCTCCCTTTTGAAATGCATAGAGAAGCAAGCTAGCTCGATTACTTTTTTCAAGTAACGAGTAAAGTAAGGGATTACAACTGCAAAAACAGTAATTAGATTACTGTTACTTCCCCGAAGCAGGCTGCGTTACTGCGTTATTTAACCTTGATTTTGTTTCATAAACTTCCACCTCAAATCTGAGCAAACACCTAGCAAGCAGGTGTTGTACCGAAATCCGACTCCCCGGACAAATCCTACCCCCTCGCGTGCACCTTAAATGTGAAACTTACTGAAAAAACCCTGAACCCCAGCTGACATGACCGCTGCGGCTCCATCTCATACACGTTCATGCGAAATCTGATGTAAACAACAGACTATATATCTATATTTTATAGATTACATGCATTTATGGACAAAAATGGTCATTTGATGAACTCTATTAGAAGGTTTTTATGGGTTATTCACACATCTGAAACAGGATTACTTTCTTGGAGGAGTAATCAGTAATCAGTAACTAATTACTATTTCCAAGTAACTTGACCAACACTGTACAGGACAAACGCATAATTGTCTGAGACAATGTAGTGGCAAAACTGTTTGTCCGTGTAGGGCTACTGTAGAAATGGTGGCCCGAAATGGTGACTTCCATTTAAGTGGACCCTTTGTGTATGTGGATAAAGGTCTTTATACACCACTGATAATGTAGTTATAAGTATTATATTGCATTTCTGTCAAGAGATCCTTCTAAAAGTTACACAATGCATCTTTAACAATGAATTCTTAACCAAGCCTTATGATGACACTATCCTAGTGTTGAGATTAGCACTTACAATAAATTCATAAAGCTAACCTCACCATCTTTTGGGTTCAGTGATAGGCCATTGCCTTATTTATCCCAAAAAGAAATGTGCTTTGAAGATAACAAGATTACAGTATCTGATACATCATCATAAGGCACAAACTTGTCCAGTTTACTAATCAATTAGTCAGTTTCAGTGTCACTGTTATTTTTATGATCCAAGTTGTTTCATGCAGATGTTTTAAAAAATTAAACCATAATTAGGGTCACATTGTCCTTTTGAAGTGTACTGAAAAATAAGTGTGGGAGATCAAAGAATTACTTTAATTATACTTGATTGTTTATTATAATTATAGTCACATAGTTGTTATTGCTTTATTGTTTACTTATAACACTTTGAGTTGTAGTACTACTGACACATGAAATCTTTCTCATTGCAAACATAATTAAGCCTTGTTTGATGGTTTAGAAATTAACAAGCACCTTTGTTTGCAAAGTAAGTACAATATAAACTTTAGTGTGGGTCATGTATCACATTGTCTACCCCGTGCCTTATTTTTATACAGGCCGTGAATTTTCAGGGGCGTCTGAAGTTCCTGTATGGTCAGAATGAGAGGACAGTAGATGGCAAACCCATCCCTCCTCAGCTGGCCCTGTTTGCGCTGGTCTGCCCCGTGCAGCCGCCGTCCATACTGGAGATCCGCACTAAGAGCTTCATGTTCAGAACCAAACACAAACTGGATTTCACACCCACTGCTTGTGATGCAAAGTAAGTCACGTACGCCAAGCTACAATCACATGTGAGAAGATTTGAATGCTGGTTTTGTTTGTTTTTCTGGCAGGTAAGTGTTGGTAAGGGAATTGTTTAATGCCATGTAAAAAGCAATACACTAACAAGTTAACCACTTTAAAAACAAAACTTTTAATAAATTATTTGTTTAAGTTTCTTTTGCTTGAATTCACAAACCAGCCACATCTCATTTCACTTTCAAAGCTCTGTGTTTTTTTTTTGTTCCTTCACAGAGGGAAGACTGTTTTGGGCTACACAGAGGCAGAGCTGTGCTACCGTGGCTCAGGTTATCAATTCATTCATGCAGCTGACATGCTGTACTGCGCCGAGAACCACATGCGCAGTAAGAATACCTTTTACTACAGAATGGATAAACACACTACATCCACAGCACACACTTGACTCAAAATAGTTTAGTTTTAATATCATGTCAATACATTTACTATAATAAAAACTGTACTATAACTATGTCATTGCTTTTAACTTATTTCCCGCTAGCCATTTTTTGAAAAGTTTCCCGCCAGCATTTTTTCACAAAAGTTTCACAAAATGCCTTCCAGGAAAATGTTCTTCTAAAAATATATAAACATACAAATATATTAAATGAAAGAACAGAACATGCAAAATGGAAAAAAAAACGTTGTATCCTATTTATATTTTTTCTCTGCTTATAAACTATTAAATATGAGTATTTCTTTAAAAAAATTTTTTAGCAAAAAGCTAAAATAGTTGCATTTTTGTGAAGGAATTTTGTTAAAGATCAGATTCAGAGTGATTATCAAAACATACACAGAGTTTAAAATTAGTAAATAATGTTGTGGCTTCAATTTTTTCATAAATTGCGCAAGTATCACAGTATTGCAGATTAAATAAAAAATTAATCAGGAACACGTTTTTTTTTATGCAAAGTTTTCTCTTAATTGACGAGACAACTCGTCAATGGCAGGGTAAGAGTTAAACAGCACTTGGTTTATGTAACAGCTTTCTGAAACCTGTAAAAGGCCTTATTTTGTACATTTAATAGCTGAAATGTTTCTAATTTCTCCAATGCAGTGATAAAGACGGGTGAAAGTGGATTGACTGTTTTCAGGCTCTTGACTAAAAACAATCACTGGGTTTGGGTCCAGGCCAACGCCAGACTCGTCTACAAAAATGGGCAGCCCGATTGCATCATCGCCTCTCAGCGAGCGATCACGTATGCCCCTATGTGAAATGATCTTTTTTTGCTGTTGAATGCACAACTAGAAAACATCAGGAAATGTTTCTTAGAGTAAATTCAGTAAAATCATCAATTCTGAAAGTGGCTTATAATCTAGTTTTGAACATCCAAGCTAAAAAATCTATTTGCAGAACAGCAGAAACCCACACATTACATTACCCAATCCAAACCACATCTATATCCAAATTAAATCAGATTTAAATCAGGGAAAGCAGACACAGCTTCTCTTATTTGTTGTGTGGTAAAGTTATAGGAAATATTGACTATACCCAGCAAGCAATTTTGTGCTTAAAAGTGATCTAATAGATGTCCAAACACAGCCCATATATCCAGGCTAAAACAAGGCTAAATTTGGGCTGTCAGTGAAAATGTAACTATGACCCAAAAATAAATAAAATAAAATGAATTAATGAAACCAAATACCTTCTAATCACTGTTAACTTTGCTTAAATGATGGATATCATTTTTTTACAAGTTATTTTGGCAAAAATGACATTTTCAACCAAATTCAAGTTCATTTTGGCTCGAAGTGGGTAACTCATAGCCGGACTTTATTGGGTCTGTGGTTAACAAAGACGGTTAAACAATGGATATTTCCTGCTGGGTACTATTTCATCACTTGCAAAATGGCATTGTGGGTCAGATTTGTAAACAAAAGGTCTTTGTTTCTTGAGCAAGGTCTTTGTTTCTTGCTTGTGACTGATATTGAGTCCTTTCATTTTTTATAGGGATGAGGAGGGTGAGGAGAACCTGAGAAAGCGCACTATGACGCTCCCATTTAGCTTTACCACAGGCGAGGCTGTTCTTTACGAAACCAACCTTCCCAGATCTCTCAAAAACACCACACCCTCTGATCCCAGTGCCCCGGGTGACAGCGATCAACCCCAAACCACCAGAACCCTAGACCCTGACTCCCTGCTGGGCTCCATGCTGAAGCAGGACGAGTCTATATATGTGTGCCCTGCAGGTTCAGTTCAAACATTACCCTCCATAGAGTGCTTAGGTAAAGAGGATCTGGATGTCTTCTTTACTAGTAATCGGCAGGAGAGCATCTGTCAGAGCTCTCTGTTCACACAGCAGCCAATTACTGCTTCTAGAGGAGACGACAACTGTGAGATCTTGAACTTCATGGGGAGTTTAGGGATCAGCCCGGAAGATCTCAATGATGAACTCTTCCTTAGCATTGACCATGATGATGGCAACAACATGAGAGACCTCACAGATGGAGTCTTGTCCTACATCCAGCACTCTCTCAAAATAAAGACCAGTGATGTTCAGGGTAACCTTGTAGGGAACCCTACACAGACCGTCACCCCTTCATGGGAAGTGCCTGTGGTAACCTCGCAACCATATTTAAGCAATTCCCTTATGTTAGAAGAACCAATGTCCTTCATAATGGAGCATCCTGAAGCGCAGACCCAACTGCAGCATCAAAATAATCCTCAAATTCGCCAGCAAACGTTGCCTCTTACAAACAGTGGGACAGGAATCACACAATGTGACTGTTCACACATAACTGTCCAAAAACAGCAGGTTCACATCATGAACCAAGAGACTCCAAATCTTCCACCTCTCCTTCAACTCAGAAATGCTCAGGTTCGTAGTAACATCCCACACGTTCTAGTCAGCGACAGCCAGCAGGTTCCTCCTCTCTACCAGCCAGGGCTTCAGGAGTCTGAATACTTTTACAGTGAGACGTGCCCTCTGGAAGTTGAGAACTCTTACAGAAACCATCTCAACACTGTGTCCATAAGTTGCTCCCAGGAGCTCTCCTCACCTTATATTACTGCAGGTGACACAGATGTGAGTGCGTTCATCACTCAGGACCTCGAAGAGCTGCTTAGCAGCCTGGACGGTGGAGGTATTGATAGGAATAGGCAGCTGGGACAGAATGTAGGGGTGGGCGTCGGACTAAGCCTGGATCCGCAATCTTACATAGACCAGGTATGTGTAATAAAAAAATTTATGTTAAGGGTGTAAATATATATATTTAAAGGAATATTCCAAGGAAAAAAATATAATTTACTCACCGCCATGTCATCACACGTTGATGTCTTTCTTTGTTCAGTTAAGAAGAAATTACGTTTTTTGAGGAAAACATACCAGGATTTTTCTCCATATAGTGGACTTTAGTGGATCAATTTAAAATTGCAGCTTCAAAGGTCTCTAAACAATCTAATGAAACAATTGTCATTTTTGCAAAAAATTACTTTTAGACCACGGCTTCTCGTCTTGCGCTGGCCGTGTGGTGCACCAGCATGACCTTACGTATTACGTAATCATATGAAAAGTTCACGCATGACGTATGCGAAACTACTGCTCAGGATGGAGAAAGGGGACCATTCCAATGGTTTGGGCTCTATTATACACCCGGCGCAATGCGCGACGCAAGTGTCTTTTGCTAGTTTCAACCCGGCGCAATGATGATTTTCACGTTTAGCACCACATTGTTTAAACAGCAAATGCATTTGCGTCCAATTTTGCACCTATGGGCATTCTGATCTGAAAACAAGGTGTGTTCAGGCGCTATTTTGAGACAACTAAAATAAACTACGCCATTGACCAACAAAAACGCAATATGTTTTTTTGTTATTTAAAGAGCGTGTTAGTATAATGCGCCTATAAACGGGACGAAAACACGGGTTTGCTTATTTACATGAATGGGCAAAAGCACAAAAACACTTTTAAATATGATAGATTAAAGGACTGAAATGTAACCAGTTTTCCCGTCGTTAAATTAGCAAAAGTGGCATTGAACACACCCATTTAGACTGTGCACCGTGCGCTTTAGACAATGCGCTTAGATCGTTAAAATAGGGCTCTATGTGTCAGTTTATTGTTTAAAATGGTCCGCAAGTGTGCGTTTCACATATGTAATGCTTGACCTTTAGACGTGATTACATAAGGTCGCGCTGGCGCATCACACGGCTGGTTCGGGACGAGAAGTTGTGGTTTATAAGTCCATATAATTTCTTGGCTGATTTTTTTCTGACGATTGTTTCACTAGATAAGACCCTAATGCCTCGGTTGGGATTGGGGATGTTAACAATTACTCGATCTTCAATTAATTATCGATAAGAAGTAAATTGATAAAAACGTAACGATTGTCAAATAAGCAAGATCATGCACGTGTGTGCGGCGCCTGCACAAAACACATACAGCCGGAGAAAAAAAAATGATGCGAGCGCACAGAAGTTAAATTAGCCATGGTCACAAAGATGCCAAACACACACCTGGCCTTTTTAAGACATGTGAGACGAGGCTGGCTGCCAACGCAACGAAATGACATCCGCAGTGGATCTGATAGGGTCTGATACAGCAAATACGATTAGGATACTGAAAGCAAAGAGGGAAGCCTGCAAGATTAGCATAGCAACCCTGCTAATGCTGATATACACAGGGAAGGAGACCAGAAGCCGTTTTTAATGAACAGATTAAAATGTAATCTTAAATTCTGGCAAGAAACTGTAAAATGTAAATTGTAACTGGCTGTCCTTACACTCTGAATGCCCACAACATATATCACTGATCATTATAGACCCCTTCAAGGTTTGAAAACATTGAATGACTATCGTGTGCGCGTGCAGCATGGGGTCAAACTGTTCATACCATTTAGGCTTTCTATTTTAATCTAACAGGGCTGAAAAAATATGACTTACCTCAAATGAAGTGAGCACTACAAACACAAGCCTCTTTGATATTTGCATTGTCCCAGTTTGCACGTTTAATTGCTTGCAGCCACAGATGTTGTGTTTTTTATTTTTGAGATTTGCAGGAATCCCGAAAAACTTTAAGGAATAGTCTACTCATTTTCAATATTAAAATATGTTATTACCTTAACTAAGAATTGTTGATACATCCCTCTATCATCTGTGTGCGTGCACGTAAGCGCTGGAGCGCGCTGCGACGCTTCGATAGCATTTTGCTTAGCCCCATTCATTCAATGGTACCATTTAGAGATAAAGTTAGAAGTGACCAAACACATCAACGTTTTTCCTATTTAAGACGAGTAGTTATACGAGCAAGTTTGGTGGTACAAAATAAAACGTAGCGCTTTTCTAAGCGGATTTAAAAGAGGAAATATATTTTATGGCGTAATAGCACTTTTGGGAATACTTCGACTCGGCGCAGTAACACCCTCCCTCTCCTATTATGAGAGTGAAAAGGGGAGCGGACTTTTCAGGCGAGTCGAAGTACTCCCAAAAGTGCCACTACGCCATAAAATATAGTTCCTCTTTTAAATCCGCTTAGAAAAGCGCTACGTTTTATTTTGTACCACCAAACTTGTTCGTATAACTACTCGTCTTAAATAGGAAAAACGTTGATGTGTTTGGTCACTTCTAACTTTATCTCCAAATGGCACCATTGAATGAATGGGGCCAAGCCAAACGCCATCGCAGCGTCGCAGCGCGCTCCAGCGCTTACGTGCACGCACACAGATGATAGAGGGATGTATCAACAATTCTTAGTTAAGGTAATTAAGGTAATTTTAATATTGAAAATGAGTAGACTATTCCTTTAACGGATGACCTGGTGCGATTTTTCAAAGCCCATGACGCAAGTAGGCATTTTTGACCATACCGAATAACACGCAACTCAATCTGCTGTAATGACTTTTCTGACCCTGACATGCGCAGTGGGAACCACCTGTGACGTGAACTGTGAAGGAGTCTATAGACTGGCTGAGGTGCTACACGCTAGCAAAGTTGACTGTTACGTGTTTTCTAATGAAAGGTTGCCATCTCCACAATATAAGCATCTTTGCTGAAAGTACGGCGCAGGGCTAAGCTGAGGTGACGACGGGAAAAGTGCCCTTGTCGGATATAATTACAACAAACTGTGTATCAACGAATTGGAAAGCGAGGTGAACAACTAGAAAAATAACACTTGATGATAATGAAACTTTTATCTTGACTCAACTGTTGCAGAGTGCCCAAGTGAGGCGGAGTAATACAATGTGTCTATTAGTCATTTTGTTTCATTACGAGATAAGTTTAAAATGGATGATTTTATCAAAACACCAACTACATTGACTATTTTTACAATTCCACTGGCATGTTATTTAGACTAAATAAAATATTTTAATTTGCATGAGGAATGGCATTTTTACACACACTTTTTCATTGGCTAACTTTTATGCCACTGCAGTAACTTTTTGCACTATTACTGTTAACAATTATTTTAGGGATGCACGATATATTGGCCGACATATCGTTATCGGCCAATAACTGCTTATTTTTTATATTATCGGTTATCAGTCTGATAGTAAAATTAGGCCGATAAATAAAAGCCGATAAATGATGGATTATTTTGGTTTGTTGAACCACTTCACTTGCTCATTGCTGGCCACGTGGAGTTTTGATTGGTGCTTTCTGTGACATAGCACGAAGATGACACGTGTTGCGGGCTTAAGAAGAGTATGCTAGTCTAGCGCAAAGACAAGATGTCCGCGGTCTGGGAGTTTTTCATTGTGAAAATAATATGAATATTTATCGGCCTATATATATCAGTTATCGCCCCCCAAATATAAAGAGTTATCGGTTATCGGTATCGGCCAAAATTTCCATATCAGTGCATCCCTAAATTATTTGATTGATTGATCGTTAATTTAAACAATCATCGAATATGGGAAATTGCATAAATTGACATCCCTATTTGGGATCGTTAAGAGCCCTTTGGAGCTGCAATTTTAAACTGCATTGAAACTGTCCATTACAGTCCACTATACGGAGAAAATATATTTTGAGTTTTGCTCAAAAAACTTAATTTCTTCCTGACTGTACAAAAAAAGACATCAAGTGGAGTATTCTTTTAATATACTACTAAAATCACCTCTCTGATTCAGTTTCAGAATGGCGGTCACAGACTCACAAACTACGCAGTGGAGAGTAACGCGACACATCTAGCACAGCATCCCAGCCAGCATCAAAACAACATGCCTCATCCAAATCTGACTTTAGGAGGATACTTGTGACTGCTTAGCAGACAGAAATTTAACAAAGCCCTGGGTGGAACTTCCGTGGATCAGAGGTCACCATGCCCTGAGCCGGATCTCAGTGGCCCGAGTTGTGCTGAGAGCTGTGATCGTACACAGGATAAACCCATAAAAAAGGAGAAGCGAAGATAGATTTAAAAAAGCTTTAAAGAGCAAACATGTTGAAAACGGGTAGGAGAGACAATGCGTTTGAGATGCTCGAGATGAATGCAGAACACATTGCTATCAAATGTATTTTACAGCTTCATCAATGGCTCTCTGTGCTTTAAAAATATATCTTTAAATAAGATGTTGTTTATCTGCTGACCTGTCAAAAGTAAATGATATATATGCACTAACTGTATAGAAAATAGCCTGCAGGAAATACAAAACAAGCTATGGCTTTTGAAATACATTTGTCAAATGTGAATTTAAAACCACAACTATAGCATGTTAGCCCTTAAAATGCTTGCCTCTATAAGGTATAGATGCCAAATATTGTACAGTATATGATTTATTACTGTGATTTACACTACATGGGTAGAGTTACAGTAAACAGTGGCAATCCTTTAGCAGTATTTACAATTATGAATTGTAAAATGTTTTGCGCACAAGTTTTTCTATCAAATATATAAATAATTGTATTAACTGATTGAGAACATTTTGGAAATGTTTTCTTAAAGTCTTTTGTAGCAGTGTTTAGTCATATTTGAGGGTATTCACTAATCAGGGTGTTTAGCTTTTGTTTTCTGTGACATTTGTATGGTGATTTATCAGTATCTGATCGTTTGTACTTGGGTGAAGCTGTTAAAGATAATCAGACATATGTAGCACTTACATACAGATCTCTATATAAACAGATCTCAAAACTACATAACCAAAAAAGACATTCATGGTTAATTTATCTGACTATATTAACCGGAAACATGGACTTTGGTCACATATCAGGTAGTGTTTGGTTTTCTGCAGAAATGTTGTATTTAGAAAGCACTGCTGATAAGATTCGGTGTGTTTTGTTGAATGACCAAATTTGGATGTACTTCATAATCTCCTGGATCAAGCTGTTGTATATCTGCCTTTATAAAAAGTGCACTTTTATGTATGTGGATTGAACTTTTTCCTGTTTGTTGATACAGGGTTTGTCAGCCCTCACTTTTTTGATTGAATCAAGTTTTTATCTTTTGTCTTTAAACTGATATTGATTCAAATATAAAGTATTTATTTGTTACCCCCCTGAGTCTTGTCTTTCCTGACCACAACTGAGTAAAATAAGGACTTTCTTTAACATTAACACTGATGAACTTTAATATTAATTTATAATTAATAAACTTTGAACAGTAATTGTAAACAAAAATAATGCAAGGACTTGTCACGGGTACTAATACTTGTGGTGCTTGTTTAGAGCCATAGTGTTCACTCTTGTTGTGCAGAACTGCCTATCCCAATAAAGACTAGTACTTCTTAAATATTTACATCATTTACAAAGCAAGATTTTAATTCAGGATTTGAAGCTGATTGGATTAACTGGTGATGTGTAATGCCTTTTCTGTGATATATTCTGTTTTTGGGACAATACTGCCATCTGTTGGTTCAGAAGAGGATGAAAATGTGTCTATCAGGGGGTGCCCAAACTTGGTCCTGGAGGGCCGATGTCCTGCAGAGTTTAGGTCCAATTTGCCACAGCACACCTGCCTATAAGTTTCTATGATGGTTAGTAAGACCTTATTAAGACCTTTATAAGGAAATTTAGGTCTGCAGGACACCGGCCGTACAGGACAAGTTCGGGCATCCCTGAGTCCAAGTCAATGTAAAATCACTTCTCTTGGCCTCTGTAAACGTGTAAGCAATTACTTATGTTACTTTAAAAAAATCATCTAAATCATAAAATTGTTGGATTTTCTTATGGAAACATCACCAATTTTAGGACAGGAATAATGAGTCTTGAATGAGATGAAGTGATTGCCAAATAGCCTCTTGGCCTTTTAAGTAAAAGATAGGATTACACATCAGGTTTACAAATGTCAAGATTTTAAGTGGCTTTGTATGTTTTGTGCTATAGATATAGACACTCTCTCTAAAAAATTCTGGGTTATTTATTTTCAACCTAACGTTGGATCAAAAAGGGACAAACCCAGCATTTGGATTAAATTAACCCAGAAAATGTTTAGATTTGGCCCAACAATGGATTAAAGCAACCCAGCATTTTAAGTTAAAACAACCCAGTTAAATTACAACTCAATAGGTTGGGATTGGCCCTTTTTGACCCAACGCTGGGTTGATAATAGCCTATTAATGTAAAATTACAGAAAAAAAAATATTTTTGTATTACGCAAAATTTCTGTAATTTATTGTGACCGTTATTTTACGGTATTTTTACAGCATCCCAGCTGCTGGAATTTTACAGTTTTTTACAGACTTTTTTTAGAGTGTACCCTGTAACATTTTTAGTGTATAAAGCCTAAAACATTTTTAGGAAAATCTTTGTCAGCCATGTGTGTATGTGTGGCTGCTTTTTGACTTGATCAAACAAATGGCATTAGCAAAACTGTGGATGTGTTTTGAGGTGTCCTGCGTTTGGCCTTCACAATGTTGTTCCCAGCTTTATTCAGATAAAAAATACAGAGTGTCTGCTACCGTATGTAGGTCTATATCCACTTCCAGAAAGTTTTGAATATCAGACAACGTTTAGTTTTACAGTTAATGGTGTCATAGCACTAGTGGCCAGCCCACTTGGGTCAGAATAATCCCTATGGATTTGGCTCCATAAATCCCATAAGATCCCACTAACACCAGATGGAATTTGCCCTCACTGAGGCGGCTAGAGGTTCCCGCAAATTGAATTATAATATGATCGGTTATGGGAGGGTAAGGGGGAGATCAGGCACAACAATGCTCCTGTATTCAAGTCCTGTATGAAACAGGTCAGTATGGACCTTTCTTACCAGTGCATTTCACACTTCCGATAAAGGGTCCCTGGTTCGAGCCATGACTAAGCTGGGAGGCCTTTTTACACTCTCAGAAAAAAGGTACAAAAGTTGTCACTGGGGCAGTACCTTTTTGGTATAAACATGTACCTTTGAGGTACCAATATAGGCTCTTTTTAGGTACAAATTTGTACTTTTAGAAAAGGTACAGCCCCAGTGACAACTTTTGTACCTTCTTGTACTTTTTTTCAGTGTATGTGGAGTTTGCATGTTTCCTTGTGTCAGAGTGGGTTTACTCTGGTTTCCTTCAACTTGCAGATCATATTGTTTATAGCCATACATGCTGGAATGGCTCTAAAGGAATAGCCAAAAATGAAAATTAGCAATTAGCAACACGACCCAACTTCAAACGATCCAATCAGATCTCGATGGACAAATTCAAATCCAGCCCTGTCTCCATTTCATTTCAAAAGCCAGTTTCACTTGGATATACGTTTCCACGGGGAAAATAAGACAATCACTACTTCCGTTTCATGGCGACTTTAAATGTCTTGGGGAAGCGATGGGTTCATTGGTTCACTTCACTGTAAAAGTGAAAAGTTGGAGTTAAAAATTTACTTAAATAATTAACGTTTAAAAAATTATGTTTAATCAACTTAAATTTTGAAATTTTAAGAAAAAAAGTGTTACCAATTAAAGTAATTTTTTAAAGGGGACATTTCACAAGACTTTTTAAGATGTAAAATAAAGTGTCTTCAGAGTACATATGCGAAGTTTTAGCTTAAATACCATATACATAATTTATTAAATTTGCCACTTTGTAGATGTGTGCTAAAATGTGCAGATTTTGGGTGTGTCCTTTAACATGCAAATGAGCTGATCTCTGAACTAAATGGCAGTGTCGTGGTTGGATAGTGCAGATTAAGGGGCGGTATTATCCCCTTCTGACATCACAAGGGGAGCCAAATTTCAATGACCTATTTTTCCACATGCTTCTAGTGAATGGTTTACCAAAACTAAGTTACTGGGTTGATCTTTTTCTAGGTTGATAGATGCACTGGGGATCCAATTATAGCACTTAAACATGGAAAAGTCAGATTTTTATGATATGTCTCCTTGAAGTTTATCCAACTTTCGCTTTTTACAGTGTAGGATGACTTAAGTGTAAGTAAAATATGGGCTTTTATTTTAGGGTGAATGAACAAAACCTGAACAAATAAAAAAACACTTTCACATGGTTTGCTTGATTTTGGTAATATGTGGTCAACGGTCATCAGGGTTTATCTACTTCTGTGTAGATAACAGACAAATATTTCTACAACTCTTAGAAAAGACTTTTAGAAAGAACATAGGCCTATATACACACACACACACACACACACACACACACACACACACACACACACACATATGCACGGACGCACGCGCATACACACACATATATAATACTATATTAATATATAACTGCCCTTCTAGTTTTTATACATTAGATTTATGTTTCTTTACTTGCCCCTATAAACACATATACAAAATAGATCATATTTAAAAACTCAAATAGTGTCGACTTTCAAAACTGAATTAAAAAGCACCTTAGCATGCACCTCATAAAGTTGGTTGAGAGAATGACCAGAGCTGTACAAAGGTTATTTCATAGACCTTTCTATTATTCTCCAGTGTGGGAAATAGTAGGCTAATACTAAAGAAGAGTTTATTTATTGTGAGGAAATTGAACCTCACTCAGTAGTGCGACTCAAGGCAGAGCTGTGAATGGATGGGACGCTGGGTCAAGGGCTCAGTTTGGTTTCTGGGAGGCTCCCAGGCCATCAGCATGAGGAATAGCCAACAGCTGGATAAAGAGGAGATCACGCACCCACCCACAAACACACACAAACACATTCACTGGTTCTCCAGCTGCCTGAGGTACGAGAAGAAAAAATATAAACAGTGCGGAGAAACAGACTGGCAGAATAGCAGAGGTGTACACTACATGGGACACCATTCACTCCTAACAAGCATTTAGGCAGCATGACATAAAACGTGACATCTCGGTGAGGCTCAAGATAAAGTGGACCGTCTTCTACAGCAGCGAAAACATTTATCAGTAGTCGGACAGGAGCTGTAAAGAAAGTGAGGAATGTGTTTGAAGTGACATGTAAAAATGTGAAGCTCCCGACAGCTGTGGATTTATGACGATGACAAATCTGCACAAAATCAGCACTAATCGCAATCCTTTCCCCCAGGATGGATGAAAGGGTCCCTGTCCTATACTGCTCTCCTAACAGCCATCAGTGACAAACAATGGAGCAAGCGAGACCTTGTTGTTGTGGGGCATGACTGATCCTTCGTTTCTTTAAAGTCGACTACTGGCCATATTCTGACAGGCTGAAGCAGTGATACAGAATATGCTTTCGTTCTGTTACTGGACTGAAGGTGGCAGTCTTCATCTTTCTCAAATAGCTGGTGAAAGACGGAGCAGCAGGTGCACAATGCGAACTTGAGCTTAGATTGAATTTTTCCCCAGCCTATAACCAAACATAATGCATGTCTCTGCTATAACTAAAATATTTGAAATCTTGAAATCTTTGGAATCTTGAAGCATTTGTTCATGAGGGAGAATATGAAAATATGAGTCTGCAGCTAGTTGTCACACAGGCTATTTTTCAAGTAACTTTATGTGACCCTGTCGGGGAAATTCAGGCAAAGTTTTATAATCTAATTATGAGATGAGGAGCTTTAAAATTTGATGTAACTAACTGATTTTAATCTTTGACATCATCATTACTCATTTAATATTAAAGATAGCAAGCTTATATTGTTTACATAATGTTCTTTATGAAGGATGATTTTATGTAGAAAACAATAAATCACAAAAAATGACTTTAGCTGGGTTTTCACAAGCAGGACTTTTTTCAACAGTGTTTGCATGTTTTAAACAATTAGTTGATATAGGTACTGTTGTGTAGTGCAGCGAGCGAGCGAGCAAGAGATAGAGAGAGAAATAAATAATTGACAGCACATTTGAGTTTCAATTTTAACAAACCATTATTATTCATCAGATCATTTGCATTAAAAGAAAACACCTAAAAATGACACATTGTTGCTCACACATACAAAGTGGCAATTTAACGTGATATAATATATTATCTATGTGGTATTTTAAGCTAAAACTTCACATATGTACTCTGGGGAAACCAAAGACTTATTTTACACCTTAAATAAAGTCTTGTGAAATGTCCCCTCAGGGTTCAAACGTCTTTGCATTCAAGCATTTCTTCATTCATTATTTCTCATGCAATGTTTACTCTGTAGTTAAATTTATTGAGTCGATGATGCATCATTTATTTAATTTGTTAATTCTGTGAGCGCCAAAAAAACCCTGCCCTCTCGCGGTGAATAGTGGGTAATCTCAGCCATTTAAGTGTCCATGGATCTACACTTCGAATTTTCACCTAAAACAGCAGACCATTCGGGAACTTTATAGTTACTTATTTTAATTTGGGACATACCAATTCTAATTTCAAATACTATTTAGGATGGATAGGGATACACAGGAAGGATAGACGGTTTCATCGGACACATGTGCGTTGTCGCGGTTACGCATCAGGGCGGAACTTAACTTCTGGTCTCTGTTTGTTTAATGGTCTGACTAGTGGCTAACTGAACTCTGGAACAAATACCTATTTTTGATTTTTTTTCCATAAGACAAGGGGAGACGGTGATCATGGATCAATGCAATGTGAATGGCAGCCGATCTGTAGTTAAGATTGTATACATTAGTACACATTTTGTAACGTTCGCCCAGTGTAGATTTTGATTATTATTTTTTTTGTGGAAGTTACGTTTGTTCCACGACAGCGTTTGTTTATGTTGTTACGGTACATTCACACAGGGCGTAAGCGTTAACGCTTCCCATTCACTTTTAATGGGTAATGCTAGTGCTGGGCGATAATTCGATAACGATATTTTTACCGTTATAAGCTTTTCCGATAAAACGATAACGACAGTTCGATAAGTGATCGATAATGTTTACACACTGTGCATAATGTTGCGCAAGCACTGCCGGATGAGGCACACGCTCTTGGTTTACAATCACAGTGTCAGTTACGTTAGACTTGAAGGAGTGGAGTAAGATAAGGCAAGTTATTCACATTTATTAGTAGAGCCCTATGATTTTCGCAATGCGGATAACGCGGACGGAATCACGGAATCCAAATGCGCGGAAACATTTTTCTTTTGTGTAATATTGGACGCGCAAACAGGGTTCGTCAAAGCCCGGAACACAGCAGACAAAATAGGCGCAGTATAGGCTACTGTACTTTCTTTTAGCGTCCGCCTTGCGCGCACACACATCCGCACAGCTTTAAAAGTATATTTACAGGACATTCACAAATTCAGGAAACTGAGGAAAAACAGCAGATCCACCACTGCAGTGAATATAAGTTACTGTATGAGTGTGGGCTCCCACAGCAACGTGACGCTCTTGACATCCATTTATCAGTGTGTATAGCTCGTATATGTATAAAACACGCGTGATCACTGAACTAAGTTTTCTTTAAATGCCTGAACATTAAAACAAGATTTTAGTATTTCTATTTGTCATGTTCTGAATAAAAAGTAGTTAAAAACCTTAGTAATGTCTGGTTTTTACAATTTTCATTCAGGAGCAAAAATCTGCCTTTAAATTTGACAGGAATAAAGATTTGTTATTTATCATGATAATTATCAATATCGACTGATATGGAAAACATTTTCTTGATAATTTTTTGGGCCATATCGCCCAGCCCTAGGTGATGCCATGCGTTGCCGAACTGAATTGTGGATCCGTCGGCGCCGCGTCAGTGCTATTGCTCGCGGCAGAAGTTGAACATTTTTCAACTTTTCAAGCGGTAACGCGTGCGTCAGCATCAGAACACCTTATGCAAATAACCTAGGCAGAGCCAGCCAATTACCTTTATGGACTGTAATTGGCTGTTGGCCACGCTTCAGACAAGCCTTCCATCAAACGTAAATGCTTTTGCCCCGTGTGAATGTACCGTTACTGTTGAAACCATAGATATAATAAAGACTTTCTCGTCCGCGCTGTTGGCCAATGGAGGTCGAAGTCCGCACCTGTTTGGTTTGTTATAAACGTCAGAGATGTACCTATGACACTGCATGCTTATAAATAATTTTCATTAAACATGTTCAAGCCTTCAGAATTATAGCCACATTAATAACGTTTGTAAGAAACCAAACCATTTGAAAATCGGTAGAAAATGTAGCAAGTTATGGTTATTTAGTACATGCATTATTAAAACACAATGCTACGAGTGAGCGAGCTGACTGAGACAAGATGGCTGCCGGTGATGACGTTAGAGACTCCGCCGTAAGATATCTAGCCTTTATGATACATATCTATGGTTGAAACCGTCTATACAAGAAGTGCGCTTTACCCTCCCACTCTATAGGTGGTGCTCAGATGCTGGTTTTCCAACCGCACCAAACACCACAAGAAGATCACGCTCATGTTTAGCAGAGGCTATGCATTAATGCTTTTAATGTTGTAAATAACATTCAATTTCATGCAAAAACTGATCGAATGGCTTCATAAAACATCAATATAACACCAGGAGTTGTTGTCGGGATTCTTTAGTATTGAATATATCTGCTTTTTGAACTCTTAAAAAAGCACGGTATTTTATATTTTGTTCACATGTGTACTTGCATTATTTCAAATGTTGCAAACAATGTTTGAATTCAGAGAAATTCGTCCCTACTTTGTCGCCTGTCAGTGGCATTATGTCTGTATTATCCTTGTATTTTTTACTATTTTAGAAATCCATGTGGCGCTGCGCAGACTGATCGACAAAATGACATTAAAAGATTGCAAGAGCGATTACGAAAGCACATTGTCGAGACACTGCTGTGATAGTTAAATGTCGATCTGCAGAACGTTGCATGCGAATATGTAGCTACGTAGCGTCTAGCATGCCACTCTGTTGTTGTTTCTTTGTAATCCATACGGCTTCCAGGGGTTAAATAAAGGCCTTCTGAATCAATGTGATTTTAAAAAAACGTTACAAACCAAAATAACTAGCGTCTGGTAATGCCACTAGGCATTGTGAGGGGCACATTATAGTTTTGCATAGGTCCTACGGCGTAGCCTCGACACCAATTACACATGCAGACTGCTAGTAGGCAGTATCCACACGTGTAACCCACAGTAGCAGTACAACAGCCAAAAAAGAAACAGCTTGGCCAGTAAAGCCACAAATGAAAAGAAGCAGCAGCTTGTTGCGTATGATTTAAGACCAGCAGTGATGGAGGTAAATAGACAGCAATTTTTGTTGCAGTTTGAGTTATTACTCCTCAATTTGTCCTATCTTTGTTTTTACCGTGGCAAGCAATAATGTCTATGAAGAAATGCAACGCAGATTTTCTTTTACTTGACAGGAGTGGACCAATCACAGCGCTTGCGGTCCGCATAGAATGGACACGTGGTTAAAATTTCGGTAATGTGTGTGTCAGGATGAGCGGTACTGTAAAAAAACATTTTTTTTGTAAAATTCCAGTAGCTGGGATGCCGGAAAAATACCGTAAAATAACGGTTACATTACATTGCAGAATTTTTCCGTAATACAAAAATATCTTTTTTTTCTGTAATTTTATTTGCATAGCCTACGACTGGCGTAGCTACGTCGTAGAACCTATGCACGACTATAAATTACACTTAAGACTTCCCTGCATTCCAAAGAAAGTATCAGCGTAGTGTACGCACTTTTTGTAGTGACTTATGACGAATGCAGAGGGTTGTTTTGTCGGATACGGAGCAAGTGAAACTGAAACTAAAGCGCACTCACACATACTATGGAGTTTTAACACGTTTTAACAGTTGTACAGCGCAGTGTGAATTTTTCTGGAAACAAGAATCGCGGATCGTTCTCTTCCATGAAGGCCGATGTAAACATCTAAGATATATATTAACATTTCTCAGATTTATTGCTTTTGTGGACTACAAATGCAAGTTAATGTCAATACTGGGATTGCTTGGCAACGATCATTTACAAACATGAGACCGGAGGGATTATGACTATGCGCACAATTTTTAAACAAAGGTATGTTGTCCCATTTAGATTTTTCATATTTATTCTATATGCACTTTCAGCCATGATGAAGTTTAATGATTCATTACGCCGCCCACCATGGTCGGTCATGCAACGTTAAATCAGAAATGTCTTTTGGTTGTAAGTGTTATTTTTTTTACAATAGAGTAACGCGAGTAACGAACATATTTAAATTTCAGTAATTGCGTTACTTGATTTAAAAAAATACTTCGTTACATGCTCGTTACTGATAAAAGTAGTGGAATTACAGTAACGCGTTACTTTGTAAAAAACATTTTTTGCACTTATTTGTAAGTACAATCAACTTGAATTTACAAATCATTTTAATTTTGATTATTTATAGTTATGAGTTACTTAAGTGGATTTAGCTAACTTATTTCTCAACATTATTTTATAAGTTACAGCAACTTATCACTATAAAAAGTAAAAGTTTAAATGACTTGTAAATCCAAGTTGATTTTACTTAAAAGTGCAATGTTTTTACAGTGATCATTTTTTTACTGGACTTGAAAGTGTGACATTCAGTCACACTTTTCACTCTTTTTTAATCTGCTACACAATCTTGATGCAGTACAACAGAACCAAACCATATTAGGTAACACTTTTGAAAACCTTTAACAACGCAGAACAATCTAACTTAAAAAAGATGAGTACACATACAATATATCAAAGAGACAACCCTCCAGCCATATCTAATGTTCCCATCAGTGTTGTTTTGTTTCACTGGCCCATGAAGTTGTTCATAACACGCATATAAATACTCAGAAAACCCTTTCTCCCATCAGACTCCTCTTTAGATTCACGTTCAAGACTGTTTTTCGAGGCCGCAGGGGAACATTTAGCCTCCGTCAGAGCACCAATTCCCAGACACAATACGGAGCCAGGATAAACACTACTGTGGCAGTCTTACACCTGCACAAACCGACTCTCCCCCCATACCGCAAATAAACTACGTCATCCGTCACAGAGAAATCTCCCAATAGCCCAACTGTATTTCTTCATCAACCAGACATGAATAAAAACCCAAGAGAAGATGGTCTGGAATGTGTCTAGATGGATCCCGAGGGATTTGGGATATTTGTTGAGGTGCAAAGTCTGCAAACAAACGGGTTGATAGATTTACCGCACTATGTCATGTCGCAGTGACATGCAAATCAACGCAGGGCTCCTGGCTGGACACCAGTGCTCGAGGTTACACACCAGAATAAATTCAATGTTGACATTAATTGGACACCTGCAAGAGATACACAAGGCCAGAAATTCAGTCGAGCGAGGCCGTAGATGTTTTTGAAAGTAGAACAGAGAAAAAAAGGAGAAGCGAGCGTAAAAAACAGCTCTATAATTTTACAAGATCCTCCTGTACGAAAATAACTATAGCGTGAGCTGTTATTTTGAGAGCGTTGCGTGCAATATACTCACTGCGGTGATCCAAGCATGAATCTTTTATGTGTTTAAATAGATTAACTTTGTTATCGTACAGCGGTTTGCAACTATAAATACAATGTTATGTTTGTAGAGAGCTATTCCGAGTAGGAAGACCATGGGAACAAAACTTACAGTAAAGGTACAGTAAAAACTTTACTTGAAATGTCAGCTCAAAAGCATGTTTTGAAGTGGAAAGTAATAATTTCTTCTTAAAATCCTGACACTTCTGTCCCCAGATCAACACACTCACACTTTTCTCAAGTGTTTGGATGATAATTAATCATAGTTCAGCAGTTCTGATCAAACGTGTGATGAAAGTCAAGAAAACACTGGTGACTAAAAAAAATCTAGCGGCGACAGCTCAGTGGGAAGGGTGACTGAACAGGTGACACATGGCTAAAATATTCCCGGGCAGTGTATTTTAATGCGCTCTCTCGCATACATAATCAGACAGTCTGTGGTTCTGTCGACAGTCACCAAAACATTTTCTGTAGACCGTGCCCAGTACAGAGCAGCTTTGCCTGTTGAAGCCCAGCAGGTGTATGAATCTCCAGTCAGATGGCTTGAGGGGGCAGTGTCGCCATCATACTGCCAACTAAAGTCCTCGTGAACCCAGGATCGTTCTCACCACAGATTCGTGTGAAGTTGGAAATGTAAGAACAACGTATTCCGGCGACTCTCGAATTTTCTTTGGCTAAATAATGACGGTTGAATGAATCTTACAATTATGCCTGTAGCAGAACTGACTATTTTTAACACGCGTCTCTTCTGCTTAAGGTATAATCGCTTCTCTGTGGGTAAGAGAGAACTGAAAGCTTTCAGACTGACATTAATGTACTTTTTCTCTTCAGGACAATGCAGAGATTTAAATTACTTCAAACTGTGCATCGTGTGTACTTACACTTAAGCGTTAATTGAAAGGGGAACAATTGAGAGAAAGTGACATGGAGAGAGAGAGAGAGATGTTGGTACCTTGACTTCCATAGTAGGAAATAAAAAATACTATGGAAGTCGATGGGTACCCTCCTCAACAATCATTTATCAAAATATCTTCTTTTGTGTTCAATAAAGAAACTCATACAGGTTTGGAGCAACTAGATGGTAAGTAAATGATGACAGAAATGTTAATTGAGGGATATATTGAAGCAATCCTTTTTTAAAAGCACTTTCTATACACGCTTCTTAGGAAGTGCAACTGAAATATTTTGCATGGTTGAAAGCACGAATTTGGTGACAGTAACGTGGGACTGTGAATGTGCTGTAAATGTGTGACAGTAAGTGAGAGGCAGTGGGTGACTCAGTCCCCACATCGCTGCTGTTTTTCAATCTTCTCAAACCCCTGAGCTGGTGAAACTGGAATTGCAAGAGCCGTGACTTTTTCATATCCTCAGATAATTGTTGAGAGACCTTATAACATCAGATGCCCTATAGTCACTTCCTCAACATGCGGTTATATGATAGATATCCTCTGTGTCTGAACTTGTATACAGGAGATCTGTGTGTGTGTGTGTGAGCATCTTAGATTAATATTACAGCATTAAGAAGTACTGTAAAACTATATTATATAGATTAAGGATGATATGTGTACTGTATGTGTACATGTTTGGCTATGCTGGTGAGGGCTAAATGTCTTTATATACAGTACATTATATTGCAAAATATGCAGAAAACCAGTTTGAATTGCTCTTAAAAATTCCTATGAACTGGCAAATCATAAATATCTGTGAGGTCGAGCTAAACATCATTATAGAAGTATGAGCGGTCCTCAGTAATAAAGATGCTTATGTTGCGTTGGTCTTACAGTCCAGATAGCACATAGAAACAGCACTGAAATATATAAGAGACTTTTGGACAACTAAAGTCAGACATAAAAATGTCTGAACTTTAAACTAACTTTGAAAGACCTTGTCTTAAAATAAACTTTTCTTGAAATATGAGTCACTCATTTCCATAATGCGCACACAGTTGTTTAACTAGTACATGTTTTCTTTCAACATTTCCTGTAATGTGTTTATTAATAGTTTAAGATTTGCTGTAAATACGGTCACACAGAGACTTCAAAAAACTGTAACCAGTCCATAGTGAGGATCAAAAGCCATGTTTCCATCCAGGTTTGGATGAATATGCAAAAATGCGTAAAAAAAAAAGTTTGCAAAACTTGCTGTTTCTATTAAAATGTTCTATCAATAAAATGGTGTGCGTGTTGATGTCACGAATGATGAAAACAAATTGTCACAAGTTTTATTGCATTGCAAAAAAATCTGACCTTGAACCATTCCTATTCATTTTTTGTGTATATCTATCTAACTAATTTAAGAGAGAGAGCGAGATTGTTCAATGTGCCAGCTGCCATTTCAATTTCACAAAAAAATTGCAAATGCAAGAAATATCCAGTGGCAGCCGGAGACTTATTTTTTCGAGGGTGGACGATGCAAAGTTCGTCACAACATGTATGTAGCCCGTCATGTGTGTGGTTCTTAATTTCAAAATATGTGTTCTACGCATCGAGAGATCCTATGTGCATCATGTGTCTTGTCAAAATAAGTGCCTGCTGCAGACGCATCTAAAGGGTTTATGATAAAAGAAACATTCGTGGTTGCGAGATACTCGCATAATCTCATGCGTAATCAGCATAGACTGTAAAAAAAGGTGGATGACACCCGTTTGCTCTCTTCCTTTGGTGAAAAGTGAAGCCGCCAATGTCCCGATACAGTGCTGACATCTTGGGTCTTGAGTCTGCGCCGTAGCAATTTTGGGACCAGTCCTGCGCAGTAGTAAGCAGGAAATGAAGCCGCGAAATCAAGACCCCGCCCTCGCAGAATGAGCATATCACACGATTTCACAGCTGTCAATCATGACGTGACACCACCGTTTTTATATCATTAAATAACTAACTAAACACAAACCTATTTTAAAAACAAACATTTGAATGTACATCAGCATGATAAAAACTACAGTAAATGACAGAAACCAGCTTAAGTGTAATTAAATTTTGTTGTTGGTCTCAAGTCCCATGTTATTCATTGAGGCGGGGTTTATGACCAATACTGGGACCAGTCACTGGGGGGCGAGCGAAACATTTTGGATTCACTTTTCAGGGCTTGTGCGGCGCGCTTCGTAATCAGAGTTTACTGTTAAGGGAGCGTCTCAGAGTTTACTGTTAAGGGAGCGTCTTGCGTGTATTTTGTGAATGTAAGCGTCTCTTTTATCATAAACTGTTTTGACGCATTTGCAGCAGGCACTTATTTTGACAAAACACGTGATGCACATGGTTCACATGACACAACAAACACATATTTTGAAAACACAAGCAAAACATGACACTCCGAACACTTATTTTGAATTGGCTCGTAGTGCGAGAGAGGAACAGGGATGTGAAATGTGATTGAAAGAGGAAACACCGAAAGCTTTACACATCCTCGCACAAATAAGACGGTACATTCATGAGATGCCCTTTCACAAGCATCCTGTTTGATTCCAAAACTGAAAAGCTTATTTTGTAATCCGCTGGTTTCCGAGAAATGGGAGAATCACACAATATGGGTTGTCCTATGAGTTGTCATAAAGCAATTTTGAAAGCAAACAAAAAGACAAGTTTATCTCATCAGCCCTTTGGAAACACAGAGTAAATATTACCCCGGCAAACAAAGTGCCGGATGGATTATGAACCCTGACAATGAAAGTGGTGTGGCTTGATTTCACACTTATATGTCATAAATCACAGTGCCCTATAAAGATGAACTTACATATGTACTAGGGATCTAATCTTAGATCTAATCCATTTGGAGATCAATCAATATGAGAGCAGACAGGGGTGGAGCTGTACAGAATGAGAGCTATTGTGCTCCATATTAGGAGCCATTTCATGCTTAACGCAGTGCATGGTCTCTAAGCAACAGCATCAGACTCTACAGTACCAGAGCTGTCTATATGGGTAAATAACTTACCTGCATTCACAAGCACCACATCTCTTGAAACTACAATTAAAAAAGACTTTAGACCTGTTATTAAATGTTTGTTATAAAAAAGTTTTAATAAATATTCACATGTAGTGTTTAGATTAAAAGAACCCACTTTTCTTCAGTTGCGCTAAACTTGGTCTGTCCAATTAAATTTATGCATTACAATTACGCATTTGGCAGATGCTTAAAAGTGTAATGTGGGTTTTAGCGGCATCTAGTGGTGAGGTTATGAAATTGCAACCAAACGCAATGAGAAGCTACGGTAGCCACCACAAGACACGTCATCGTCTAAGATAACGTAGGGACAAAACGCACTCTGTAAAACAGTTTGTCCGTTTAGGGCTACTGTAAAAATATAAATTTATTTATGTAAATAAAAACGCCTCTTTCTAAGGTAATAAAAACAATACAGTTCATTCTGTAAGGTCTTTATACACCACTGATAATATAGTTATTTATATTATATTGCATTTCTGTCAAGAGATCCTCCTTAAAGTCCCACATCAAGCAACTCAATGCGCATTCATACCGCCACCGGCGAAAGCGTCAAAGTGGCTGGAAGTCATTCATTTTCAATGAGAGCCGGCGGTGAGCTCCGGCGAGCAGCGGCGCGTCATGTACAGCGTGAGCGTCAAGGATAGTTGAAATCTGGGGCACGTTCAATCTCACACCGGTGCGCAACGTTTTGCTACGGTTTCCGGGTTGAACGACATGTTTCCTGGAAACGGTGTGCAACGGAATGCAACAGGTTTTAGAAGCGTTTTCTCTTGTTTGGTGGGTGTGTCAGAAATGCCGGCCCAATCAGCGGCAAGATGTATAAAACGACGCGGTAGTAAAGAGACAGCTCGCTCAATGGGTTCAAGTTGGGATGTTGTCTTTCATTCTGGACAGCAAGGTCAGTGACTGTAACATCGAGGGTACTTTACAGTATTAAACACACATTTATAACGATTTCATCAGGCTTTAGAAACATTTAAAAAAGAACACAAAGAATGGCCTCTCAGCTACCGTAGTTGCAACTCTTGCGTCATCTCAACAGGGTGTTCAATGCATCACCGTTTCTGTTTAATAAACGTTGTGCAACGTTTCGTCGGGGCTGAACGCAGCCCAGCTCCACTTTATGGTAATGAGCTATGATGCGGTTTGGCGGCAACCAATCGGAAAGCAGAAATTTTCGGCGGCAACCAATCGGAAGGCGGAAACCTCCGCCTGAGAGGAGTTTAGAGAATGCATTCGAGCGTCAGAGCGTCCACTACACCTTTTCTTTAGCGTCATTGGCAGGGCAGCCAGAGCTTTTATTGACGCTCTCTCACCGGTGGCGGTCTGAATCCACATTTAGAGTGCATTCAAGGCATACATTTTATCAGTATGTGTGTTTCCTGGGAGTTGAATCCATGCCTTTTGCACTGCTAAATCATTTTTTGTTTTGTATAAAAGATGCGGTTTGAATGCATTAAAACTTGACAGATTTTGTGTCTGCATGCGTGTGAAAAAAGATATGGGTGCATAAAGTGTGATAATTCAGTGCAAATGTGTTTCTCGACAGCATTTGCCCTTCACACATTTTAAACTCGTCACTCTATTACTGCTGTATGAAGCCCGGCCCAGCCGAGACACCACAGAATGTCACGCAGCTATTCCTCTGCTGTTAAACACTTATAGTCTGAAGCCTGCTGTCACGGCCTGTTCTTGCGTTTCTCAGTCTGGTATATACAGAAAAGGGCAGAGTTAAAACATCTTGGGTTGTTTTACTCTATGGTGGGTTAAATACTGGAAAGAACCAACCATTGGGTTATAAACCTATGCTGGGTTCTTTAAAGTCAGATGTTGGGGTGTTTCAACCAACGGTTGGGTAACAACTACCCAGCATAGGATTTACCCAAATGATATAACCCAACGGTTCTTTTTAACAATGGGTTAAAACAACTCATCATTTTAGAGTGATATAAAGTCATAAGTGCTAATTTTGAAGTGTAAATACATTCACTACAAATATAAAAAGCCGAATTTTAACTTCAAACAACTGTGAAGATTAAATGTGTAAGGGTCATAAACTTTTGTTAAACACTGAGCTTATTTTTTCCAATTATCCAAAAGTCTTTGGAAAAAATGAATGGGCTTTTTAGTGATTAGCCTACAAAAATATGTAATCCCTGCGGCACTCTATTGAGTAAACAATAAAAATGTACCATATGAGGCATTTTACAAGAATAGGGTACAAAAGAAAAGGAACCTGAAATTCTTTAAAATGAAAGTACAGGGTTCTCACACCTTAGTTAACTTCAAATTCAAGGACCTTTCAAGGACTTTCCAGGTCCAATACCCTCAAATTCAAGGACTAAATGTGTGGACACATTTCAAGTGAGAGCAAGGTTACATCGTGTTACCTTTTAAGATACATTGTTACAGTGTTGCCAAAGACAGCGTAACAGGGATGCAGAAAGTATAGCAAGGGAGACACAGCATCTCATTCCCTTCTCAGGGAACAACAGTTACATACGTAACCCGAGACGTTTTCATGTGTCAAACACAACTATGCAAAAAAGCATTTTGGTATTTATCAACATTGGCATACAGAAGATATAAGCATTTAAAGTGAACAGTTTAGCACAGGTGCTTAAAAGGCTAGAATTTTATGATATTATCCTACACTACACAGGGAATATTATGGATTTTTTTCCAGAAAACTTTTTTTCATAAAATAAATTCAAGCATCTTTAATGACCTATGTAGAAAGAGCTTTACATACATTATGTTTAACAAAAGTTTATGACACTTACACGTTTTGTCCAACAAGCTAATCTTCAAATATTTTCAAAAACTTCCCAGGGCCTTGAATTTTTTCCCCAGATTCACAAACTTTCAAGGATTTCAAGGACCCGTGGGAACCCTGAAACTATGGGTGTCTTTGTTAAATTGTACACAATAAAAAATGCTTCACGTGTCTTGTCAAAATAAGTGCCTGCTACAAACACGTCAAAAGGGTTTATGATAAAAGAGACGCTCGCGTTTGCCAGATACTTTCATAATCTCATGCGTAATCAGAGTTTACTGTTAAAGGATAATTCCGGTATTTAACACTTTGAGTCTCATTTCTGGTTTGTTTTGGATGAACTACAGTGATGGACACAGAAATTTTGACAATGGGTCGAGTCTTGACTTTTCGACTCATTTAGAAGCGTCTCTTGACTGCTTCAGAATGGAAGTCAATGGCCATGCACAAACATGTCATTAAAATAACACTTAACGTTAATTTTCAAAACTGTACTACTCACCGAGTCGTTCGTGGTGTTCGTTGATGATTAAAAACAAATATATTGGCGCAATGTATGATTTCAATCCGTGTTATTTGCTATAGTGGAACTATTTTTTCAGATACCTCACAACCGCGTATATACTTCCGCTCTATATTTGAGTCTGAAGCATGAATTAACGTAGTCCAACAAACTGTAATAAAACAGTAGCATACTTTCAAAATCAAGTTTATTTATAACAGTTACACCATCCAATATGTTTTTTTCATCGGCAGAACAATAAAGAAGATATTTTGCAGAAACCCCAGTGCTCCGTCATGCAAGTCAACCGATCCGCACACTTTAAGAGCTAAAGCATATATATCCAATACAACAGTAATCCCCCATAACTCTGTGTGACATATTGACGTCTTGTGAAGCAAATCAATCAGTTTTTGCAAGAAACTGAACGTTATTTACAACACTATTAGCGTAAATGCCAAAGCAGGAAGCGCGCTTTACGTTCAAGGCGATCTCTTCCACACTTGTGCCGTTTGGTGGATGTTGGTCTGTCTGCGCCACCTATAGAGCGGGAGCGTGAAGCGCACTTCCTGCTTGGCAAAAGCACTGCATTAACGCTGTAAAATATTTATATATATATTCGAATCTCAAAACTGAAAATCGAATGTCAACCCACGGAACAAATATTCGAATATTCTGGTCCAGCCCTACAAATATGGGAAAAATTTCTTCTGAGAGAAAACGAGCGAAAAACTACAACCACATGTAAAAACAAACAGACCCTTTTCTGTTTCCCGGCGGCGGAGTGATATATCAGCGAGCAAACAGTCTTCCAAGAGAAGTCAATGGAATTTTACAAAATGCCAAATAAAACACGACAGAAACTGTATTTCGCTACACAACTTGTTTTTGGTCATCAACGAGCGCCGCGGGCCGCTCGGTGAGTGGCACAGTTTTGGAGGTGAACGTTGGGTGTTGTTTTGATGGCGTGTTTGTGCATGGCCATTGACTTCCATTCTGGGGCGGTCGGGGGACGCTTCTAAACGAGTCGAGGACTCAGGGCACGGCCCATTGTCGGGATTTCTGTGTCCATCACTGTGGTTCATCCAAAACAAACCAGAAATGAGACTCAAAATGTTAAATACCGGAATTATCCTTTAAGTGAGTGTCTTGCGTGTATTTTGTGAACGTGAGCGTCTCTTTTATCATAACCGATTTTGTCACGTATGCATCAGGCACTTTTTTTAACAAAACACGTGATGAACATGGTTCACATAACGCAACAAACACATATTTTGAAAACACGAGCAACACACATGATACTCCGAACACATATTTTGAATTTGCGCCCCTTGAAAGAGCACACTGCAAAAAATGATGTGTTAATTTTTTACACATTGTGTGTGTCATGCCATTTAATGCGTTATTTCATGTTAAAATAAATGAAAGGGACAACACAAGTTGTCTTAAAGGGATAGTTCGGCCAAAAACGATATCAAACCCATGATCCACTCACCCCCAAGCTGTCCGAGTTGCATATGTCCATCGTTTTTCAGACAAACACATTTTCGGATATTTTAGAAAATATTTTAGATCTTTCTGTTCATTAAATGTTATGTTACGGGGTCCAGCAATAGTCCACGACCTTCAAGTCCAAAAAAGTGCGTCCATCCTTCACAAATTAAATCCAAACGGCTCCAGGGTGATAAACAAAGGTCTTCTGTGGGTAATCCGTGCGGTGTTGTTGTAGAAATATCCATATTTAAAATGTTATTAACGTTATAAACTACCTTCCGGTAGCGCCGCCATTTTGGAGTGATGCGCATTCAGGATGAGAGCTTACGCAACGTACAGAGTTTCTCTGCTGCTGCTCTGTGCCCCCGCCCTCCGAATTTGTCATACGTCACTAAGAAAACTGCGTACACAAAGCTCATACTCTCTCCTGAGTCTAATATGGATGTTTCTACAGCAGCGCCGCGCGGATTGCCCGCGGAGGGCCTTTGTTTGTCGCCCTGGAGCCGTTTGGATTTGGTTTGTGAAGGGTGGGCGCACTTTTTTGGGCTTGAGGGTCGTGGACTGTTGCTGGACCCCGTAACATAACATTTAATGAACAGAAAGATCTAAAATATTTTCTAAAATATCCGAAAATGTGTTTGTCTGAAAAACGATGGACATATGCAACTCGGACGGCTTGGGGGTGAGTGAATCATGGGTTTGATGTCGTTTTTGGCCGAACTATCCCTTTAAATACAGTGATGGGAGTAACGCGTTACAATTAATTCTGTTACGTTAAATTAAATGTGTCATATACTAACACACCTTCTGTGTTATTATTCATTGTGCCGCCCCCCATGGTCCTGCGACGTTAGATCAGAAATGTCTTGTCTGCAAGTGTTCATTTATCACAAAATAGAGAAACGTGAGTAACCAACTCATTTAAAGGGGCCATGGCATGAAAATCTGACTTTTTCCATGTTTAAGTGTTATGATTAGGTCCCTAGTGCTGCTATCAACCTAGAAAATTAGAAAAAGATCAACCCAGTAACTTAAGTTTTGGTAAACCATTCTCTACAAGCACATGAAAAAATAGGTCGTTGAAATTTGGCTCTCCTCATGATGTCATAAGGAGCTCTTATTATAATAATACCACCCCTTAATCCAACCACTGTACTGCCATTTAGTGCAGAGAGAAAATAATTCACAGAACAATTGAGTTTCAACAAACCACCATCATTGTGATCAGTGTTTGCACTTCATCCGCTCATGTGCATTTAAAAGGACACACCCAAAACGGCACGTTTTTGCACACACCTAAAAAGTGGCAATTTTAACATGCTATAATAAATTATTTATATGGTATTTTGAGCTAAAACTTCACATATGTGCTCTGGGGACACCAAAGATTTATTTGACATCTTAAAAAAGTCCTGTGACATGGCCCCTTTAAATTTCACAAATTGTAACTGCGTTACTTGATTAAAAAAAAAATACTTCAGCATTCTTTTGAGTGTAGGAATATAGCAATACATAAACTTTTATAAAATAAAATTTACTTTGTAAAGGTCACTTATTTTTTACATTGGCGCTGTTGGATACAATTACGTTAATCAAGACTTTTGTGAAAGGACAGGCTAAAGAACTTCAAGGAGAAATATATGGATGATAAATTATATAAGACACAAGTTTATAACACCTTGACTTTAAGAAGAGATCTCTGCTTACAGTGCAGTCTGACAGATTAAGTAATGAGTGTGATTAATTATTACAGGATTGTCTGTTAAACTAAGGCCAAGGGAAGAACTAATTCTTTTATTCTCTGGAGGCCTCTAACATTGAAGGTCGAGTTATTTTTGGATAGGCCTGATTTTCTTTGCCTTCTTTAATCTCCGCTAATGCTTTGAACTCGCAGAGCTAATGCTCTCAAATCTACTACAATACAATTGAATCAAAATACACAAAAAGTGAATGCATAATCATTGGTGTTTAATGTGAAATACAAAAACGTTAGTTCTTTTGATGGAATGTTGCTGGTTATCAATAAGACAGGTGTGACAAACGAAAGACCTCATTCATTCTCAGCGTGAGATCTGCGATTCCCACATACCTATTTTAACCATGATAGCAGTAACAGACGGGGTGACATTGACCAGGTCCCATCATCTTTGGGCCCCAGGTCACCATGGTCTGTGATTGGACGGCCCTTTGTTCTGGTCTTTCATGTGTAGTGCACCTGCTTTGCCTCTCCCTCAAGCCGTCCTGGTGAGTTATGGGATAGTAGAGGACGGATAGGCGTGAAATGAGAAATGTGAAGTTGCTTTAAGTTTCCGCGGGCTGCCCGGTTTGGGGTCTAAAGCAGGGCAGCTATATACCACAGATGTGTGTGTGACTGACAGGAGGATTTTGTGTATTGTCATTATAGACGTACAAGACTTAAAAATATTATTGGCAGGATAAGAAAAGAGATTTTACATTGACGAAGCATATAAGACACAAACCTTTTCATGAAATGAAGCCTCTGAATCTCACAAGATATATATGCATAGGTTCTCAGATGAAGTTTAAATAACAGCTTCAATTTGTAGTAGGTTATGTGTTAAACACAGGAAGTGATATGTATATATATATATATATATATATATATATATATATATATATAAATAGCTGCTGGTGGTATGTGCATGTACTCGGCAATCAATCCATGCAACAGGTTTACTACAATCTTTCCATTTCTCTTTTAATTTTTTTCTCTTTCTTGTAGCATCTGTACATCTGTAGCTTGATTATAAGGCCGATAGAGGCGGTGAAGTTTCTCTCTCTCTGATCATCGAATGCTATTTAAAGTGCTGCCACAGTCCTGATGCCCATGCCAGGGATGTAGTTAGTGGCTGATGTCCTGTGGGCATGTGCAATTGGATCTGTTTAATTCTGTTTGAAGTGGAAAGTTGACAAATCTTACAGTTAAATCCTTCCTCAACAGAGAGACTTTTGTTTTTCTTACGACTGAGAGAGAGAGAGAAAGAAAGAGAGAGAGAACAAAGATATAGAGTTTTATAGCTTGTTAGCTGGGGTGACATAGCAGTGGTTAGGTTGGAAAGACCAGGGCGGAACTAGATCCGAGATGAAAGGAGCGGTTAGACTATCTGAAACCACTCCTTAACACAGGATGAGGTGTGTGTGTGTGTGTGTTTATGTATGTGTGTGTATGTGTCTATACATAAACATTTACCTCACATTAAAAATGGTGCTTTAGATGTTAGGAGGGGAAAGCCATCTCCAAAAATTACTTTGCATTATAGAACAACATATCAAAGCAGTGGTATTATTTTACAGATACATTAGTAAATATAACATTTATTTTGAGTTTTAAATGTAAGAATAATAGAAATACTGTACAAAAAGTGTTTGTCAAACTCAATAGTCCATAGTTAGTGTGATGAATTACAACTGTGGTCAGGACACCAGTGTGAACTTGAACGAAACATCATACATCAAACACTTAGCAATAACAAAAAAGGCTAAGAAAAAATAACATTTTTAGGGTGACTTAAAGGTGCATTGCGTAACTTTTAGAAGGATCTCTTGACAGAAATGCAATATAATATACATAACTAAATTATTAGTGGTGTACAAAGAGCCTACATAATGAGCTGTATTGTTTTTATTACCTTAAAATGATACGTTTTTATCTGCATACACCGCTGGTGTTTGTAAAAACTGCTTAAATGATAATTAAGGCCTAGTCCTGTATAAATCTAAACCCTGTCCGGGAAACTGCCACTGATAAGCGCTAAAAAAGGTGTGGTCTTATTATTTTAGCGACTGACCTTATTGCACAAGCATTTCTGGGAGTTTCCCTTTCAGACGCAAAATTTAAGGGAGGAAAGTATTTAAATGATTAACACAACATGATTCACTAATGTTTGCGTTTGTTGATAGAAAAGGCATCATGGAGATCAGAGAGCGTGTGGTACAAGGCAGAGGATTTTTTTACATGTAACAATGTTTATTTGGATGCCAGAGGAACATATTTTCTGTTTGCCAAGCCGTGTTGTTTTTTGTTTACTGGATAAAATAAAAGAGGAGTCACTAGGAGAAGTCACACAATAGCAGGCCTTTTAAACTTATTGTAAATCTTCACTTTTGTCCTCCAGTCTTTTCAATGCACTATGGCTTTGTTAGCTGGGATTTCACCCCAAATTTTCTGCTGTGATGTAGCTCCCCCGCCAGTGTTGGGGGTAACGCATTACAAGTAAAGTGCATTACGCAATAATATTACTTTTCTGAAGTAACGAGTAATGCCGAGTTCAGACTGCAAGATTTTAGCAAATCGATGCTCGTGCACACGAGTGACAAACACACAGTGAATTATAAAAGGCGCGTTCTGAGAGAATCGCCGACGAGTCGCAGACACCCATGAAATATTTGGCATGCTAAATATCTGGACCTGTCGGTGATTCAAAATCATGCCGTGTGAAATGTCTTTTGACTGACAATAACATCGGCGATGCCCTACAGCCAATGAGAGAGCAACATACAGGGCTGCTGCAAGTTAGGGGAGAAGTCTCTAGAGCCCTTTTCACACAGACATTCCGGAAAATACACTTAAAATGCATCCTGTATTTTTCCGGAATCGTTAGATTTTTTGTTCATTCACACTGCCATGATTACCCGGCATCTGATGGTCTGATGCCCTCTCTTCTACGCAGCGTCTGAAGTTTGCCTATTATTTATTATTTATTTCTCCAGATACCACTCGCGTGCATTTTTGTTTATGATAAGACTATAAAGGAGCACGTTAATGCACAGTTCTATGCTGGTGAATGATCTTAGGTTCAGAATTTGACGAGCTCCCTGATCTCTGATTTAATACCGTTTTCAGACATTTCTCATCATGATTGTTTATATGCATTTAAAACCTGCATTTTTAGGAGCTGAACGATATATCTTGTTGGGATGACGCATGGGTATTTTCCTTTATTATAGCTCAAATGAGCGCGTGACGCGATATTCTTTTATGGTGCTGAATGATCTCCGTTTCAACGCAGTAAGTGACGAGCTAACTTACCTGATATCTGCTTCAGTCCAGTTTGCTGATTTTTCTCGTTGTGAATATTGTAAATCCCTCATTTTAAAGAGTTTAACCAACTTCATGTTGCCATCCCTGCTGAAAAACCAGCATCACACCAGCATGGGAATTATGCTGGTTTAGCTGGTGGTCACCAGCATCAAAACACAACATATGCTGGTATGACCAGCATGGGATGCTGGTGCTAATGTTGGTTTAGCTGGTGCTAATGCTGGTGGTGATGCTGGTTTAGCTGGTGTTCACTAGCAAACCAGCACCAAAACACAACATTGCTGGTCTTGCTGGTATGCTGGTTTTATCAGCAGGGATGACACGCACGTCCTCACTATGGCACGTGCGTCATTGTTTATGCGTCTCATTTATAATTTCCTGATAACTGCTTCAATCTAGTTTGCAACATTTCTCGTGGTGAATGTTTATATGCATGTTATCTCTCGTTTTAAGGAGCTGAACCATAACTTTTGTTGTGATGACACGCACGTCCTCACTACGACACGCCATTACGGCATTGTTTTGGCTTCTTGTTCACACAGAGGGTTTTCCGTATATCTGACTAGGTCCTCTTTCTGGCAATGATCCCAGTAGATTAACGGGACGAGTTTGTGTTCACACAGACGCTTGTCTGGCAATTTTACGGGTATTTTTTGGGACCAAAGGTCTGTGTGAATGGGGTTTAGCATTTCCTCCTTCATAAACTTTATTTCTTCTTCTTTCTGCTGCAAATGAGCGCACATGCAATTTGTATGGTAAGCTTCTTGCGAGCTACCATTTTAATAATAATTCCAGTCTCACGTGCGAACTCCGGTCTTGCACGCGTGACCTCGCGTTGTTTCTTTCGCGTCACCTCATGTGCGTTTGGTTGTGAGACGTAGTTTGCGGACCGGGACAAAGTTATCTGCGATTCTTCTTATGGTAAGGTCATGCAGTATGAAAACCCCTGTCGCCAATCCATCATGCAGTCTGAAACAGCAGCGACTTAACGCTTCCCCAGATAATCACGCAGTGTGAAACCAAAGGTGACCCGACTAGTTTGAAAATCATGCAGTCTGAACTCGGCATAAAGTAACGCTTTACTTATAAAATATAAATGCACACAATATTTGAGTTATTTAAAAAAAAAAAGTAATGCAAGTTACTTTTCGGTTTAACCAATTTGATTTAAAAACAACACAACGTACTGAATTAAACTGAACATAGTCACAGAATTATGCACTCCTATTAGGTGTGCGCCTGAGCGGGAACAGTTTTGAGTCTGCCAGAGCTTGATATTTTTGCAATGAAAATGTGCAATTTTTGAATGCAGAACTTCTCAGTCATATAAACAGTGCAAGGCCTGAACGAGATCGCAAAACGCAAAAGTAACATAAAAGTAACAAAAGCATTACTTTCTATGAAAAGTATAGTGATGAAAATAAGTATTTGAACACCCAACTATTTTGCAAGTTCTCCCACTTAGAAATCATGGAGGGGTCTGAAATTGTCATTGTAGGTGCATGTCCACTGTGAGAGACATAATCTAAAAAAAAATCCAGAAATCACAATGTATGATTTTTTAACTATTTATTTGTATGATACAGCTGCAAATAAGTATTTAAACACCTGTCTATCAGCTAGAATTCTGACCTTCAAATACCTGTTAGTCTGCCTTTAAAATATCCACCTCCACTTTATTTATTATGCTAAATTAGATGTACAGTATCTGTTTGAGGTCGTTAGCTGCATAAAGACACCTGTCCACCCCATACAATCAGTAAGAATCCAACTACTAACATGGCCAAGACCAAAGAGGTGTCCAAAGACAATAGAGACCAAACTGTACACCTCCACAAGGCTGGATAGGGCTATGGCGAACTTGCCAAGCAGCTTGGTGAGAAAAGGTCCACTGTTGGAGCAATCATTAGAAAATGGAAGAAGCTAAACATGACTGTCAATCCCCTTGGACTGGGGCTCCATGCAAGATCTCACCTTGTGGGGTCTCAATGATCCTAAGAAAGGTGGGGAATCAGCCCAGAACTACACGGGAGGAGCTGGTCAATGACCTGAAAAGAGCTGGGACCACCGTTTCCAAGGTTACTGTTGGTGATACACTAAGGCATCATAGTTTGAAATCATGCATAGCACGGAAGGTTCCCCTGCTTAAACCAGCACATGTCCAGGCCCGTCTTAAGTTTGCCAATGACCATGTGGATGATCCAGAGGAGTCATGGGAGAAAGTCTTGTGGTCAGATGAGACCAAAATCTAACTTTTTGTTCAAAATTCCACTAAACGTGTTTGAAGGAAGAAGAATGAAGAGTACTATCCCAAGAACACCATCCCTACTGTAAAGCATGGGGGTGGTAGCATCATGCTTTGGTGGTGTTTTTCTGCACATGGGACAGGGCGAATGCACTGTATTAAGGAGAGGATGACCAGGGCCATGTATTGCGAGATTTTGGGTAACAACCTCCTTCCCTCAGTTAGAGCATTGAAGATGGGTCGAGGCTGCGTCTTCCAACATGACAATGACCCGAAGCACACAGCAAGGATAACCAAGGAATGGCTCTGTAAGAAGCATAACAAGGTTCTGGCATGGCCTTGCCAGTCTCCAGACCTAAACCCAATAGAGAATCTTTGGAGGGAGCTCAAACTACGTGTTTCTCAGCGACAGGCCAGAAACCTGACTGATCTAGAGAAGATCTGTGTGGAGGAGTGGGCCAAAATCCCTCCTGCAGTGTGTGCAAACCTTGGGAAAAACTACAGGAAACGCTTGACCTCAAACAAAGGCTAATGTACCAAATATTAACATTGATTTTATTAGGTGTTCAAATACTTATTTGCAGCTGTATCATACAAATAAATTGTTAAAAAATCATACACTGTGATTTCTGGATTTTTTTAGATTATGTCTCTCACAGTGGACATGCACCTACGAAGACAAAGTGGGAGAACTTGCAAAAAAGCAGGGTGTTCAAATACTTATTTTCCTCACTGTAACTAAGTAATGCAGTAAGTTATTTTTTTGGGAAAGTAACTTTCCCCAACACTGTCCCCCGCACCTCATCTTCTCTGCTTATTTGCGACCCTGAACTAATTTGCGCTGCTCTTAGTAGATTGCATTGGTCATTATGGAAATCAGCTCTTGCGCCTGTGTTATTTAATTTGCGCCTTTTTAGTAAATAACTCACAGATATTACCACTCCCATCTGAGTTTTTTTTTATTGCACTTTCACACTTATTAGCCCCATTTAGTAAAACTGACCCAAAAAAGTGTCACTTTATTTTCACATCATGTTGATTAATTTCTACATGTTTACATACTTTTCATTTTATTTTGTTTTATCTTATTTTACTAAAATGTTTGTGTTATGTGCTCACTGTATGTTTGTATAAAATGATGTGACTTAATACGGTATGAGTTATTCTTGATTTGTTTTGAGCCTTTTTGAAAGGGAGAAGATGAGAGATGAGCAGGGGTAAATGATGGATGGGGTACACATGTGCACTCGAGAAACATTCAGCATGTCTTAACTGTGAGAGGTTACAGCACAGGGAGCTACTGGTCAAATGAGTGGGCTGACCTGATCTGACCTGAGTGATCTGTATCCCACTCGCTCCTCATAACAGGCTTCGGGGAGATCCTCAGACAATTAATAATGATGATCCACTACTCCCACACAACATCATGGGGATAACTGGAATGAGAGCAAATGGGAACAAGAAAAATAGATTAAGAAAGAGAGGAAGGGAAAAGAGTTTGAAAAGACTGCTAGTTGTTAATATTGTTAAGTTATTATGACTCACAACCGCATTTTACAACCACACTGTTAGTACTGTAAATATTGCCACTTTTAAACCGGATCCACAGTTATCCGGTTTAAAAATACTGTGTCATTTTCAAGTTTATAATATTTATCATTATTCAGATGCACTTGTAAGCTGCTTTGTTTTATGGAGATATTCACATTGAAACTTATATAAGCTTTCCATAAAGAATTTATAGTTTAATGTTCAACATAAATTAAACTGTTAACCAAGAGAATTTTTTAACAAATAAAATGTTCAAGTGTATCAAAAAGCGACTTAAACCCATTAAGCAAGCAAAAACCGAGACTACGGATAACAACAGACCCAATATAGTCTAGTTATGAGTAACCCACTTCATACTTGGAGATGTATGATATTATAACATGTAAGCAAAGTCAACAGGGTGTTTGCTTTCATTTCTTTTACATGTTTTAAACGCATTTGGATCGTCTATTTTTGGGCTATGGTTAGATGACTATTAGCCTTTCATTGCCTTGTTTTAGCCAAAATTGCTTGCTGGGCAGGGTCAGGGACATTTTCATTAACTTTTCATATGATTCACATTTTGGTCAATTTAAAAATAGTGTGAGAGCTTGATTTGGTTTATTTTGATTTTCAATCATTCGTTCAGAAAAGGCAGAATGTTTATTTAGCATTTAAGCAAACATGAGTCATTGTCCTCTGAGAAAATCATTCATTCAATAAATAATAACAGGAAGTTTTTATCCTCTGTTTTGTTTATTGTGATTTCTCTCTCCCCAGGACCTTTCTCTAGGAAACTCGATTCATTCTGGTCGTGCAAACCACAATGGCGTAGGTGGTAATATCCAAGACAATAGCGGTCAAGGAAATCTGCCATTTCCTTTGTTGTAATGTATAATTTCCTGTTTTCCCCCCATGCATACAATATGGAATGAAATGGGATTAGTTTTAATTGTTTTTGAACAGAAGCCAGAAAAGTGTTTCTCTAAATGCAGAAAGATCTGATTTCCTTATGGGCCAAATGAAAGGGTATTATACAACAAATACAAAATTGTCCTCAGGTCAGTTATTAGGCCTTTTATGAATCTTCTGCTATTACATATGACAAGGTTTTAAACCAGGGCTTTGATAGCTTTAAAATTCAATTCTCTTGACCTCCTCATTGCTTGGCTTTTGAAGAATCATTTGTTTAATGAGATTTCAGATATGCTATTAGGTTTGTTGCCAAGCGAAAGAATGATTATTTAATATTTTTCTAGGCTGATGCTAAGCAAATGCTATTCTTCAAAATAGTAAAACTCCTAAATAGGTAATAGATTAAGGGTGCGTCTCATTTCTCTGTCTTACCCCTTCCTCTACCCCTCGGTTTTGCGCGTTCATGTGAGGCGAAGTGGCGTCTCAATTCTCTGTTTGATCGAGGGCTAAGGCCAAGGCGTAGGGATACATAACCCTTGAAACGAAGTGTGATAAGGACCACACTTGAAAGAGAGGGGTAAACGTTAACGTAGGAATTTCTCAGGAGAGCCGGCATTAAGATGTTTTATGGCTGAATGTTGAACTGTCAAGGAGTCGCACAAATGAAAGTCACGTTATTTTTGGCAGTTTAATTGAGATTATATTATGACACACATGTTTTATGATACTTTTACTAGAATGTTCAAGCGGTTTTAATTGTAATGTTTTTGTTTTGAATCGCTAGTTAAGGCGCTAGCTAGCAGCTAAGTTATACGCTATTTGTTGAGCTAAGCTCAGGCAATTGATACCACACCTGAGACGATGGCATCTTCTTTGTTTATGTCAACGCTTTTCTGTTTACGTAGCAGCCAGTTAGTGTCAAGGGAAGGTGACGCAAACGGTAATCGAGTGGCGTCTCATTTTTTAGACGAACGATCTGTCTTACCCCTTCCTCTTCACTCGGTTTTGAGTGGCAAGGGGAAGACGAAGACAAAGGGGAAGGGGTAAGACAGAGAAATGAGATTGGCCCTAAGCCTTGGTTGTCAAATATTTAAAGATAGCATACGTCACCAGTAATATGTTTGCATGTTAGCCTATGTGTGCTTGTAAGGACATTGAGTGCGAGAGACGTTGATTGAAATGTAGAAATTGTTGTGAGAAAAAAAGCAAAAAATTTAAAGTAGGATTGTAACGATAAATCGTGTGTCCCGTTAAAAAGACCTGTCTAAAATCGATTCTGAATCGCAAGGCAGCGATTTTGTGTTTCATTCACAGCCTGTGCGTGTACTTTGGCATTTGGTTAGTAAGAAGTCCTTATCAATCTAAAATCATTATGAGTCTGAGTCGTTTATAACGTGCATTTAAAAAAGCAACAGTCGTTAAACAAAATCATTCAAAATATTCTTTATTATCATGAAAATACCTGAAACAATCTGAAGTACGGCGATATAAATATTCTTCTAGACATTTCCTGAAATAGCGTTTGTAATGGTGGTACTTCTGTGGCACAATTGGAGTTTCTGCACAAGAGCACCCTCTGGTTTTTGGATGTGCCTGGATTTCACCGTAATTCATTCAAATTCATTCTTTGAGAAAACGCGCATTTGCACGCTTAATCGTTACAGCCCTAATGTAAAGGCCAATTTTTCCAAAATCTCTATGCATTTCTGTGCTAGTCAAATATTTCTAGTGTGCGGGCTGAGGTTGCGGGCCCCTGCTGAAAGCATTCAGGATGTAGGCTGCCCCAGGTTAAAGGTCAGAGAGAGACTGTGCTTCTGTTTGTGCTAAACACAATCTTGTCGATTATTCCAAAATAACTCAATGCGCTCCGGCAGTCATAATGCGATTGATCTGGGGGATGTCAGTGAAGTGTCCCCTCACTCCCAGCCACACGCACAGCAACATGTCTATTTATAGAGCTTCATCAATACAGCACTAAAGGACAGACAGCAAAGCCTCTCCAGAAACAGGCAACACACAGGGAATACCAACAGAGGCAGAATGAAGAGAGATTTATGGCAGTGCAAATCTGTGAAAGAAACTCACTAACAGTGAAGCAATACATGAACTGGATTATTCTTCGAAATATTAAAGAAAAGTCATTTGCTGATAATGAAATTCTGAAGTGAAAAATTAGTAAAAAAATCTGTCTCTTTTAAAGACTGTCCTACTCCTTAAATGGCACCATATGTTTCGTCATCAGGAGCGTCCGCGATTGTCCACGCGCACCGCCCAAAATTTGAGACCGGACAGTTCGCGTATGACAGCACATCCACATGAAAGTGTTAAGACAGGACATTACACTACAAACAACACAAAGGCAATAAACAGCGTTTGGCACACACACCATCGTCTTTTATTTTTTTATTATCACTTCTTCCAAGAACAGAAAGCTGCAGAGCATTTTTGTCACCATAATGTTTGATTCCTGTTCTTTGTTTTCTTGTTTTTTGTTCTAAACCTTGTTTGCAATGGTGGATGCGCTATCTTTCCTAATTTTTGTACTGCAAATGTTGCGAATCAGTGCTGCCATGACGGCCAGGTAGCATAATAATTTGAATAAGAAATCATTTGTATTGCGTATGTGTCGAACCCGGCCATCCGCGCGTAGCCGCAGTGAGTATACTTGGAAAGCTGCGCAGACGCATAAAAAAGGTATACCCGGCCCTTTAGACTTTAGACCTACACATAGATTAGTGTACGCAGCGCTGCAAAGTCACACTTGCCACCAACTGGACAGGACTGGGAGTTACATTTACAACATTTAAACCCGGACAAATTGAATTTACTTAAAAAATTGGAGGAAAGTTGTTGCGGTAAAAAAAAAAACTAAAACAAGAGTTCATTTAACTTAAAATTTCTAGTTATTCTAATATCATTTACTAAGTTTAATAAACTTAAATTTTAAGTTGATTTAAAGGGGACATATGAAAATCTGCCTTTGTCCATGTTTAAGTGCTATAATTGGGTCACCAGTGCTTTTATCAATCTAGAAAATGTGAAAAAGATCAACCAAGTAACTTAGTTTTGGTAAACCCTTCACTGCAAGCATGTGAAAAAAATAGGTCATTGACATTTGGCTCCCCTTGTGATGTCAGAAGGGGATAATACCGCCCCTCAATCTGCACTATCCAACCACGGCACTGCCATTTACTGCAGAGATCAGCTCGTTTGCATTTTAAAGGACACACTTAAAAACTACAAAGTGGCAATTTTAACATGATAAATTATCTGTGGGGTATTTTGAGCTAGAACTTCACATATGTACTCTGGGAACACCAAAGATTTATTTCACATTGTAAGAAAGTCTTGTGAAATGTCCCCTTTAACTTGAAAAAATGTGCAATATCAATTGCTATGTTCAACATCTCCACTTAATTAACTGATGATCTCAAAATTTTTATTTTATTTATATTACTTTTAGTGTTATAAATGGTATTATAACACAAAATTCATGACTGACTATAAGTCGGTCATTGAAAAAAATTCTTTATTCTCCACAGAAACACACACAAAACTATGTTCATGTAACTAAACACTGATCACCTGTACAGTGACTTCACAAAATTATATTTACAACAAAACAACATTATATGTATAATAGCTTCAACCTCTATGACATTTTATTAACAAAAGCAGTTAAAATTTTTATCAGTTCTTATTTTGTGAAAAATCATAAATAATCAAAATATTTAGGCACAAGGAATAAAGGGTATTCCTTACATGTATTGATAATGTTAAGATAATATCACTTGAATGTTTTAGTTTAAGTTAAATTAACTAAATTTTTTTAAATATGTCCAAAACTAAAAATATTAAGTGATGTTTACAGCATTTTTTAAGTAAAGAAAATATCTGGGTTAAGTCACAATACATTACACTAAGTGTAATTTTTCAAAATTATGGATGACTTTCAAATTTTTCCATCATTGCTCAAAATAAATCTGTCAAAGAGGACAAATTTTCAGTTGACATGACCCCTGTGATGTTAATAACAGTGTTGTGTTTGTTTATATGTATGAACTTTTTACTGGTCCCTTACCAACATTTTTATAATACCAAATGACATACACTGTTGTATGAGTTGAAGGATAAATGAAATATTTGGAAAAAGAGAATATGACTACACTTGAATGACCTTAAACAAAGAAAGAGGCGTTATGCAAGCATACAGCTGGGGCTAACGACTAAAACTAACTATAGGCAAGGTTTAGGCAAAAATTGTACCCCTATATGCTATAATAAAAAAGATTTTATTGCTATCACAATTATTAGACACTTACACTGAACCATATAAAGCAAAAACACATTATGTACATTATCTAAACCACGTTGCAGAGTGCAATTGCCCTCGCCCTTAAACGTCTAGCAGGAAATACCAGCGGATATTAGACTCAGTAACCCAATAAAACCACAATGCCTTTATCATCAGATGGAGCAGAAACATGCCTCCAGAACACAGCCAGATGGAGTCGCTAATTGGGTTTTGACCTCCAGTCAACAGCCCTGATGCCTTGGGGCTTCTATGTGGCCAACCGAATGAAGGTGGACTGCAGTGACAAATTTCACAGAGATTTGTGACAGTCAGTGATAGTAAGCAGAGAAGGGGAAACCTCAGCTAAGGTAGGAGGAGATAAAGTGTGCGGATCTAAGTATGCATCTGTGAGGTGTGTGGCCCCTGATGAGCTGGGGCCCAAGGGAGGGAAAAGATCTCTCACCTGTTTCCACACGCACGCACACACCTACAGCACTGGGCTTTCCTGCCACCAGCAACCTATATAATGAATGCACCCCACTGTTAACGGCACAAACAATTATGATGAAACTCTAAAGGGAGCAAAACACATACAGTACAAACACATTTGTGTATGGAATATTGAACTGTTCTTTTGTAGTAAAGTAACTTGCGCACTTATACATTTAACTTGTTATATAAATAAACTTTATACTGAGAAAAAAAAACATTAATTTGACAAAACAAATTCAAATAAATTTGAATAGCAACCAAAAAAAAATGTATTTGTGTATATTGTCCTGATATACTGTAAGACATTTGAGGCATCAAAAATAGAGCAAATTTTGCTTTCTCAAAAAAGTTTTAAATTTAAAAGTCCCATTTTTCCTGATCCCATTTTTCCAACTTTAGTTAGTGTGTAATGTTGCTGTTATAGCATAACACCTGTAAAATTATAAAGCTTAAAGTTCACTGCCAGGCGAAATATTTTCTTTAACAGAATTCCCCTTTCAAAGCATGCAACGAACGGCCGGTTTGGACTACAGCCCTCTACTTCCTGCTTTAATGACGTCAACAAAACAGTTTTTGACTAAACTCCGCCCACAGGAATTCGTCAGTCGCCAGCTTTGTCAACGGCTCTGGCTAAGTTGCTATCGAATCACAACACACTAAACAAATTACACAATCAGAACTCGATACGTATTTCTGAAGGAGGGACTTCATAGAACAAGGAAGACATCAGCCCGTTTTTAGGACAGTGAAAACAGCGCTATACAGATAAGTAAATTGTGTGAAAAATACCGCAAACACATGTTATATTGTGCACTGTAAACACAATTACAGCTTCAAAAACACTGGAAAATTTATTACATGGAAATGTTCTGTCAGTTCCGCAACTCATTAACTATAATTACTAAAACCTAAACCTACAGTATAATTTAAAAATGATATACACTCACCTAAAGGATTATTAGGAACACCTGTTCAATTTCTCATTAATGCAATTATCTAATCAACCAATCACGTGGCAGTTGTTTCAATGCATTTAGGGGTGTGGTCCTGGTCAAGACAATCTCCTGAACTCCAAAGTGAATGTCACAATGGGAAAGAAAGTTGATTTAAGCAATTTTGTGACATGGCATGGTTGTTGGTGCCAGACGGGCCGGTCTGAGTACTGGGATTTTTATGCACAACCATTTCTAGGGTTTACAAAGAATGGTGTGAAAAGGAAAAAACATCCAGTATGCAGCAGTCCTGTGAGCGAAAATGCCTTGTTGATGTTAGAGGTCAGAGGAGAATGGGCCGACTGATTCAAGCTAATAGAAGAGCAATTTTGACTGAAATAACCCTTCGTTACAACCGAGGTATGCAGCAAAGCATTTGTGAAGCCACAGCATGCACAACTTTGAGGCGGATGGGCTACAACAGCAAAATACCCCACCAGGTACCACTTATCTCCACTACAAATAGGAAAAAGAGGCTACAATTTGCACGAGCTCACCAAAATTGGACAGTTGAAGACTGGAAAAATGTTGCCTGGTCTGATGAGTCTCGATTTCTGTTGAGACATTCAGATGGTAGAGTCAGAATTTGGCGTAAATAGAATTTGACCTTGTTACCACTGTGCAGGCTTGTGGTGGTGGTGGTGTAAAGGTGTGGGGGATGTTTTCTTGGCACACTTTAGGCCCCTTAGTGCGAATTGGGTATCGTTTAAATGCCACGGCCTACCTGAGCATTGTTTCTGACCATGTACATCCCTTTATGACCACCATGTACCCATCCTCTGATGGCTACTTCCAGCAAGATAATGCACCATGTCACAAAGCTCGAATCATTTTAAATTGGTTTCTTTAACATGGCAATGAGTTCACTGTACTAAAATGGCCCTTACAGTCACCAGATCTTAACCAATAGAGCATATTTTAGATGTGGTGGAACGGGAGCTTCATGCCCTGGATGTCCATCCCACAAATCTCCATCAACTGCAAGATGCTATCTTATCAATATGGGCCAACATTTTTAAAGAATACTTTCAGCACCTTGTTGAATCAATGCCACGTAGAATTAAGGCAGTTCTGAAGGTGAAAGGGGGGGTCAAACACAGTATTAGTATGGTGTTCCTAATAATCCTTTAGGTGAGTGTACATCAACATACATTTTGTGTTACTTTAACTTAACAAATGTCAACTTGTCACAAGTCAAAACTTAAAATAGGTTGAATTGACTTGCAAAAGAGTAGTTTTAATTTCATGCTACATTTTGTTTACAGTGAAAACTGAAGGCAAACCTATATTTCAATAAATATAAATACACAGTAAATACAGTACAGTAAGTCTAAAATAGCTAAAGATTTTTGTATGATTGACTATTTTCTAGATGAAATCATCCAACATAATGTAAAGAACATTCAGTGAAAATATAACCTATAATCAATGTGAATTCAATGAATGAAATCGAAATGTAATACTCCTAAGGGTGGTTCTCCGGACAGGGATAAGCTTAAGACAGGGCTAGACCTTAGTTTAATTAGGAAATTTAACTAGTTTTAACAAACATGCCTTACTAAAAACATTACTTGTTTCCATTATGAGGCAAAACAAAGGGTACTGATGTAGATATGTCAGTGCAAGTTGTTTTCGGTTTGGACAGCTCTTACATTTATTTTAGTCTAGGACTAGTCTAATCCCTGTCCGGGAAACCGCCCCTACACTCTAAAAATGGCTGGGTTATTTTTAACCCATAATGGGTAAATATTGGACAGAACACGTGCTGGGTTAAAAATGGACCCAATGCTGGGTTATTTTAACCCAACTGCTGGGTTATTATACCCCATGGATGCATAACAACAACCCAACATTGGGTCATCTTTAACCCAGCACGTGCTCCGTCCAACATCCACCCATTATGGGTCAAAAACAACCCAGCCATTTTTAGATCAACTTAAATTACTTCAATTGGTAACACTTAAAGACACACTACGCAGTTATTTTACCTTAATATAACAGCTTCAAAGTTATTTCGGTGGTAAACAAAGTCATAGTAGGGTGAATCATCCTCCTGTTGAAGCTCGGGGAGGACACTGCTAGCAAAACCACCAGCAATGCAAACTTGAGAGGAGCGACCCTGACAAATCTTGCAAGAATCACAATTTGCTTTACGGCAACGACGTCACACACATTAGGCTTGTTTGACTTCCTCCGTCTCGGATCATTCTCGTGGAACTTTGACGTAATCCGGCTGTCGGTTCTTGTAGCTCCGCATGAAGTCGAACAAGCTTTTAAACAACAACTGCACGCGCAAATTTGAGACGTGATGCTCAACGATGGAAAAGTTAAAAAAGCGCATTCGGAAGAGAGTAGGTAAAGGAAAAGAGAATCTGACCGCGTTAGGAACCGGACAAGAGTCTTTTACTCATTGGTGTGAGCTAAAAGACAGCACTTGATGGGATGCTGATCTGGCGATCTTGTTGATGGACTAGTAAGTAAATCTCTTATGTGTAAACTTGTTTGCGGTCAATGTTGTTGCGCTTGCTTGTAGTATGTCATGCGATTATCATGACAACAGTTGTCAATATCTCACATAATTATCACGACATAAATAAGCCTAGAGGTTGTAAATAGTGTAACATGCACAATTTGCAAACTATTATGATAAATAGCAATAATCATGTATAGTGACATAACGGCCAATGTTATTTAATGCAACATACACAATTAACTTTGTCATGGCATTTTGTAAATGTGACATTACAATAAAAGAACACAAATGAAATGATACAGTAGACATAGACTATAGACTGTTTACATGTGATTTAGCTGCAATCATGTAAAAACTTATAAGCCAGCAAACGCGGTAGGCTACTTTATTATTATATGGCTACTCTACACTTGGAATAAACTTCTTATTATCCTATTACCATCATCAGTAGTTTAGTAAACTATGCAGTAGCCTAGCCTGGGTGCCAGCCGATCTTAGCCCCGCCCACAACATTTTAAAAGACGGACAGATCGGTCTGGGGTTTCTCCGTTGAGGAGCTACTATGTGAGATCCAAAGCTGGTCGACCAATCAAATTGTCAGGGCGGGCTTTATACGATGATGGACAGATGATCAACAGTAACGTAACCAACCACGTCACCAAAGAGCACGTGTGTTGAATCTATTTACAACGAAATGGCTGCTGCTGTTGTAGAATTCAGCTGTGTGGATTCTGACATTGAGTATGTTCTAAAATATATCGACAGAGCATTGATTTCAAAAGAGGAAAAGGGAAACACGATCAAGGCATTTGTTGATCGGAAAGATGTTTTTGCCGTCCTTCCTACGGGATTCGGCAAAAGTTGGTCGCACTTATGGAGGACCAAGTTAAAGAAGCAACTGAAATGGGTATCACGGCGATGCAACTCGGCGTGCACGACGAGATGGATATAATTAGCGGTCGTTGCCAGCCTCTTTTCTGAACCCCGGAATCGTGGCTGCTGAATAAGTGGAGGGACATGCTAGGCTCCGATATTTTTTAAGCAAACATAATGGGTATCGTCGTGGATGAAGTTCAACTAATGTACAAATAGTAAGAGACAGTCTGACTGTATGACTTAGTAAATACTTAATGTTGTGATATAAATTAAATGTTGTAAACATAGTAGGTGTTGATGTACGTTCGCTAGTATAATCACAATGTTAGTGTCATTGTAGCGAAATAACTAGCAGTTCGGTCAGGCTGCAAAAGACATAATTTCAACATACGTCACACACTCCGTTGTTCTGATTGGTCATAGGTCTATCCAATTGAGTGCAGAGGCTTTTTTCGGTTGAGACACGCCTCATAATCATAGCCCAATGGAGCTGTATCAGACTCAAATTCTGACTAGAATTGAGTATGACAACGTCAGGCTAGCAGTAGCCTAATATTTGTATGAAATTGTAAAAACATTACCTGGTCATTATTTTCGGAGGTGTACAGAGTGGGGGTGAGAAATTACGACAGTTGCAAGTATTCCCCAGCGACTCTAGGGGTCGCTGTTTGACAAAAACGGAAAAATGCATAGATCGCCTTTAAAAACTTTCACTTTAGTTTCATTTTAGGTGAAAATTTTAACCCAAAAAAATAACTTTTTTAAGTATTACTAATTGAAGTAATTTAAATGTTGATCAAACTTTTTACAGTGTAAATAAATTATGAGACTTTATCAACCATTTGAAAACATTCCCAACTTTTGAGCTCCTTTTTTTCTTTTTTGATAATTTCAACAATCCTTCTCCAAAGTAGATCTAGGTCACATCCAAGCCATCAATGAAAACAAAACAATTTCAGTCAGAGGTCGGACAGCTAATCTATTTATTAGATGCAAAAGAGCTGCAGCATAACAGAGTGAAGGATAAAGAGACAAACATAAGATACAGGGGAAAAAAGACCAAGATCTTTGAAGCGAAGAAAAACAAGTGAGCACTCTGACACGTCCTCTCCCACACAGAGTGGTCATCATCCAGTATGGAACAAAAACACACTGCAGTCTGATCTAATTAACTAAAGAGCAATATTTGCTCACCCGGAGGACAGCTAATGCAGCCCTGCCTTTATATGGAACCAGACGAGAGCCAGGGAAGGCCTTTCATAAGAACCCAAGAAAGAGTGCAGAGCTTTTAGAGTAAACACATTTGGTGCTCTTAGAAGAATGTTTATAATGTGTTTGAGGGGGAACATATATAATGCAATTGAGTCAATATATGTGTGTTAGCCTAATCGTATTCCTAGTTCATAGTGAAGTTTATTTCTGATGCAAAAGGCTGCAATATGTATATATATTAAATCTGTACGCCCGTGCAGCCATATAATTGCAACACAAAATATGAGCGCAGTCTGTGCTCATTGTGGTCACTTTTTCTTTTGATGTGCTCTGGCGTTCTCTTTTACCCTCTTTTGTTGAGAGCTCTCCATTTTCCTCACATTTATATTCAGAAAACGCTCAGGAGCTTTTGTCTGATACGGCTCATGTCAGGGAGGTGACAGCAGAGAGAGCATTGTGTAGACCAGACATGTGTGTGCGTAACTCTCTGACGCTACACTTAAATGCGTTAATAAGACTAGAACGAATAAAGGCCACGGCTGACGTGCATGGGCGAGCTATAACTGGACCCCTGCCTCTCCGCTTTTTCTGTGCATCTATCAAGGATATTTGCTCTTTAGATACACACAGAAAAACACTCTGTCACTTTAAACTCCAGCGCAGGACGTCATGTAGTATCTCAGTAGGTGATCTGTGTGTATTTTTAGACACAGAAGATGACTCTTTAAGGTGGTTTATCAGTAGTATCTCTTGACCGGTGTGGAATGCTTTGAACACTGTAGTTCGTAATGCTTTATTGATGCAAGATGAATTACATATGACTCACAGTACATGTAAGCAAGTAAAGCATAGTTTAATTTAGTGCTGCTTTCGGAAATTGACCTTCCTGGGAATATGAGATTAAAACCAGTTCCTCTTGTACGTAAACAACATTAGTAATTGACTGAAAATTAGTAATTAGTTACAGTTACTAGTTACTTATTTTAAAAGTAATTGAATTACTCTATCAGTTACTGTATAACAGAAGTAATTAGTTACTAGAGCAGGTAACTTTTAATTACTTTTATGTCTTTTAAAATGTAAATATGAACAGTACTAAACAGTCAAACACAAAAAATGTTATACTTAACAATATTATTAAAGTTATTATCATTACTAAAATGATAGGCTGTGGGCCACAGTGGGCATCGCTCTTTTGTTATTTCGGTTATGTACTGCATTCTTTTAGTAAAGTTTCTTATATGGATGGGGTATTTTACACGTAAGACTAATATATCACATACTCTAGGAGCCTATATAAATATTTTTGTTAGAAATTATCTTAATATGTAAGCTTACTTTATTTATTTATATCATTTAGACAAATATTCTGTATGTTTACATTGAAAATATATAATGTGTTAAAACTGTGTACCGTCTCTTTAAGAATGTGGGGATTGTGAAGCTTGCGGTGCGCTCTTTGGAATACAGTGGCGTCGCACAGTTTCCTTACCGCATTCGTGATATTTAAAGGGGCCATGGCACAAGACTTTTTTAAGATGTCAAATAAATCTTTGGTGTCCCCAGAGCACATGTGTGAAGTTTTAGCACATAATACCATATAAATAATTTATTATAGCATGTTAAAATTGCCACTTTGTAGGTGTGAGCAAAAATGTGATTTGGGTGTGTCCTTTAAAATGCAAATGAAGTGCAAACACTGATCACAATGATGGTGGTTTTTTGCAGTTGAAACTAAATTGTGCTGTGGTTGGATAGTGCAGATCAAGGGGTGGTATTATTATAATAAGAGCTCCTTATGACATCATAAGAAGAGCCAAATTTCAACGACCTATCATGTGCTTGTAGAGAATGGTTTACCAAAACTAAGTTCCTGGATTGATCGTTTTCACATTTTCTAGGTTAATAGAAGCACTGGGGACCTATCATAGCACTTAAACATGAAAAAAGTCAGCCTCTTTAAGATTTAAGATCATATATTGTTTGTAGATTTTTTTTATGTTTGATTCAAATGATAAACAAGTTTAAAGTAAGGTATTTAATCAGAAAACAGAGTACGTGGATTGTTTTGTCAGACACAAAGTGAGTAAAATGTTTTGTCGGACATGGAGCGAGTGAAACCAAAACTGAAACTAAATGCTCACACATACTATGGGATTTTAACATGGTTGTACAGGGCAGGCTGCATATTTTACTGGAAAGCAACAATCGCGGATTGTTCTCTTCCATGAAAGCCGATGTAAACATCTGAGAATATATTAACATTTCTCAGATTTATTACTTTTGTGGACTACAAATGCAAGTTGATGTCATACTGGGATTGCTCGGCAAAGATAATTTACAAACATGAGACCGGATGGACTGACTCACACACAATTTTTAGAATTTTTTTTATATTTCATGTTCATACGCACTGTCGGCCTCATTCATAATGAACTCATTTTAATTTCAGTAATTGTAACTGCGTAACTTGATTTAAAAAACACTTTGTTACATGCTCGTTACCGCTAAAAGTAGTGGAATTACAGTAACGCATTACTTTGTAACAGGTTACTTCCATCACTGGTAAACAATACTGCTTAGTGCCCTTTAAAACAACCAAACAAACAAAAAGTATTACACTCATAAAATGCTAAGATTAATCTCAACCCAGCGTTGGGTCAAAAAGGACAAAATCCATTTGAATCCAAAATGCTGGGTTGTTTTAATCCAAACATAAATAATTTCTGGTTTAATTTATCCCAAAGACTGGGTTTGTCCCTTTTTGATCCAATGCAATAACCCAGCATATTTTAAAGTGTATGTAAAGTATATATAAGGAGTTCATATGCAAAATCCTCTAAGTGCGTCTGAGATGTTTGCTTGTAAATGTGCATTTTTACTCTCATGTTTAGGTTCAGTAATTTCACTTTAATGTCACTGAAAAGATTATTATTCAGTAACTGAAATGCCTTATTTTCACAAATATCACGTAGGGGTGGGCGATATGACCAAAATGTAGAGAGTTTTCTTTTTGTTTTTTATAAGGTTTATGTTATTAAAATATTTAATGCCATAGAATTTTCATAATTGTCACAAAAAACTTATACATGCATAAAAAAGAAGATAAAAACAAACAAAATTCAAGCTCACTGAAGATAAACAGTCAGTGATGAAAGAATTATGAATAATAATGTATATTATATATCTTATTAATGTTAGAAAAGTGATTTAGTCATGAGATTAAAAAAAAGGGTTACAGACAGGAGCAAAATTAGGTAACTTCCCCTTTAAGACCAAAGTCCGAATCCAATCTACTGTTACACATGCGTTTTCTCTTTCAGCTGTTCACTTTCTCTTAAGCCCTAAATGGTCGTGTTTATGAGGATACTTGTAAAGGGAATTTTGATGCATGTGTATTTAAGGCAAATAAAGTGGCAAAAATGCTTACGAGTTTAAAGAGCAGCGGATGCGCGACTTGCAAGCTCCTCTCACACAAAAACAGCCCATGCACATAGCACTGTTGTTTGTGTTTCAATGGCTTAAAATCACTTGTTATAAAACTGCGGTGCTTAAATATGTGAACAAACATTACGTTTTCCTGAACACACGGTCAGCAACATGACCTCGATAGAGACGATAGTCCAAAATCTCTACCGATTGACAAATTTCTACTGGTTTAATCGCCCACTCCTAACGTTAGTCATTTCATTTCTGTTTAACAAATTTTACTGCCTTTCGCTGCAAAATTCTGTAAGATCATCATTTTTTAGAAAAAACCAAGACAGAACACCATTGAAAAAATAATTAAAGAATCAAATAGAAACATTACAAATGATGAAAGTCAAGAAGAAACTGAACCACACATAAGGGGGCGCTGTGATAACTGCCACATTCAGGTTGTATTCGGGTCCAAGTGCTCACAAGGGAGTCAAGTTTGAGTTTAAAACGCAGTCATTCATCCAATTCCTCTTCGGTGCACTTAGAGGACTTTGCTGAAAAATCCAACTGCTGTTCTGCCATAAAATGCAGTATTTCTGAATGGACTGAGGTGTGAATTAAGCAGATTTGTAGCAAAGGTATTTCATGAAATACAACTTTGCAAACCTACAGACTACTATTCTTTTTTCAGTTTACTAATGTTCATATTTTTACTCATGTACATGTATTTTGTCATTTGTATCATATATTCTACATATTTCATTATCTTCTTTTTTATTTATTTATATTGCCTTTATTAATATGCATTCATTGTAGCTGCTTTGATATTAGTGCTGCACAATTAATCGCATCGCAATGTCAGCCTGTGCAATTATATGACAGCAAAATGTTGCAATTATATTAAATAAATCCATGTGTGGACTTGTTAACACCAACTTTCTGATAACAGTTTGATGATTTTCCCTGCTGTTTAAAAAAGAAAGAAAAACGAACAAAAAAGGCAGTGCATGTGTGACATGCACGTGTGTGGTGTGCGTCGTCACTTGTGTGTGCGCAGCGCGGAAATACCAGAGCGAAGATGGATGCAGAGGAGGTTGACAGTGATCTGGTAGCTAAAAAAAAACTCTACGTTTGTTGTATGGCAGTATTTTGGATTTAGGATTACTGACACTGAGCAGTTGCTGCATCACGTGGCAATACGAAAACATTTCTAGTTTTAGAAATACACATTTTAGCATTATCACTAAACTGTGTGTGGATTTTCCTTAAAACCCATCAAGTTGACTCATGATACCATTTATTATAATCGCAATCGCACATCGCAATATTAGCATGAATAACCGCAATGGGAAAAATTACCCAAATCGTGCAGCCCTATTTGATATGTATATATGTATCGTATAAATTTATGCTATACTACAGACTCAAGCTTACAAAAGTGTACTTACGTGTATAAGTACTTGTCATAATATCAGTAACCTTTTCTTGGCATGCTTGTTTGAAACTTTCCTAGAGTTCAACCTTAAAACCATTAGCCGTTACACTTGAGGTGGTGCAGTAAACCCAGCTTAAGTTGCTCATTGTATGCTAGTGTTATGAGACTTGTGGACAGATGGTGGGTGTTAGTGTTTGCCTGCTGTGCGTGTGATACCCCTTCATACACTGGACTATTCAGCATAGCAGCAGGTGTCAAAGCCAGAACTAATACTTAGCATTAGCTTACCAAATAATGACCGATCATTAGACAGGATCTCGCTAACACATGTGTAAACTCACCACACATGCCTGTGCTTTCCGAGTGGAGTGTTATTTTTGGGAAACCATTATATTTGAGGGACTGTTCATCTCTTTGGACATCTTTTCGAGAGCGGCAAGTGCACGTGCTCCTGGCCACAACTTACATGAAAGGATTCTGCCCTGATAGACAAAAACATATAATGATTATATATTTTAGTAAAACAACATATATTATATTTATTGCAGGATGGTGTGCGATCTTGCTTTCCTCTATAAATCATTTTTTACAGTAGCTCCATAGATACAGCATATTGTGTTATTTTGTGTCGAATCTTAATGCATTACTGTACTTTACAGGGGCTGTATTGAAATTAAAAATGTGAATAGTTTACAGTGTTTTCTCCAACCCAGGCGTTCGCCTTACGTACCTCTGCTTACATTTCTGCATAACCTGAAATACGTTTATCCAGGTACATATTGTTGCATATTTCAATTGAATGTCCAGTAGAGGCGTTTGTTTTTGTCCCTTTTGATGTGGGAATTGTCAAAGTTAGGAAGCAGATGCATACACAAATAAAACCTGCTCATCTTTTTTAAACAGATTTGTGCCATTTGGTTCTTACTTATGGTTAGATGTGCACCAATGCGTGGCATGCCTGAGCGACTTCCAGTGTCTTTGCGGTTTAATTTTAATAAAACACAGCCGACTAAAACATACAGATGTATTCTAATCATTCATTACCTTTTATAAGTCACCACTATGCTTTTATAAACAGCAAGTTCTTGTCATACCTTGGCCGGACATGATCAATCCTGACAGCAATGGCACCAAACATTTATTCGTCAAAGTCACACAAGCATTATGGTCACATGCACACCAACGCGTGGCATGTCTAAGCAAGTTATAGTGTCCTTTTTTGATCATTCATTACTGTACCTTTCGTAAGTCAATACTAAGTTTTCTATAGACCGTTTCAGCAGTGACAACTAGGGCTGTCACGATTACGAAATTTGGCTGACGGTTAATTTTCTAATAAATTGTAACCATTATGATGATTATTTACCCGTTTCAGGGCTTTGACGATTAATTGTCTGTTTTATTGCTTTGACATTTAATTCTCATTATTTTTTTGGTTGTTTATGAAATAATTTTCACACATTGTTATGAGTATTTAAATTAAATCTTTAGCAAGGTTTACCTGGTAGTAAACATTAAAACACATAACACACATTTAAAAGTAATCTGATACTGTCTCATTTATATGGGGGCGCTGCAGCTCCCCCTTGTGTTTTTTAGAGAGATGTGCAATCATTGCGGTGATCTGAGGCATGGGCCAGTATAAGATTTTGGCGGTATGATAACCTTTAGCAAAAATACCATGGTTTCACAGTGTTGCGGTATTGCCATTGCAGCACTAAAATGTGGTTTTTTTCAAATGCCAGGTAAAAATAAAGCCTTTAAATTATAATATGCTTTCAAAAAATATACAATACTTTCGAATTTGTCTATTAAATGTAAACATCAAATCAATCACATGACTTAATGATTTAATGAATTTTGTATAAACACAGCTCATACCTTGGAGACGGTATAACAGAATATTTTAGTGGTTTTGAAACCATGACTGTTTAAAACCTCGGTATACCTCGGTGAAACCGGTAAACCGGCCCATGCCTAAAATCATTGTGACAGCCCTAGTAACAACATAAACAAACAGCTTTCGTGGAACAAACGTAACTTCTGGTAAACAGCAATAACAACTTTTAGAGTCCTTTTAGAGTAGTTTATTTCTGATAACAAGCAATATAAACAAAAAGTAAATTACCTTAGTTTATTTCACAGCTAAGGGTAACAAAAACTACACTGAGATAACGTTACTGTGTAAAACGTGTACTATATAATGTATTTAATCTTAACTACAGATCGACTGCCAAACCTCCCTTACATAGCGGTGATCCATGATCGGCATCTCGCCTCATCTTAAGGAATCCAAAACATTTGTTATTTACGAGGTGTTTGTTCCATAGTTCAGTTTAGCCACTAGCCAGACCATTACACAAACAGACACTGGACGTGTCCAGATGCGTAACCGCGTCAACGTCCAATGAAACAGTCTATATACAACAAGTACCGGCCAAACACGATCAATCCTGACTGTAATGACATTAGTCGTTTATCCGTTACAGTCACACAAGCATGAACTGAAGAATTTTGCCAACTGTAGCGGCCGGTGATTTCTTTTTCAAAGGGTGCACAATGCGAAGCTCAACAAAACATATATTTAGCTCGTAATGTGTGTGGCTCATCATGTCAAAATATGTGTTTGGCATGTCATGTGAACCTATGTGCATGACGCGTCATGTCACAATGGGTGCCTGCTGCATACCCTTGAATAGGTTTATGATAAAAGTGATCCTCGTGTTTGCCAGATACTCGCTTAATCTCATGTGTAATCAAAATTTAGCGTTAAGTGAGTGTCTTGCGAGACTTAAGCGTCTCTTTTATCATAAATCCTTTCGACGCCTGTGCAGCAGGCACGTATTTTGACATGATGCATGATGCACATAGCTTCACATGACGCAACAAACATATTTTGACATGACTAGCCACACACGACACTCCAAACACATAAATTGAATTTGTACCCCTCGAAAGAGAAGTCACCAGCCACTGTACAACAATAATGTTCATTATTCTCTGCTTAATTGTAACCTTGAACCTGCATTAAAACTGAGAAAAACAACCACCTCCAGTTCCTCTACCAACTCCTACCGAAAGATGCAGTGAGGTATATAGAGGTACGTAATTCCAGTGTGCCTGTGTAGCTTTTCTCATTGGGATTTTTAGTAGTCTACTATGAATATACTTTTTATTTGTCTTGTTTGCAAGTTGTCTGTCTAAAAATACTCTGGCTGATAAAACCTGACACAAATTAAGAATTAGGGTTTCCATTTTATCCTAAAATCTCAAGATTTTTTGAATTGGTGCTTCTTGCTGATATAAAAGAAAATATAACATCTCATTTCAGAGCAGCGTGGCACCAGCAGGGATCGTAGTGAGAGTTTTAAATAAAGTTTGACCCTCACACAGATGGCTCCCGTGCGCTCTGAGCTACTAATTCATCTTAAACACACTTGGCCAGCTGGGAAATCCCTACTGAAGAAAAAAAACACTGTATATACTGTACAACCTGCCCGCTTCACAAATGACCACACATGTGCAAACACAAGCCTACACGTACTGTACTGCGTACAAATGTTTACAATAGCAACGTAAGGATGTGTCCTCCAGAGAACTGTTATTGGAAATGTGCAGTTTTTATGGTACATCTTATTAATAAGTAATGAGATAACCCCATGTTGTAAAATTATCTCCTTTCATGCATGCCTCACACACATAATTCAATAAAATGTAATGCATACTTTATTTCAGTTTTGCATTCGAAACCAAAAATGTGGAGTTTACTCTGTACACTCTCTGCATGCTAAACACTGCAAACCCTGCAGCGCCGAGCGGCAACATGTCAAGCAAAACGCAGCCAGATCATATTTATATCTCCTGGAAAAACTGGTCGTGCGTCTTTTTTACAGAGACCAGAGGGAAGCAATTGTAAAGGGTGAAATGAGACCGTTCAGAAAGACGAATGAAACAGTGTGACACAGTGTACTAAAATAAAAGAGAAAGAGAGAGACACAGAAACATGCCTCTTGGCTGTAGATGAGGGCCACAGCTGTGTTTGGTGTGGTATTTTTAAACGCATCTATGCTGCACCAATCCCCGCACCGCGCCTGACCTATTTATAGCCTGAGCCGGCCATTGTTCTATTTCTGTCACCTGTGGGCCACGCTCTTGTTGATTCACATGCAAATCAGCCTCCTCCTTTCTGCACCAAGAAACCTGACGGAAAGAGAGACGATAAGCAAGAAGTGAACTCGACTCGACTCGACTCTACCACAGAGAAGACCTCAGCCACCTTGGATTGAAAAAAACCTGTTTGAAACGGGGAACGTTGGAAACTGTGAATCTGACATATTGGAGAGAAAATAACAAGCAGTTTTGTCAGGACAAGAGAAAGGCAGAGCTTAAAGAGAGTGAGAGACTCTCCCGCTGATTCTCTCAACCACTTAGGTGTCGACTGGAGGAGAAGAGAGGAACAGAGAAGAGGAGGAGTGAAGCTTTTAGTGTTAGTGAGGGAGCGCTCTGTCACTCTACGAGTGTCGCTTGAAGAGGAGGAGGCAGAGGCGAACGCTCCCGGTCTCTAGAGAGAGAGAGCAAGCGAGCGAGAGACATAGAACGTAAAGGAGAGAACAAGCTGACAGCAATACAGGAAGAGCACGGCTGCCAGACGATGTGCTGCTAACTGAAGCACTCATGCTCCAGACCATTTACGAGGCTGACTCCTGTTTCTCCACAGACAGCATCGGCAAACACCGGCTGCCTCGGACCTCCAACGACTCTGACATGCACAACGTCAACAATTCAGGTGAATTACTTTTTATTCACATGTTTGTTTGTTTGTTTGTTGCATTATAAGAATGATGACACCCTAAACTTGCAACAACACCAACAACAAGAGAGTTGTGTTAGTCGCTGCTCGGAGTCACAAGTGCATTCGCTGTTGTGTCTGAACGACGGCATGTTTGTGTTGTGGATGTGCTGTCTTCTTCACACCGGTGTGGGGAAAGTTCAGAGGAGGGCAGCGCTCTGTGGATTCCTATTAGCAGGGTTAACATTAAATCACTAAACTAACATAAGGGTGGTTTGAGGTACGTGCAATTATCCTGTCAGACGTCATCCCGGTGAGAAGCGTAGGTTATAAAGGACATCAAAACAGAACTAAGACTCCGACGTCTACAGGATGTTGTTTGACTTTAGCCTTTAATTCAGGGAGAGGAAACTTCCTGACAGAAATACGCTGTCAAGATGAAAGGTACATTACTTTTGACATTTGCCAAAGACAATGAAGAGGGCTATTTTCGACACTGTTTGTCAAGTGCTCGGGTCTGACATCATGTTGGAGGACGTGTTTGCTTTATTGTCTAAATTCTGAGCGTGACTCATTTTTGCTCCTTGCTGGTGACTGAAAGCCGCTGTCACAACCTCTGACCGGTTTTGCGTTGCCAGAACGTAGCGTTTTCTGGGAAACCCATGATTTGAAAGTTTCTTATGGAGTGAGGAGGGAAGAGGGAAAAGGAAGTGCACGTATAATAATAAGACACAGGGTTATTTCGGTTCCTGAAAGACGGGTGGAGGAGATTGCTTCACCTCCGAATTTTCTCTGTTGCACTAAAGTGCCTTATCATTGCTGAACCGCACAAGATTGTTTGGTTAGATAACAGCTTTATTGCGACATAACTGAAACTTTCCTAATTTATCATCTACTCAAGCACACAAATAAATGTGCATAATGCGATCCTGTAATGCTAAATATAACTCCAGACCTCATTTGTACAAACTAAGACATGTTAAATATTGAGCTGTCTCCTTCAATAAGGCTCAGCAGTAAGGATCAACTTGTTAACAGGCCAAGTTCAAGCATCCAGGGCAGTAGGGCACCCCATTCTGCACAACATCGCAGGCAGTGACCCGTGAGCACATGTAAAACACCTCCGCCCTAATAAACAGCGATTCGGTTAATGCTCATGTGTCTGGTGAAAGCCCCATAAAGGCATGCATGGCATTATACAGAACTATGCGGTTAAATAACAGTCATCTGATTGAGGCAGGCAGTAAGGCCTGTTGCTCGCTCTGTGGGTCAGCTATTCTTAGCATGTTATTTTCAGCTTATAGCATTAGCGCGCTAAGATTAGCTACCATGTAGCGTTCTGCTGTCGTACCATCCTCACACATTCTTAATATAACCACAGTGGAACAGTTATTAACAGAGTTTTGTCATTTACATCTGTGGTGTGTACATCTGTTGTTGGGGTGTGCTTAGTAAAAATGTCCCTGTTTCTTCTTTTGTGTGCAAGTAGCTTGGCTGTGTGGAGTACTTCATTTATCTGACACTTTTCTCACAACATCACTGCTATCAAACGGATGAAGGCAATTAGGCGAGGTTATGTATTTCTTAAGATCTGGAAGCGATGTCAGTGAGCTCAGGGAATCAGTTCTTTGGTTTACTGCAAATCTTGGCAACCTGTTGCCATCTGAAGATGTTGTGCCCAAATCAAAATTGGTAACCAAACCAAAAAATGCACAAGATAAAATGCACAAAAATGACTGTGAACAGGTGCTAGAGTATAAGCCAGTTTAAAAGCAGTATAGGGCATGAAAAGGTTTATTATTTTTAAATTGGTTTCAGTTCATTGAAGCTATGAAAAGCGATAAGAAACTACAACTTGGCTCAGGTGTAAAGAGATACGGAGCTTATTTTGACACTTTTAAAACAATTTTCTATATATACTGATTGCTTCAGCGTGCCATACTTGTTTTATATTTTAAATAAATGGTTGCTCATGGATTATCTTGGTGCTTTTATTTATAGTCTTTCACAGAATGGTCAAAGGCTTCAAATTATCCATATGGCAGTGAAAACCATGACATTTAAAATGTGTGCAAGAAGTACTATAGAAAATTGAACCTTTTGTTTGGCTGACAATGTGAATGTATTATTCAACACAATGAGTCGAGCATCTCTCTGGTGCTTAATGTCAAGGCTGTGATTATACTTGTTAAACGTGATTTGGTACTTTCACCAAGACCAGTATAAAAGTTAAAATATAGATTTGTAATATAAAAATCTTTATATTATAGATTTACCAAAGTAATTTTAAGCAAAGTATTTATTCGTTTTTCTTAAATCCTCACATGCACCCTGAAAACTATTAGCATTTTTTGTGATACTGTCAGTGTGTTATGATCTGGATTCCCCTGCCTTGTTTTTGCTGTAAGGAATAAGCTGCTACTTAAAAATACAGCAGCGTTTTCTGCTTTAGACACGCCTGCAGCCCAGAATAACATCAGCTGTAATGAGTACTCACTCGCTCACCGCAACATATGCAGCCAAAAAAACATCACCCCCCTCCCCCCAGCATAAAAACTGTGACTGACAATAGAGGTTAAAAAATAGATTTCAATTTCAATGTGCCGGAGGCTAATTTAAGTCCACCTGATTATTTTGCTGCTTGTTATCTGCATGCTGTATAAACGACAAGCAGGAGCCGCACTGGGAAAGGTTAATATATGCAGCATTTAAAAAATAGCACATAGCTTACGGAGTAATAACAATTGCATCCGAAATCGACTACTTCTATTCTGTATAGTGCGCAAAATCTGTATTCGTAATTAACAGTTTGTCCGAAATCTCAGTATGCAAAAAACAGTATGTAAAAATACCTGGATGGTCTAGACTCTAGTGCTTCCTTTGAGATTTCTACAAATCAGATGGACATTTTTTAATCTCACAAGTCCACGAAAGCTGATGAGTAGGGCTGGGCAAAAACGTGGTCGATTCAAAATCGATTCTCAAAGGCCACAAATTACTTTTTTCCCCATATTTATTTCCGCAAACATTGAACGTAAGATTAACGTTAATCTAATTAATAGTCTTCTCCACTAGATGTCACCCTCTTTTTTGCCTTGCGCGATGTTACCAAGGAGCGAGAGGCGAGTCTGTCATTCATTCATTCAGTCTATATTCTTATTTGAATATAATATAATATACACAATAATATAATATTCTTATATAATATAATATAATATTCTATATAATCTATATTCATTGAGTTGAATCACGAACCGAGTATAAAAACCGACAAGAGAATCGGAATTGTGAATCGAAATCAAATCGATCTGGAACATCTGAATCGATACCCAGCCCTACTGATGAGCTGCCAAATTCAAAAAGTCAATACAATAAAAATACTGTAAACCGGTCAGATCTTAATATGTATATTGAGTGTACCAATTAATATATGTCTAGTGGTTTAATTATTAGTGGTTATGTTGTTGTAAGTAAGTGAAAAAACATATGAGTCACATAACATGCATACTGTACCACTACCCACACATACTTTGACCTTGTCTGTAAAATACAGGCCGGGAAAGATCTGGGAAAGTCCAATGATCTAATTATAAGATTAGGTGCATCAAAGTACAGAAGGAAAATATAATCACAGAATCTTTACATTATGTAAGATGATTTTGAAAACAGAAATGACTTTTGCTGGGTTCAACTTATCGTCCACGATTTAAAAAAAATCTTTTTATTCTTATAGTCACCTTTGTCTTTGAAAAATATCTTGGTTTGTATTTTATGTGACCCTGGACCACAAACCAGTCATAATGGTCATTTTGTTGAAATTGAGATTTATACATTATCTGAAAGCTGAATAATTAAGCTTCCTCCATTGACGTGGTTTGGCGGAGATACAACTATTTGAAAATCAGGAATCTGAGGGTGCAAAAAATCTAAATATTGAGAAAATCACCTTTAAAGTTGTCCAAATGAAGTCCTTAGCTTAGCAACACATAGTACTAATGATAAATACATTTTTATGTATTTACGGTAGGAAAATTACAAAAAATCTTAATGAACTTTACTTAATATGCTAATGATTTTTGCTACTTATTACTTTTTTTGTAGTGTAGGGTAACATATATCTAAGCAATTGTTTCTATTTAGTATTTGCAATATTTAACCTATATTGATGCTTCAAAAGGATAAAAAATGTGCCATATTTACTTTATTTTCCATATAAATCTGCCTTAAATCGATACCCTGGATCTCATCAGCAAATAATGTTTTCACCTGTGAGTATTAATTTCTTAACACTTTGAGTGTTTAAATGTTGACAATGCCGTTCGCATTATAACGATAACTATTACGTTAATTATAACGATAACAATATTAGCATCCACATCAACGGATAACGATAACTATGCTAATTTGCTCACGCACGTGGTACTTAAGCAAATCACTTGCCTTAATGCATTAACTTATATTGCATATTTCTTGTAATAATTTTTTCCAAAATGTTTACATGTTACTGGATATGTAAATATGCTGTTCTTGCACTTACAAAGCGGGTAATATCTTCAACACGCTGCGTTTGGCATAACGTTAAGTCTAAAAAGTGAATAGTTTGTATGGTTATGTCTTACCTTTTGGCGTCGTCAATGTGGTAGGAAAAATGATTACGTTGTCAATTTCACAGCAACTGCATCAGCGCTGGATACCTGAGGTAATTTTATGTTACGGACCTCAGCAATGAGTTTCTCAACAGTAGGCTTGTTCGACTTCATGCGGCGCTGCTAGCACTGACAGGCGGATGACGTCAAAGTACCGCGAGAGCGAGACGATAATAGACTTCGTATGATTTCTCGAATCGCTCTCGCGGTACTTTGACGTCATTTTCCTGTCGGTTCTTGCGCAGCCGCATGAAGTCGAACAGCCTAGTGTCATCTGTCTTTTCAAATGCGCGTGCACTGTCTTGAAGTTCAAATAGATTGATTTGCTGTCGATGGTTTATCGTTCATCGGTTAGGTGAAAAATCGCTCAGCAAGCGATACCGTCGATATCGTTATTTGTATCTTTGTCGTTATATCTTTGGTGTGAACTCCACTCTTTATTATAAAATATATATTTTTTATAGTTATCGTTATAATGTGAACAGCTCTGTTTGTATATGCAAGACTGGTAAGTGTTGACTGAACACCACCAAACATTCATCTGTATGTTTACTTGGAAAACATTCATTTTACCACCCATGGCTTCAAATCTTCCAAAGAAACTAAATAAATAAATAGCTGTGTATAATTTCATTTAATTTTTTGTTTTTTTAGAAGAATGTTGAAAAACGTAATGGAATCTATCATTTGATTTAGCTAACGTAATTTAGGTAAACTTACTTTTAAACTAAGGTTAATGATTGTATAAGCTAATCTCCTTTAATCAAGCGAACTAGTAATGAAACATGCTTTAAAGAAAGGGCAACAAATCATGACTGAAACTGTTCAAAAATAAAGACTGTCATGCACAGACAGTTCATTAAGAGTCTAATTTAGTACCTTTTCACTTAGCAGCGTGTGGGAGGTTTGCTTTGTGGCTGTATGCTGCACTATAAACTCGCCGCTTTGATCATCTCTGTAATCACTGTTAATGAGAAACATCAGTCTGTCAGGGATGCATGGCTTTAGGGATTATGGGAAATGTAGTAGAGCAGATGAATCACGTGTCCCCTGTGGCTAGGCCTGTGGATAAAGGGAACCATTTGGACACAGGGCAGAATGTCATCCCATTTTGCCAAAAATATAACAGTACTCTCTCGGTCATCCTGTGTTCACTGATTCACAGCACCACATCTACGTCACAATTCTAACCACATAACGTTCAGCCAAGGGTCTAACTCATCAATGAAACCACATACAGTACAGTATACTGAAGCTATCAACTCGCTGAGAAGGTACATGAACTTAGAACATTGCTGCTGTTTAAGTGTGGTGCGGGGGTCCAATAGCTTGCATAAATTTGTCAGGGTGATTTTATTTTTGCCCGAGTTAAAATAACCAGATGGCTCCACACGTTTGACAGTCTTTCACACATACCCTATATTAAGAGCGCGCTCAGAAACGAAGTTATATTTAGCCCGGTTACTGCTGGTTTGAGATTCTCTTTTTTCAGTTCAACTGTTTATAATACATCAACAGCTCCTCTTGGCTTCATTACGTGCGAGGTTTTCACGGAGGCTCGGGGCCAAAACGTAAGGTGCGAGGGTGTTTTGTCTCGTAACGCTGATTTAGTGACTGATGTCAGGTGATGCCAAAATGGACCACATCCCACTGCAGTCTCAACAAGTGCCTTTGTTAACGTAATTAAAAGAGTGTCAGTGTCTGGAGGGATCCAACCTGTTGCTCCATTACCTCAACAATGGGTTTTTAAAAGAATAATAGCACACCAAAGTCACATTGAAAGCAGTCAATTGATTGACATTTGATGGCGTCAGTGTTTCCATTCGCAGTAATTCGTTTTGTGTCACAATGACATCATGATGTCTGGAATAGCAAGTGGCTTTAACCCGGTCAGTCAGTCTTAATCTTCGATGTCCCTAAGAGGGTTGACCCCGAGGTTTCTTCCGACTAGTTGGTCGAGTGTATTTTTTTAATAATGGCAGCGGCGGGGGAATGGGGGAATTATGGGATGGGGTGGACAAGTAGGGAAACATAAGATAAATGAGATATCACTGTGGCAAACGTTCTGAGCCAGCAGGTGTTTTGGGGACTATTTTTAGCTCCATTAGGGCAGTAAGCCTAACGCCTGTGACTCATTGTTGAAGCTCATTGGCTGACTCCACAAGTGCTGTAAGAAGACAGGCTGCTCTTTGTAAAGTGCTCTTTCAAGTCTGCATTAATATTCCCCCGTCATTTCAGGATGCTTAGGGTCATCTCCTCGGCTCACTGCAGAAAGCCGCCGCTGTCACTCCCAACCTCACTCTCTTGCAAGACGTGGCATCATGGCAAAAACCCGAAGTGAATTTTTGCTAAACATCCAGAAGTTGATTGCTTCAACCTGAGCTAGAACCGACAGGCATAGCTGGTGTGTTTGAGCTCCAACGGAAAGACAAGAGTGTGTGCATCCGTGTTGGTGTGTGTGTATGGTTCAGACTTATATAAGGGATGATATAATATCCATGGGTGCTCGCAGGGAAGAGACACCACACAGCGCAGCTCAATATCTGCAGGAAGAGGAGTCATTACGATGTCGCCAGCGTTGCCATGGCAGCCAGTTTGGGTGGTGGATATGGGTGTGGGGTTTGTCATAGCCTAAGATTGCACCACTTGCTTTTAGTCTGCTATTTTTAATCGTCAGTTGCGTAGACAGACATTTTTGATGATGGTGAAGAACATTATGTTCAACCAAACAAGCGCTGAAATGCTTCGCCATTAACGTGCGAATTGCCTCTTGTGTCAGTAAGTGCTGTGCTATGGCAACTCATTATGGGAATTTTGTCATCTTAAGAGACACTGGTTTAAGGATAGGATTGATGGTTTAAAGGCTTTGCCTCTGTGTGTGTGTGTGTGTGTGTGTGTGTGTGCGAGCATGCAATTTTGGATCTCTCATTGAACAGGTGGTGTTTTAGCTTGTTATGCCAAAAACAAGCTTTCTAAGGATTAAACTTACATAGCTAATGAATCTAGAGTTTTGCATGCTGTGTTTCTAGCTAAATCACATCCATCCATCCATCCATCCTATGAGCACAATAGCATTAGCACGGTGCGCTCAGACTCAGAAACTTTTTCAGGAGATTGCATTACCTGGAACCATCAGAAAATCAATAATAATTCTTATTCATCGATTTTCTTCAGTTTATCAGCCATTACCGTTATGTACTAAAATAAGTTATTATAAATTACTCAACTAAGCCATCATGTGAACAAGAAAAAACTTTCAGACATTGCTTACTTAAGGATTGCTAAACACAGTGGGGTTCCTGTTGTTACATCATCTTCAATTGTGTAACAACTGCTGTGTGAGTGCTTTCCTCAATGTGAAACATGAGATTTATTGGGCCATAAGTACTGTATATCCTGTCAGTCACTCTGTATGCAGTTATAGGGAAGTAACCACCAAACCGGCAGTCATGTACTGCACTGTACAGTATGTACGCTTGAAAGTTTCTCCTTTTAAGCCACGACCCTGCATCCATAAACATTCTGTTCTTTCATACCGAGTAATTTATCACTTGTGCAAACAATGACACTTTACAAACCCCCTCTTACTGCGATTGTTTTCGGCTAAGCAGGCGTGTAGATGTGTCACAGTCTGTTATGATGAGCATCTCCACACTAAGGGACTGTCCTCCTGGCTTGCTATTGATTTTCACTATCTGGTTGTTGGTTATATATAGTTCTCGGGGCCTTGGGGATGCCCTCTGCTTTTTGTACTCACTGTATTACTTGTAATGAGGCACAGCTTGAAGAATACAGCAGCAATTTTCCATCGTGATGAAGGTGTGATGGTGGCTCCGAGGACGGGGGGATGGTGGGGGAATAAGAGACAGGAACACAAACATCTTGACTTTCTGGAAAATAGACTGCCGCACTGCGGTCACTGCGGACTGGAGGGGTCAGTGGAACCCATTGGACCAAACAATGGCTAGTGATAACCTTTGGAAATGCGCAGAGAGGATTCGCACGTAGATACAAAGCAATGGAGTTTCAGTCTTGTTTCTGCTTTATCTCTACGTGTGAGAGAAACACAGCGGCTCCTGTTGCGCAACATTCAGAAACTTTTGATGACTTTGAGGTGTAGTTTTATGGAGGTTCGCTTCAGAACAGTTTGAAGAGAACAAGGGCAAAATCCAATCAATCTCTGTTGACATTCCAAAGAAATGTGTCTGTATATGACATATAGAAATATATAAAGACAACAAATATCAGGCAAAGTGTGTAAAGAAGTTGCCATCCCTTATGAAAATTAACCATCGTTTTACTACAGTTAAAACCCTAAAAACATGGTTACTGTAGTAAAACCATGGTAACCACAAAATAACCATGGTTTTGACAACCATGGTTTTTAAAAACCATAGTTAAGCCATGGTTGGTGTAGTAAAACCATAGTAATCAATAAACCAAAAAAACATGGTTACTACACTTTTACAACAATAAAACCATGGTTAATTTTCGTAATGGATGTGCATGTGTACTTGGAGGTGGTTTCTCGGACAGGGTTTAGATTAATCCAGGACTACACCTTAGTTATACACATGAATTAAAAAAAGACTTACAAAGAAAAAACTCTAATTAGTTACAAATTAATGAAACATTGACAAAATGAAGAAAACAGTTTTTGATCAATGGACTAACCAAAAAGCAGACTAAACAACTCGCATCACAAACAATTAGTTAAAGGAAAACACCACCCTTTTCAATATTTTACTATGTTCTTACCTCAACTTACACGAATGAACACATACCCATCTTTATTCAATGCGTACACTTAATCTTTGTACAGCGCGTTGTTAATGTGTTAGCATTTAGCTTAGCCCCATTCATTCCAAACAGGAATGAGAAGCCACCAAACACTTCCATGTTTTCCCTATTACAAGAGTAAGCATGGTGGCACAACATAAAAATGTGCCGATTTTTTAAAGCTAAGTGCTCTTCCGCCATACAATATAGTTCTCATTTTTTATCCGATTTAAAAATCGCAACGTTTTATTTTGTGCCACCACCATACTTACTCGTGTAACTACTCATGTAACAGTCTTTAAATAGGGAAAACATGAAAGTGTTTGGTGGCTTCTAAATTCATCCCTGTTTGGATCTTAAGGAATGAATCGGGCTAGGCTAAATGCTAACACATTCACAACAAGCTGTACAAAGACTAAGGCTGTGTCCGAAACCACATACTGTTCAGTAGGTACTGAATGAGATGAAGTACTTACTTACTGACTGTTAAAGCAGTAGGTACTGTATAGTATGAATCCTAGTAATATGAATGCAATTTGGCACACTACATCCGCCATGTTGATACATCACGTGACATACGTCATCATCACCTCATGTCATACCAATGCGAAAACGGCCGCATCGCTGCTTTCGCCTTTCTTCTTCGTTGCGTGACTCCGCTCCTGGGGCATCATGGGATAGTGAAGTGTCCATTGTATGCACGCTTCGAAATCTAACCGGAAGTAGTTGGTCATCCGGGTACTTTTCGCATACTGTTTTTGGAATACTATGTATTCGGACATACTACTCGCCACGCCTACTGCTTTTCGCCTACTATATAGTATGGAAGTAGGCGGTTTCGGACGCATCTTAAAACAGTTTACATCATTCGAATCACAAAAATGTCAGTTTTCCAAAAATATGTGACATATTGAGTTTTTTGTCAAATGCAGTTTCCATCCCACCGTACACTGGAATTTTAAGGGGTTAACAAACATGTAAACTGGTTAGTTATCACATAAACTTACTTTCTTAAGTATACAGTATTGGTTTTATGGATAAATAGAAGCGAACCTGGTTCCTTCACATAAATTTATCAGGCTGTCCGTGTAAAAAAAGTTGCGTCTTCTCCTGAGGTAAATTCAAACAGTACTGCGCAGTGCACTCACGCGGCAAATTGATTAACCCAAGTAGTTGGGTTGATGTGTCGGGGGTGGTGGAGGGGTGCATTCATTCAACTGTAAATAAAAATGACCCAGACACTAACCCAAACTTTTGGGTCACACGTAAGTGCCCAAAAAACTACCCAGCACAGATAAAACAACCTACTCAAATGACCCAAAAGGTTCAACTCAGCGTCTTGGTAGATAAAATAAACCAACATTTTGTAATGTAATTAGTGTGTAACCTTAATATTGGATTATGAGACTTTAGCCTAGATTTCATAAATAATAAACCATCTAAATGTAGAGATGTTCATGCTTAATGATTGTATTCATTTCTTTCTCAGTGGATGTTAAGCCAGAGGTTCCCTTGGCGCTTGATCCGGGTTCCCCGCTGGACCTTCGTACGGATATAAGGATGCAGGGTTCTGCTTCAGACCCCAGCATGTGGGAAAGACAGCTTCAACAGGAACTGCTCCTCATTCAAAAACAACAACAAATTCAGAAACAGCTCCTAATCAGTGAGTTCCAGAAACAACATGAAAACCTGGTCCGCCAGCACCAGGCCCAGATACAAGAACACCTAAAGGTAATAATAACACACTGTCCTCGTGACATAGTGATTAAAACCATGCACAACAAAACAACACTGCTGTGCAATATTATACATGATGAAACAGAAAGCAAGACAAACAGTTACCACAACCGTACAGTCCAACTAAATATGAAACACTTGCTGTGCCTCAAAACAAATGTTTTCATTGATATATCAGAATAACAATTATTTTGTTTATGTCCACTGAAATTAATATATGGCAACACCATATGTGATTATACCTAGAAATATATAACATCATAAGTAAGTTCACTTTTTTGAAACTTACACACTATTACTGTAACAATCACAAATCCTTTCTAGTTAAATAGTTCAAGACACAGACAATAGAAATGACTGCGAGCATCATTAAAACAGCTGTGTTGTGTAATGAGACACCTGCCTCTCAGCTCCAGCAGGAGCTACAGGTCATGAAGCAGCAGCAGGAAAAGCTGGAGAAGGAGAGAAAACTGGAGCTACAGAGTCAGGAGAGAGAGCTGGAGAGACATCGTCGTGAACAACAAGTCCTGTTTCTGCGCAATAGAGAGAGAAACAGAGAGAGTAAGAGCTTGTCATCACTCTCACCCACACAACACTCAAACAACCTGCCTGCTTTTAATGGTATTCAAATGTCAAATGACACACGTCTGTACCAATATTTCAACACGGCGTGATAAAAAACTGTATGGTGTAGGGTTTTGTACTTAAAGACCTGGGCTGATAACCACAAGGTTGTGGGTTCAATCTTCTCTATGGGGTGACAAGGTTGCGCCATGCAGTGGGGATTGGCCTTCTGATAGGTCTGCCTTATATTGGTTGGAATAAAAGCGAGCTAAATGACTAATCAGGCCCACGTGGAAAATAAACTTTGTAGAAATTACCGCAGATTTCCACTGATTTTTAATGAGAGTAAATTTTGTGTGTTGGCCTTTTATTGCATGTTTAAGGGCACCTATTATGGCTTTTTACAAGATGCAATATAAGTCTCAGGTGTGCCCAGAATGTGTCTGTGAAGTTTTAGCTCAAAATATCACACAGATCATTTATTAAAACATGTTTAAAATTACTCTTTTTGGTTGCTTTGTTTTAATGTCTGTACCTTTAAATGCAAATGAGCTACAGCTCCTCACTTCCTTACAAACAGACAGTGAACGCTTTCAGTTAAAATAGATCGGATTTATACAGTCTGAGACAGTAGTATCTAGTGGACAGAATACAATTTGCTGAGGGTGGAAACTATGGTAAGTGGGCGGGGCTTTATCAATGTGACCTCACATTTATAAGAGAATCAAAACGGCATGTCTAATGAGACTCTTTGGTTTAATGAGAAGGGTAGTTGTCTTCACACACTGCCAACACACATTATGTCCAAACATTTTGTAAAAGTGACTTGTGCATAATAGGAGCCCTTTAATTAATAGATGAATGAATTTGAATATGCTTTTAACGACACTGTAAAAACAAATTTTGCACATTTTTAAGTAAACTCTACGGAGCCCTTAAGGGGACTTGGAGCAGAAATTAAATAAAGTTTCACTTTCACGTGCGCGCGCGATAGTTTCACGTGCGCATGGAATAATTTCACGTGGGCACACGAAACTAAACTTTTAAAAAAAATTCTGCACATGAAGGTTTCGCGTGAGCACATGAAACTAAACTTTGGATTTTTTTTGCTCCAATGTCACCTTAGGGGCTCGGTAAAAATCAACTTGGATTTATACATCTTTCTTTTCTAGTGATGAGTTGTTGTTACTTAAATAAAGTAGATTTAATTAAAATTAAAAAAGCTCATTTTATTTAATTTAATTTATAAGTTACTGCAACTCATTTCTAGTTGAAAAAAAGTTAAAATGACTTGTTAATCTAAGTTGATTATACTTAAAACATTTTTTACAGTGTACTGTCCCAATAAAAGTTATATAAAAATGTGACCCTGTCTGTGAATATCCAACTAAAGTCTTTTTTTTGTGATTTATTCTTTTTTAGGAGTAAAATCCTCCTACATAATTTAAAGTACAATTTCTGTGAAAATATAACCTTGATATCTTTAATATTGACTGAGGAAGGTCATGTCAAAAATGTAAAATCAATGAATGAAATCAAACATTGATGCTCCTAATTACCTTAGATTCTGAGACTTTAGCCTGGATTTCACAGACACGGGGCACATTTTTATGGCATGAATAAAAGCACTTAAACCGTCTGATTCATGCTGTGGTTACTGATAAGGTTAAATCTCAGGTCACATTTCAAGCTAAAACCAAAAGAAATTTTTTTTTAATTTCTGCACCCAGAGTCTCATTATCATAATGTGACAGAGCAGTTGTTTTTATATCTTTCATTATTCTCCTTGCTAATTCTCATTTACACTATACAGTATTTCTACTTTTTGGAAAATGAATGGCATGTTCTTGGCAGGTTTAGTATATAAGATGCACCCATAAACGGTTCAATCTGCGAGATTAAACAAACCCTCCAAAGGTGCCTCACGTCTGCTGTCCAGAAGAGGGAGATGTTCCTTCATTTGTGTTAAAGATGCTTAAATCTCCAGCCAATAGTGTAAGAGATTTTTAAAGTGCAGCTATTAAGAAGTGTGTGGGCGAATGTGAAGGGAAGACGCTGTTGTCTGAGTTCAGGCTGATCCTGCTGCGTCTGGGAGTGTCAGTAAAACAGTCTTTTCTTTGGCCTTGAAAGGGAGCCAAACTCAACAAACATGCATATTAAACTGATAGCTCACTGAAAAATGAAAATATAACCATAATTTAAATCTGTATATGTTTTGACTGAACCCCAAGATGTTTATGGTTTCTCTGGGTGTGTGTCTCCTGGTCTAACAGGTGCGGTGGCCAGCACCGAAGTCAAGCAGAAACTCCAAGAGTTTCTGTTGAGTAAATCCACTAAAGATGGGGTACCAACCGCACCCTCCCTGAAAATCACACAGAGCTCCAAACTGTGGTACACGTAAGTTATATACCCTCACATACCTCAAATCATTTTCAGTCACTGTTATAATGAGTCATAAGTAGCAATTTTGTAAGTACGTAACATCTGTGAAATCCATAATCAAATTATGAGATTAGGAACAGTGAAGCATTTTAGTTTGATTTCACGTTGATTTCAGTCTTTGAAATGGCCTTACTCAGTCAATATTAAAGATATCAAGGATATATTTCCACTGAAATATAAGTAGGGTGATTTTATGTAGAAAAAAATGACTTTAGACTTTAGCATGGATCACATAGTGCAAAAAAATTACATGTTTTTACTGTGTAATATAAAAAGCATATATATTGTAAAGAAATAAAAAACCGTCCAAGGTACTAAAATCAGCAGATTTTTACTAATAATGTGTAATGTGATCCTAAGGTTGTAGGTTGTAAGCACAGGAGAGTTGTCGGCTGTATTTATGACTGTGATGTAAGTTCAGGAGTTCAGTTTGCATCTCCTCTCTGTTCACGGCCTCTCATCACACCTCTCTCGAGCAAAGTTCACCTCCTTTGGGAGGTGCGTCCTCCTCCTGCAAGGTTTCAATGCCATACCCGCAGGAGAGTCGGGATGACTTCCCTCTGAGGAAGACAGGTAGGCCTCAAATACGAGTTTTGAAAGGCTGGCCTCTTATAATTCTTATCTTTTTAATCTATATTAAATTGCTAATGATAGAAAACGCACAGTGTATACATATATGCATTTACCAAGCATATATACTTCTATTTATGTATTTGTGGTTGTGGCAATAAACCATAGCATTATTAAACATGTACTGTAAGGAGGGAAGTTGTTTTTCCTCAAAATTACAGGATCCCATGAGAGCTGACACATGAGCTCATATGTACATTATTTTGAGTAGTGTTTAAGTAAATTTCATTCGTTTCTTTACAGTAGGATTTCCTCTGCTTATAAACCACAAATTACATAAAACCTCGCTAAAAGGTGTATAATTTTCCGACATTATAATTATTTAGAAAATCCTTGATTTTTCACAGAAAGCACTACAGGTTTGTTGACTCAGTTCTGGGGGGAGTTTTGTGGGAAGTCTGTATTATTGTGAGTTATGACTCCCACTTGGTCAGCCGGTCGTGAGTTCTTGCGAACTGTTCATAACTGTGCCGTTAAGTCAGGGAAATGAAATGACATTACATTCCTTCCTCGCCGTGTCCCTTTGAATTATGACAGTAAACAATTATACCTGCCTAATTACTTTAGCATATGGCTTGGCACGCCGTATATTTACACAATTCAAGGGATCAGACGAGGGAGGTTTAATCCCAAATTGTGCCGACTTTGTTTGCCAAATGTAAACTAATCTAAGGCAATTATGTAGGTTGTTCAGTTCAAATAAGCACTTTATAGACACATGAAAGAGACGTGTTTATTGTCTTAGCTTTCGAACAGTAACCTCCCAGTTTCAGCATCAATTTCTGCTTCGCTTCACCGAAACCAGCCAATATCCTGAGAACGGAGAGGAACAGAAGGTTGAGGAATCCAAATAGATCATCAAGAAAGCAATTTTTGAGGAAAAAACGGGACGTCTTTTTTCATAAAGAAAAAATTTGATCAGAAAATGAAAATCCACTCATAATTAACCTATACTGTTGCAATCCCCGATGACTTCCTTTCTTCCACTGAAGTTTACAATGCTTGCACTTCCTGGCTGTGTAAAGCCATTGAATGGTCGTCGGGATTTTGAAGTTCCAAAAAGCACATCCATCCATTATTATTATTAAATCCAAACGATTACTTTGTTGATGGATGGATGTGCTTTTTGGAGCTTTATCACGTTGAACAATATTCAGTGGCATTACAAATCATTTCTAGAATGGAAGAAGTGAAGTCATACATCTGGGATTGCATGAGGGTGAGTAAATTATGATGAGGTGAACTAATCCTTTAAAAACTGTAAAGTTCAATTGTTTTCAATACACGAATTTCTGACTAAATTCTAGATAAAGACTCTATTATCGATTTTTCCTGTAATGCCGAGCTCTTGGTCCATATCACACAATATTAACAATGTAATGAAATTCAAACAGTTTGATAGATCAAAAGATTATAAATAAACCATTTAATCATATCAATCATATCAATATGCCACAGAAAACCAAACAATTTAGGATAATTTAGGAACTATCCGTCCTTTATGAGTATTATTCATTGCGTAAATCTTTTTTGCCTAAAAGCCATTTCCTGCTTGTTGGATTCCAAGCTCTATATGTGGTCACACCGGTATAAGACCCCTTCCTCCGCTTCCTGTCCATCTCAATTAGAAACCCCTCAAAGTAAGCACGCAGCAGGAGCGACACAAAGGTGCCGGTTGTTTCGCATCCTGGTTTTCATTTGAGATTTTTGATTGGCATATGTCAAGGGGTTAGGTTAGCACTGTGAAGAGAATTGACCATAGCAAAGCCCTTTTGGCACTCTCTGATGCACTTTGAGAGGACATTTTCAGTTGGCAGTATGTTTCACTCAGGTCCTCTAGATCGTATTAACAGCAAATCTCAGTGTGGCTTTTGTTTGATATGGTAGAAAACAAGCTATTTATCTACCTAGCTTGTTTACCGTAACTGGCAATGTCATGTCCTGGACCAGAGCAGATCTGTATGGAGGTCCGTGACAGCGCTGTGGGCAGGAACAGCCCTGCTTATTGAAAACAGGAAAAACCTTTACCTTGACCCACATAGCAAACATGTGGAGCAGGTGCAGTTGAGATGAGAGGGATTTGAGTTTGTGCGTCTTAAAGAGAAGATATTCTGGGCTGTAGGACCAGACGTGCTGTATCGTGTCACAGAGGTATTTCCCACTGGAGACGCGTATGGGAAGGAAAAACAAGAAAAATGGACTGCGATGCAATGATGAAGTAATATGGATTGCAAAGGCAATGTTGTTGCATCACATGGTTCATGCCTTCTGGGTAAACAGGTGTTTGTATTTTGAGTAATGAGAGAAAAATAGGAAAGGGAATGCAGGATGTGTGCGTTCGAAGATGGATTGCCTGATGATGACTGATTTAAACATTAAACAAGATTTGAAAAAAATATATTAGATTTAAAGTTAAACTTGTTCAATGTGTTCAAAAGTAGTTTTTTTGTTTCAATGTTTTACTATGTTTATAACGACTCTTGGAGATTTTGAGTTCGACCTCATATGTATAGTCAAACATGTACACACAGAAATTCAACGATGGGTCTGAGACTTTAAAAAAAGTCCTTTAAAACTTTATTTAAACCACACTGAAAACAGGTGAAGGTAAATTTACTAGGAAATATTTACAGTAAGAAATATTTACTGCATTTTCTTCACAATCTAAAACATGTTGGGTAATTTCAATCAGTTGGGTAAAATGACCCAGTTACAATTTAAATCATGGTTACGTTTGTACATATAACCCAACCGGGTTGAAACAACCCAGTGTGCTTAGTGTGTAGTTCATAATAATAATAAAAATGTGTGAAATTAAACATTTCACATAACTTATTTGTACACAATTTTAGATTCCCTAAAACACACAAGATGCTTATTAAAAATCATATTATTCAATCCATAACATGGATCATTAGATTTTGCACAAACCTTACCTGAAAAATTTATGCCAGCACAGGTGCATGTCACTAAAAGGCAAGACATACCAAATATTTACGCACTGTAAATTTCATATTCATTTATCAACAAAACTTCATTACTTTCATTATTTAAAAAAATATATATCATAATTTTTTTTTCAAAAACGCTCCTCCCCTTCTTGAAACGATCTCTCTTTACTTCCAGCCCAGGAAAAGATTGCAGCGATTAGCATGTTGCTAACATGACCCAACTTTAAGCGATCCGATCAGTTATTGATGGACGAAATCAAGTTCCGCCCTACCATTTTTCTCATTTTGGAAGCCGTTGCACTCGGATATACGTCATAATGAGTAAATAGAACAATCGCTACTTCCGTTTCATGCCGACTTTAATATAATCCATTTGGGTACGATTAACAAAATATATATATTTAAAAATTCAAACTCAAAGCATTTTCACCGAGGGTCTTTCTTAAATTTTTGGACCCTATACTGTGTCAACACCTGACACCAGACTTTAAAGCATAAAGTTCACATATTCTGAAAAGTAAAATTTGTATTTGGGTCAAGATAGCACAATAAATAGAATTAAGCAGTGTGTACCCGGGTCAGTGACAAAAACGGTTTGGCAGGATGAGAAATTCAAAAATCTTTTAAAAACTTGTTTAAAAGCATGCATCAGGTTTATTTCAATACACAAAGTGTATTTATGTTGATTTTATGCAATAAAAATGACATTTGCATCATTTTTATGAAAGTTAAGACTGAATGGACCTGAAAATGTCAAATGGTGTAACCGCCAATTGCGCCAAAGAATGAGAAATGTTAAATATTTTATACACCTTGATGGCATGTAAGTGTAATCATAAAAAAACTATAATAATAATTTTAAAATATTATTTCATTGGTTATTTCTAAATGTAAATTTGAATGCGTTTTTGTAATATTTGTCCTGACATATGCTGAAAACAGCTCTGTTTTCTAAATAATCTTTAAAAAATTATATAAAAATGTATGTAAAAAAATCATATTACACTAAACTAGATGATTATATTTTATTCCACTTTTTTATGAATATATTTATATTTTCATAAAAAAATACTAATTACACCAATTAACACAGACCGGTTACACCACATGGACATTTTTGCAGTTATCTCCCAAATATTCTTTCAAAATTAAATAAAACCAGAAATTTTAGACTTGGTCCTCAAAAAAGAGAATGAATGCAAGTAATCTACAAATTTATTTTGAAATTTTAACCCTTTTAAATTTAATTAAACCATACAGACACAAAATAATTAACGTCACGTCATTGACCCACCCCCCAAAACTGTTTCCCAAAGTGTACCAATAGGATTGTTTTATGTGCCCATTAAGTCATCGCCTCATACATATTACTGTTTGTCTTGGCCACTGGTTCCAGCCTGTGTCACAGATGCGAAAAATGAGGCAGGTGTCTGTCGCTCATGACCACTCTTTTTGAGTGAGATTGCTCAAAGTGGTGTGTTTTCTCATCGCGTCACGATCGCAGTCTCCCATTGAGCCCACCGACAACCGAGCTTCCACCTCCACACCAATAGGGTGGTGTTCCCGTGGCGACAGGCTAAAGCGCTGAATAAAAATAGAAGGCAATCAGGACAGTGTGGGGTGCAAGGCGGATTGGAGGAGGCTCCCTGCAGTTTGCTCTCAGCCCACTTCGCTAGCTGGATTTACATCCCATTACCGCACTGCTGGATGAGAGCTGACGCTTTTGCCGATGTTCTGCAGAGGTCTGAAATAGCAGCCCTGCCCGTGGGCCATTCACTCCTCTGAGATTACCACTTACAGCTGTGTCTTCCCATGACTCTCTCTGTTCTCAAACGATATCTTTTTGTATGATTGCAGCCCCAATGTGGTCAACAGTGTGATTATGTGCAGAATAGCAAAGTAAAAACATTTCCCCTCATTTTTTATAGAAATGTTCACACAATCCTGTAGATGTTTTTTTTTACTTTTTGTGTGAATTGCACAAATTTTGGTTGTGTTGGGTGATGTCCACGTGAACTACTCATGGACCACTGATCCAGACAATGGGCTGCACACTACTTGATGGTGTTACTATTGCACAATGGGAAACTGCTGGGTAAAACAACAGACATCTACTCATTATAATAAAACCAAATTTCGGTATTTTTGGCTGCTGGTTGTAATGTGGGTGTTCCCATAGGGAGGCACTGAATGTGGGTGGCTGGCTTAGTCACTCGCTTCCCATCAGAGGGTTATTTTGAAGCACTTGCCTGTACATTAGTCAAATAAACATGCTGCTCCATAATGCATAATTCAAGAACATTTAAATTATGACAAAATACTCCACAGGGTGTTACTGTAGAAATAATGAGAGAAAATCTTGTTCCATTGCAGTCATTGTCACATTTTTGTATATTTTGCATTAATATGTGTTTGGATTGGACAGGCTGTATCTACATTCACTCACTAAAACATCTGCTACTTTAGCATGTTAACTGTTACTATACAATGCTATGGTCAGCCTACATCTGGATAAGTTTCTTTTTTTTTACATGAACCCCTTGTTTTGCACAACCTAATTTATTCCAGATGAAACTTTAAAAACAACCTGTAATCACGGTATAAGAATGCCACTACGCAACAGCGTGGATTCCCCTCTCTGTGATAAAAATCATTCATGCCTGTTGGATTACATGCACAGCTACAAATACTTGAGCTCAAAAATATGTTTAACTAAACCCGCCAAAAAGATACTCTCCAAAATATCAGAATGAAACTTCACCTTAGCCAAGATTGTGAAGACATAGAAACTTACGTTCTTGATTTAAGTGTGTTAAATGTTTTTAATCCTCAGTTTCAGAGCCCAACCTGAAGGTGCGCTCCAGGTTAAAGCAGAAGGTTGCTGAGAGAAGGAGCAGCCCACTCCTGAGGAGAAAAGAGGGGAGCATTATGACACCCTTTAAAAAGAGAGCCCTGGAACTTCTGGGTAGGAGTGCCATCTCATAATGAATTGCATAGTTACACAACACACCTGGGGGGGTAAACAGTAAGATTTCTTATTTCGCACTGGTAGTTTCTCTCCAGTGATCACAGCAGCTGTCCATTTCCTCTGAAGCTCAGTGTGCTATATTGTTACATAATAGCTGCTTTGACAGGTGACATGTTTAAATGTATCCAGTGTGGTTTTTGATGTTTTGCTGGTTGAATCATTTTTCCATGGTTATTCACTTGTGGATGTTTAATGTGTATCAGTGGCAGTGGACTGTAAGTGTGGGAGGCCTGTGTTACATTTATAATTCATTACATATACATTAGTCATATCCAAAGCAACTAACAGTGCTTTCATACTGTACATTTTATCAGTACTGTATGTGCGTTCTCTGGGGAATGAACCCATGACCCTTCCACTGCTAACGCAATGCTTTACCAACTGAGCTTCAGGAACAGTGACAGCATGAACAACAGGAACAATGTGTTTCCCAAAAGCAGTGCTTTTATGGATAGACAGACAGACGGACCGACAGACAAGAGGACAGGGACAGACAGATGGACAGACAGAAGGACTGAAAGACAGATGGACAGACAGATAGATAAACAAACAGACAGAAAGTAAAATTGACAGATAGATAAAGATATTGACAAAGAGACAGACAGACCAACAAATAGACAGACAGACAGACAGACAAATTGATGGACAGATAGAAAAACAACTAGACAGACAAACAGACAGATAAATATACAGATAGACAAATAGACAGGTAAATAGACAGACAGACAGACAAATAGACAGACAAAGGGACAGACAGACCAACGAATAGACAGATAGATAGATAGATAGATAGATAGATAGATAGATAGATAGACAAAGACACATATAGACAGACAGACAGACAGATAGACAGACAAATAGACAGAGAGATACTGACAAAGAGACAGACAGACCAACAAATAGACAGCTAGACAGACAGACAGACATATAGACAGAGAGATAGACAAAAGGGCCGACAGTCAGATAGACAGGCAAAAAGGGACGACAGCCGGATGGACGGACAGACAGACAGACAGAGAGAAGGACCGACAGACAGATTGACAGAGAGAAGGCCCAACAGACAGATGGACGGACAGACAGACAGACAGACAGACAGACGGACGGACAAAGAGACGGACAGATAGACAGACAGATAGACGGACAAAGAGACAGACAGATAGACGGACAAAGAGACATGTAGACAGACAGATAGATAGACAGACAGACAGACAGACAGACAGACAGACAGTAGATAGATAGATAGATAGATAGATAGATAGATAGATAGATAGATAGATAGATAGATAGGTAGATGGGTAGATGGGTAGATGGGTAGATGGGTAGATGGGTAGAAGGGTAGATAGGTAGATGGGTAGATGGGTAGATGGGTAGATAGAAAGATAGGTAGATGGGTAGATAGAAAGATAGGTAGATGGGTAGATAGATAGGTAGATAGATAGGTAGATAGGTAGATGGGTAGATGGGTAGATAGATGGTAGATAGGTAGATAGGTAGATGGGTAGATAGATGGTAGATAGGTAGATGGGTAGATAGATGGTAGATAGGTAGATGGGTAGATAGATGGAAGATAGGTAGATGGGTAGATGGGTAGATAGGTAGATGGGTAGATAGATAGATAGGTAGATGGGTAGATAGATAGGTAGATAGGTAGATGGGTAGATAGGTAGATGGGTAGATAGATGGTAGATAGGTAGATAGGTAGATGGGTAGATAGATGGTAGGTAGATAGACAAAGAGACATGTAGACAGACAGATAGATAGACAAATAGACAGAGACAGACAGACCAACAAATAGACAGAGAGATAGATAGATAGACAGACAGATGGACAGACAAATAGACCGAGAGATATTGATAAAAGACAGACAGACCAACAAATAGACATGTAGACAGACAGACAGACAAAGAGACAGACAGACCGACAAGTACACAGGTAGACATACAGACCAGCAAATTGACAGACAGACCAGCAAATAGACAGGTAGACAGACAGACAGGCAGACAAAGAGACAGACAGACAGACAAATAGACAGGTAGACAGACATATAGACAGAGAGATAGACAGAAGGGCCGACAGTCAGATAGACAGGCAAAAAGGGACGACAGCCGGATGGACGGACAGACAGACAGAGAGAAGGACCGACAGACAGATTGACAGAGAGAAGGACCAACAGACAGATGGACAGACAGTCGGACCGACAGACATACATACATACATACATACATAAATACTCAACAGGTTATCCTAGTATGTAATTTATAATATTTACAGTTATATTTCATTTATCTCATTTCGACAGAGTCCACAGCCAGTAGCAGTGCTCCAGGATCAGGTCCTAGTTCACCCAATGGGGCCTGCAGTGCCTTGGGGGCTGAAAATGGACCATCTTCTCTACCAGTCACCACACGCACCGAGGTACCGATTCAATGTCAAACTTGCACTCGCATCTAACCGTTCAACCACAGGTACAAAGGCCCATTAACAGTCAAGATTTCTTACGACGTTTTCATCAAAGCTCTTCTGAAACACTAGAACCTGTACGACTTAAAAAAGCTGATGGCCAACAGGCCGCACCCATAAATTTCATAGACCCAAGCACAGCCTGTCGTTGAGCAGCTATGAAAACAGACCGCCGACTCTACGGCCCGTGACCTGCTTGTCCGTCTCAGTCCAAGGAAAACGGCTCCCAGCGCAGACAATAAAGAGTCGGTTCACTTCCTGTTCTCTACCGCTAACCTTTACTGGCATTATAGCTGTGTGGTTTTCTGCGCCCGCAGGTCTCATAAAAGCTCGTTGGAAGAAAGCATAGATCAGATATTCTGTGCTTTTAAAGTCAGCAAGGTTAAGTTCAGCGCTCACCTATGGACTTCTTCCAAGCCGCCGCACTGAGCTGGACTTTCTCACTATCAATCCTCAATATAGTGCGTGTGTGCATAATAAGAACCTCGTATATCTTTACAAAATTTAGCACGGAGGCCTTTTGCACTTTACTGATGTTCATTAGCTCCCTCGGACTGACTCACTTCCTGTTGGCTTCATGGCTCGGTTGCTTCGGGTCCCTGTGGACTTTGCTCACACTGAGGTGTGTTCTGGGCAATTGTGACATGTCTCTGTGAAGCCTCGGCTTAGCAGCTGTGTTATTCTTCAGCACCACTGTTTACACTCCCATGGACCTCCAATGCAATAGCTGACAAGGAATGCTTATTGCACCCTGATCCAGTGCCGAAGTGGTGGGTGGTTGAGCTTAATTGATCTGCCAGCCGCTGGTAGCCAAAGACACGCTAACAACACAAACACGCCCGATCGCTATTGTATTGACATAAGCCGCGAGGTCTCACGGATCGGACTGGCAGGTCGAGGAGCTCCCCGCAGTCGCGGCGCTAAATACGAAAGCGACCAGCATTTGTGAACCGTTACATTGGGTATCCTCTTTCAGGGGGAGCTGGTCCCCCAGGTCAAATAAAGGCTGGATATCCACATACAGGTCAGGGAATCGGCAGGAGGGATATGGGTAAACAGTACCGATCCTCGCCGCATCCTGATTGGCTGCACCACTGGGTGGAGGAAGTAGAGTCATCTAATACGTTGTTTCTCTGATATTGTTACTTCATGTATCTTATATAATAGCATCAATGTGATCCTGTCCTCTGCCTCGGTTTTATTTCCTTGAGTTAAACTCGTACAGCTTTACTGCGGCAGGAACGAAACCATCATTCGTCTTAGTACATTAAAGTTTATTGTTCTGTTGCTGTTGTTTTTTCCAATGGCCCATAGTGGGATTTCAAAATGTCTCTGTCTCTTTTCCTCCCTCTGTTTTTCCGTCACAGCGTTGGCCATCGCAGTCAAGGTTATTGGGCCCTGAAAGCTCTGTGTCTATGTTAAACCTCTACACATCGCCATCTCTACCCAATATCTCCCTGGGTCTTTCGGCCACCTCCTCTCCCATCAGTGTAAGTCAAACATTCCTCTTTTATGAACTCAGAGTTCTGTCCACAACAAATCTGGACTGTGATAAAGTTTCATGAATTTGTCTAAACCATTTGTCCAACAACACTGCAAAAAATTATTTCAAGAAAAAAATTCTTAGAATTTTTGTCTTGTTTTCAGTAAAAATATTGAAAAATTCTTAAACTAGGATTCTTTTTCTTGATGAGCAAAACAACCCAAGAAAATAAGTCTAGTTTTAAGACCAAAAATATCAAATTTAAGTGATTTTGTGCTTAAAACAAGCTAAAAAATCTGCCAATGGGGTAAGCAAATTTTTCTTGAATTTAGTGTTTAAGAAGAATGTTCAAGATTTTTTTTTGCCTGTTTTATGCACAAAATCACTTAAATTTGATATTTTTGGTCTAAAAACTAGACTTATTTTCTTGGGTCGTTTTGCACATCAAGAAAAAGCATCTTAATTTAAGAATTTTTAGATATTTCTAAAAAATACTAAGATTTTTTTTTCTAGAAAATCATTTTTTTGCAGTGAAGTAAAATACAGTTTGGGTAAAAAGTTTTAGTAAATTTTAATTCATGAAATGAACATAAAACCAAAAAACATAATTTTTATGCACTATTTAAACATTTGACACTTGCAAGTTATTAGACAATGATGGACTGTTTATCTAGTCAAACCTGTAGAGATCTTCATGGACACATTTTTCGAAATCATTGTAATATTCACAACGTTGCTTGATTTTATATTACAATTGAAATTGTAATGCATGATAGAAAACGAACGTTTCTGCATTTTTGTTACCTATTTTTATATACTTGGTATCCACAGGCTGCAGTATTTTTAATATGGGTCACTCCTATACTCTTGATTTAGGAGTCACCTATCTGATTGAATTGAATGTGGATGTTTATATTGATAAATGAAGGGAAATGTCATTTATATCCTTGATTCAACTGCATATTGTGCTGAATGTTGAAAGAGCAGCCATCACGGTCTGACTGGATGATATGTGTAGCCTCAGGGCTCTGCCCTTTGACCTTGGGGGATTTTATAGGGCTTAGATAAATATTGTGCTTAAGTGTCTGGTGTTGGTTGCACCCCACCCTCCCCTCAGCCACCCCATTCATTACTGCTGTTTAAAGTCCAGCCAAGCCAGAATAATCAAGTTTAGCTCCCAACAATATTTAATCTTGAGTTAATATTGTAGTTAAGAAGATTAGCCCATGTGTTTACATCATGAACGCTTAGTGCAGAAAAACAAACCAAACCTTCTTATATATGTATATATTTTTTCTCTTATCGAGATATCTTTTTTATATAAATGTTCTAGCTTTACAGATGACAGATTTATGTATTGTGATTTTTCCTTTTGCAATCTGTTGTTAAGCCAGCACAAATAATGTAAATATGTAATCTTTAATCACCTCTCAGTGCTGCTTTAGGACTTAACGACCAGCATGTTGAGGGTGGTGGGGTATCAGCGGTCATGCAGGGTCTGTCCGCCCAAATTCTGGGACCAGTGCCCCTGTCTGTTGCTATGGAGACCAAAGTTAGCACCAGCCACCAGGCTCTTCTGCACCATCTCCTCCAGAAGGAGCATCTCCGCCACCAAAAGATCTTCTCCACAGGTCAAGAGCAGGGTTAATCGTATTCATACACAGAAATCGAACACACTGTCACTATTGTGATGGCACTTGTTTTTAAAAAGTTTCATCATCAGCATGTTAAGTTACAGGTTCAGTCCCAATGGAGCAACCTGAGGTTAAGTGCCTTGGTCAGAGACACAAGGGTTGTTCCTTGCGGCTTTAAACCTGTAACCTTTTGGTTTTTGGCCCAGAGCTTTTCAAGGATCAGATTTTCCTTCATCTTTTGAGATAAAGGAGTTCATTGTACAATAAAAACATAGTGTAAGAAGTCAAAACTTCCTCTCTGGACCAGTTAGAGAAAGAAAGCTACAAAAATATTTGAAAACAATATTACAAAGTATACAGTTATGATTACATTTATAATATATACAATTATGATTTTTATTACAGACACTGCAAAATAAATAAATAAAATTTAATTTTGTCGGTCACAAACACGGTGGAATGTTGGATGTTCCCATAGCTCAACGAAATAACTTTGATTCGATTCCCAGGGAAATACATATTAACTTGAAATCATTTTCTGCCAAATACTTACAGTATTTTCTGAACTATAAGTCACTCCGGATTATAAGTCGCATCAGTCAAACATGCGTTTTGAAGAGGTATAAAGATATATAAGTCGCACTGGACTATACATCGCATTTGTTTAAAAATTATTTCACAAAATCCAAGCCGAAGAATAGACATTTAATCTGGAAAGGCAAGTACACGTTAAAGTAACATTCAATTCAATTTTATTTATATAGCGCTTTTCACAAGTGTTAATTGTTTCAAGGCAGCTTTACATGAGTAGATGTAGGGGAAAACACAGAAAATTAATAGATAATATAAGAAGTAGGATACAGCGGCTAAGAAAAAAAACGTACAAGCGAGCGTAGTAATAATGTAACGTATACAGTAAAGTGCTTAGGTTAAGCCAAAGTTGGCTGACTCTCCCGGGGATGAAAAAAACCCCTAGGAGAAACCCAGTGGGAAAAACTCCTAGAAGGACAAAAACCCTTGGGAGAGATTAATATATATTTATATATATATATATATGGACATGGTCGGGATAGGAAGCGGGTAAGCAGATTAAACTGGTTCAGCCGGTGGTCGTCGGTCGCGCATCGACTGGGCATCACGTTGAAGGACAGCTAGTAGATCAGTGATGTGATGACCTTCACAGCAGCAGGAACTGGGTCTGTATATAAAAAGTTATTTAAACGATACACAATAGCATACAAAACATGCACGACAAGCTAAATCAAGTTCAAAAAGGTCCCGAAGTCATTCCACATCACTGAATCCATTGAATTACATAAATACAGGAGCAGCATAGAGACTCTCGCGGCTTTAGACGGTAATGATGTCTCTTGGTTTATATGAAATAATTTTGACGTATTATAAGTCGCATCTGACTATAAGTTCCAGTACCCGCCAAACTATGAAAAACGTGCGACTTATAGTCCGGAAAATACAGTAAATATTTGTGGCACACCTGACTCTTAGTATAAGTACAATCAAGACATACAAAGGCAAATGTTTGCTATGTTACATTTATATTTACCAGATCCATTTTACTCATTCAGGTCAAAGTCCAGTGCATCCTCCTTCTCCACTGGCCTTGAGGGACAGTTCTCCTGGTACGACCCGTCCCAAGCTCCCACGTCACCGGCCTCTGAACCGCACCCAATCTGCTCCACTGCCCCAGAGCGCACTCGCTCAGCTCGTGATTCAACAGCAACACCAGAGCTTTCTAGAGAAACAGAAACAGTATCAGCAACAGGTCCAGATCAACAAGGTACGATCATTTAACCAAATAACAGAGCTATTCCATGTTTTGATTTTAGCGGCATTATGGGAAAACAGCCAAAGTATAAAGGATTAAATTGTCTTACTAAAACACCATTCAGTTTGTTCCCAAGGGAACGCCATGTCAGACAGCCCATCTCCTTTATGTGAGGAAAAACCTATGGATGGTTTAAAAGTGGCACTGGAATTAGCATAGCTTAAGGCATCAGTTGCATGCTAACACCACAAAATTGCACAGGGACAAGTTCAAATGGGCACCAAAGTGGATGGAATACATACTTTTGTTCCCCTGTGGAAATATTTGTGTTTCTGTGCACCAGCAGCCGTGACCTGGCCATCCGTTTAAGTGCAATTATTCTGCCGCGCATGCTAGGTTAGCGACACGGGAGGCTCGGGTACTGAATGACTCCTTTGTTAGCGAGAGCTCGCAGATTGATCTGCCTTATTATTGCTGAGAGTGCTATGGGAAATTCAAGGTTACAAGAGCAATTTTCAGACACGAAGATCAAAAGTGCCCAGAGAGCAGTTGTTTTGCCTATTATTGTTATGGCCTTTGTAACCAACCGCTGCCTGGTCTAGGTAGAATTGCGTGACTGTAGTTTCAAAGTTACTAATTGATTTGTTTGGCGCGTTCAAAAGATCTGAAGTTAAAAAAGTAGCAGACCGTGTTTAACACAAATAAGTTCAATGCCAAGTGCATAAAATAGCATGGCTGCTATTTTTTTTCGTGGAGTGAGATTGCGCTACTATTCAGTTTGTACCGTACAGCACTAATGGTACATAGTTGTATCTCCTAATAATATTCAATAGACTAATTGTTAACAAGTAATAATGCCCTTTTGGGTGGTGGGTAAGTGAATGCAATAAATGATTTCTGGGAAATTAGATCCTGAATGCTGTGAAATTAGGGATTTGCACACTGTACAGGCTTTAGTGTGAGCCAAGGTATAAAAATATTTTATTAATACCAGAACTATTTTTGCTTGAGATTGGCTATACTAATTTTTCCATATTATGTGTCAGATCTATAAGGTTGTGGATTCGATCCCATGGGAACACACATAATGATAAAAACGTATACTTTGTAATGCACTGTGTGTGACCTGCTGGACCGGGTTTAAACTAATCCAGGACTAGGCCTTAGTTATATTAGGACATTTACAAACACACCTTACACACAACAATACTGGTGTGCATTTTGAGACCAAATTAAGACACTGATATATGTTAAGATATGTCAGTACAAGGTGTTCAAATTAAAGGGGTGGTTCGCTAAAAAAAAGGTCATAATTTTCTCATCCTCGTGTTGTTGTAAATCTGTATTAATATCTATTTTTTCTGATGAACACAAAAGAAGATATTTTGATAAATAATGGTAAACACAGCAGATTGTAACCATTGACTTCCATAGTAGGAAAAACAAATACAATAGAATTCAGTGGTTACCGTCAACTGTGTGCTTACCATAATTTATCAAAATATCTTCTCTTTATTATTTATCACAATACTTCCATAAAATTTATTTTCCTACTATGGAAGTCAATGGTCATTATGTGCTGTGTGCCTACCATCATTTATCAGAATATCTTATTTTGTGTTCATCAGAAAAAATAAATTCATACAGGTTTAAAACAACATGAGGATGAGAAAATTATTACAGAATTTTCATTTTTGGGTGAACTATCCCTTTAAGGCAGCTCATGTATTTTTGTCCTTGGATTAGGATTAGCCCTGTCCGGGAAACTGCCCCTATAAGTCGCTTTGAATAAAAGCGTATGTGGAATGCATACATGTAATTCTAAATGAATAAAACTGATTTGTGTTGCACTAGCTATAACTATTACTATTACTTCGTGCAATAATTCACCCATCACTGAATCATAACAAATAAGTCAAATCTTTATGTTTCTCCACAGATGCTTTCGAAATCAATCGAGCAGCTCCGTCAGCCTAACGTCCACCTGCAGGAGTCAGAGGAGGAGGAGGATCTGCATGACCAGGATATGCAGGAGGATAGCTCGCCCTCTGGTGGCGTCATTCGGAAGCACAGCACAGACCACAAGAGATCCAGCTCACCGATGGACACTCACCCCGGAGTCATCCGGGTGAAAGAGGAGCCCAATACCAGTGATGACGAAACGCTGGCACCTCAGAGCCTGGCAGACAAACAGAGCTCTTATATTAACCAGGTTAACGGGAGGGTCGTGATTCGGGCCGTGATTTGAAACGAGAAACGCAGATCTGCACACGCAAACACACAGACACACACAACATGCTTGAAATGGTGGCAACGCATGAACACAGGGTCATTGCTTTGGGAGCTTCATAACTGGTTTCATTTGTGAACTTGTGGGGTGATCTCTGTCCGTTTAATGTTTTGTATATACTCGGAGAAGATGAGATTTTAACCGACTCGATCTTTTAATGCTAAGAAGAAGTTTTTGATTGTTAAAGTTTGTTGATAATTTAAGATTTTCTCTTTCTACTTTACACCCACCTATTGAGAAACAGCAATTTTGCTTTATATAAATGTTACGAAGCTATGTTTATGTAAGAGGTGAAAGCAACATCGTCGTCTGCCGAAAGACTCCCAGATGAACAAAGATCCTCACGAAAACACTGGGAACAGTTGGGACGGGTTCTAGATTCACATTCTTTATTCCTCGGTCTCCTGTGGCGCGGACTGAAGGCTGCCCAGGATCACGAGCAGTACTCCTTGCTGAATTTCGAGAGGGAGAGAGAGTCGTAGAGGAAATGCCTGGTGGAAGCCAGGAATCAGAATGATTCATGAGCGCAGGAATGCTGGGAGAGGACAGAGCTCCATGCTGAAGGCCCAGCAGTGAGCTTTGATTTACTGTGCAAGCAAATTACAAAGTGAGTGGGGAGACAGTGGTGGGAGCCCCCTTTTAAAACCAATCATTTCCTCTGTATTCCCACATGATGTGTTTACCACGACACGCAGGCTTGATGTTACTCTGGTAGAAAAAAAAGGTAATTGTTCTGTTCTTTTTCCTCATTCGGTCCTTTCCTGAGGTGGTTTTGCTGTTTCTTGGCTGTCTTTCTTCAACTCGTGTGATAGGTTGAAAAAATGCCGTATTGTATTTTATCATCTTTACATCTTTCCTGTAATTGATTGCACTTCTGATGTATAATTGTTCGTTTTTGTGTATGTGATCCTCGAAAGGCGTCAACAACAAAAACATTGATTTATGGAGGAAAATGTTAATCGTTGTGAGCCATCAGTGTCGACAAATAGCCTGTGAGTCAACCTATTTTGTTCCTGTCGTCTGTTCAACTGTATGGGATGTTAATGACAACTGTCCAGTTATGATCAGTTTGTAACCGTATTCGTTCCCTTCCTGTCTTGTCACCTTTTTTAAAATAAAGTTTTTCCATCCTGTATTTCGTTGGACAATCTTTTCACCGGACTGTTTAACTAGCGAATTTCCAAAACAAACATAAATCAAGAAACAAATCAGAAGGAGTTGAAGTAAATGCAGACAAACTTTCCCACACTGCTGATTCTGAGGGTGATACAGAGGTTTTAGACTTTGCCTTTGAAGGCTTTCTGTGCAGGCCTTTGAAGTGAACATACGAGAGGTTCCCTAAGTCTGCATTAAAGCTGTTAAGATAAAGTGAACCTCAAGACGGTGATATACAGTATAACCTGGGTTAAAGTGACCAGGCCAAGTTAAACCAATTATGCAGGGTAGGCTTAGCCTGAGCTCCAATAATTCCTAGTGCCAGCCAATGAACTGAGCGCATAACAGTCCATTCTGTGAATCGTGGAAATAGCTGACTTATTTAAGAGCATTTCAATTTTCTGTTTCAGTGTTTTATTCAACCTAAATCTTAAATCTAGAGCTGGACTTGCAGGGGGGTGTCTGGAAATAAAGCTTTACTGGGGCACAAGCCCACCATTACTTGTTCTATCACTTTTTTTCTTGAAAGCCAAAATGCACTACAAATTTCCCTTGCTTAACTATTCATTACATGCAGCATGTAAGGTAAAGGCAAACATATTTCAGTATCTTCAACATAGAAAATATTTTCTTTTTACATTACACAATGATAGGCTTAATGATAGCTGTCCACTATTTAGCCGGGATGTCCAGTAAAATTGATTTGTCCCGTATGTGACCTCCCGTGTCCCGTTTTTTTGACTAACCAGTGCCTACAACAGGGCTGCATTCAGCCCCAACAAAACGCTGCACAAAGTTTTTTTGAACAGAAACGGTGATGCATTGAACCATAGATATGTATAAAGGCTAGATGTGTTACGGCGGAGTCTCTAACGTCATCACCTGGCGGCCATCTTACCACAGGGTAGAGGTCTTCACGGGTCCACTTATATCCGAAAACCCGAGGTCCGACCCGAGACCGATCGAGTTCGGGTATAAAAGTTTCACCTGTGCCCCGGACATGGGTCGGGTACAATAATAGCGGCATCGGGTCTCGGTTAATTTAAAAATGAATGTGTTTTTTCTGAACGGACCCGAGTAGACACGAACTCTCTCGCCTGTGTGCGTCAATGTCCTTTTCAAACCTCTCATCTGTTTGCCAAGAGCGCTTGCCACATTGTGTGGTTGTCGGAAGGTTCATTTTCGTTGAGACAAACATGTCAGTCAATTATAAATGTACATTTTAGCGGTTACGTTGGTGTCGTCGTCAGATAACAAAGTAAAACGAATGGAGCAGCTTGCCAAATTGGTTGCAAGGCCACCTGAGTTTCTTTCTGTCTGACTGCTGCGCGTGGGTCTGCAGAATGCACACACGTCAGTGCCGTTTACATTCGGTTCCAGTCGGGTTAAAAAAAAATTTCACTAGTTCGGGTCGGACTCGGGTCTAATTTTCTCGGGTTTGTCTCGGGTCGGGTCTTTCTTTAATTTTTTTTATTTATGCACGTCGGGTTTGGTATGAAGTGATTCGGGTCATTTCGGGTCGGGTACATTTCTTTGGACCCGAGAAGACCTCTACCACAGGGCGCTCACTCACTCATAGCATTGTGTTTTAATGATGCATGTAATTTTAAATGGCCATAACTTGCTCAATTTTCAACCGATTTTCAAACAGTTTGGTTTCTTACAAACGTTATTAACGTGGCTATAATTCTGGATTTTTTTAGCTTAAGTATGCAGTGTCATAGGTAAATCCTTGACGTTTATAACAAACCAAACCGTTTGAAAATCGGTAGAAAATTAAGCAAGTTATGGTCATTAAAAAGTACTTGCATCATTAAAACACAATGCTACGAGGGAGCGGGCGCCCTGTGGTAGGATGGCCGTCAAATGCGGACGTTCAACTCATTTGGCCAGCAGCGCGGGCGAGACATCTATGCTGAGTCCCAATTTGCATACTATCCGTCCTAAATAGTATTCGAAACTAGAATTAGTACGTCCCAAATCGTAGTATGTTGAAATGAGTATCCCAAAGATACCTGGATGGTCTACTATTTCCGGTTAGAATTCGAAGTGCAGATCAATGCACACTCTAAGGGCTAATATTGCCCACAACCCTTTGCCACTTTTTCGTTCACGTTGCATGGCGTCATCGAAGTATGTCCCAGAACGCGCATACTCTTGCTACACACTCAAAAGTATGTACGTTTTCCTCACAAAACCAGAACATACTTTTAGGTCGTAGTATAGGGTGTTTTCACACCTAGTTTGTTTGAGCCCTCCAAACGCTCTCAGAGCAGTTCAGGGTGTATATGTGAACAAACCAAGTGATCTCAGACCCCCCTAAAAGTACCCAAAAGCGAACCGAACTCAGACCACTTCTGGAGGTGGTCTGAGTACGGTTCGCTTTTGGGTTCTTTTGTGGTTCGATTTCTTTTTGATATGTGAAATCAATGAGGTCCTGGTCCTTTTCGCGTGTGGTTTTGACATTAAATCAAAATAAACTGCTGCACAGAAAGCTGGGGTCTGAGTTCATATGAAGTTGTGATGTGAACAAGAAAGGGTCTGAGATCACTTCAGTTCTGAAGAGGACCAAAAAAAGAACTGGGTCCTCTTTTGAGTCCTCTATGTTGTGAACACCAAAAGGACTGAGGTTACATTCGGCTAGTCCCTTTTCTGGTTCACTTTAAGTGAAATGGGTTTGGTTCTTTTAAAATGAACTATATGTTAAAACACCCTTACATATCTATGCGTTGAACACCCTGTTCTGATGATGAAAAAGTTGCAACTACGGTAGCTGAGAAGGCCATTCTTTGTGTTCTTTATTAAATGTTTCTGGAACACGTTATAAATATGTGTTTAATAGTGTAAAATACCCTCAATGTTACAGTCACTGACCTTGCTGTCCAGAATGAAAGATTCCAACTTGAACCCATTGTGCAAGCTGTCTCTTTAGTACAGTAGTTTATTAACATGTAGCTGCTGATTGGGCTGCAGTTCTGACACACCCACCAAACAAGAGAAAACGTATCATAAACCCCCGTGGCACACCGGTGCACGCTGTTTCCAGGAAACATGACATTCAACCTGGAAACCGTAGCAAAACATTGCGCACCGTTTTGAACTTGAATGTGCCACAGGCTTGTTCGTTTTTCGACTTCATGTGGCGCCACAAGAACCGAGTGGCAAATTACATCAAAATCCCGCGAATGATTCGAGAAACCGTAAAGGAGACTGCTATCGAAAAGCTCTCGCGGTACTTTGATGTCATCCCAGACAGCAGACGACTCTGGGCCGGTTCCGCTCCGGATCTGTGCCGAAGTCAACAGCTCTGGTGCTGATCGGTGCGGATCCTGCCCAGAGTCGTCTGCTGTCTGGGATCCGCGGTTCCAGCACCTAACGTTTTTAACGCAATTAACGTGCAGACTGGAACAATGCAAGTATCAAAGAGGCTTGTGTTTGTTGTGCTCACTTCATTTGAGGTAAGTCATAATTTTTTTTAGCCCTGTTAGATTAAATTATAAAGCCTGGATGGTATGAACAGTTTGACCTCATGCTGAGCGCGCACCCGATAGTCATTCAATGTTTACAAACCTTGAAGGGGTCTATTAGGACTGTGTTAAAAATTACTGCTGTAAATTAAAAAAACTATTAATAAACCTACCATTTCTTGCCAAGGCATAAGAGTTCTAAATTAATATTAAATTACGAGATTCGCTATTTGACAAATGGCACTGTATATTTACACAAATACTCGGCAGGCCACATTTTGTCCCGTATTTCAGAGTGACAAAGTTGGCAACCCTACACAATGATAACGTCGGCCTGACGTCAAGCTGAAAGGTCAGGTTGACATCAAAACACAATGTCAGCCTGACGTCCAGATGTAGCGTAGGCCTGATGTCAAGGATTGACGCTACAAAACCAACGTCAAAACCAAATTTAAGAAAAAAGTAGTGTCCCCCAAATTCATGTCTGTGGTTACAAAACAATGGATGGCTCGCCCTTTTAAAGGTCCCATTCTTTCTGGGTTTTTGAAGCTTTGATTGTATTTACAGTGCGCAATATAACATGTGTTTCACGTGTAAAAAAGCGGTATTTTCCACACAATTTACTTATCTGTATAGCGTGGTTTTCACTGTCCTCAAAACGGCTGATGTCTTCCTTGTTTTATAAAGTCCCTCCTTTAGAAATACGTATCGAGTTCTGATTGTGTCGTTTGTTTAGTGTGTTGTGATTCAACAACAGCTTAGCTTGCCGTTAGCTTAGCTGATGACTGACGTATTCCTGTGGGCGGAGTTTAGTCAAAAAACTGTTCTAGTGACATCATTAAAGCAGGAAGTAGAGGGCTGTAGTCCAAACCAGCCATTCACTGTAGGCTTTGAAAGGTGAATTCTGTTAAAGAAAATGTATCGCCTGGCAAATCTATTTGGACTACTTCCTGTTCATTGCAGGTGCTGTTTGATTTGATGAGTGCATTCTTTCTTATAAATTTTCTTAAAATTAGTTAAATATCTGACAATTTCATGTATCACACTTTATTAATGTCTGTGGTGTTATGTTTATACCTTGCAAATATTTGAATCAAAACTGGATATAGGCTTATTTGTCTGTGGTGTTACTGTCTTTGTACTTCAAATGGTAACACCACAGACATAAGTGTGTGTTTCACGAGTGTTAGATTAAACTTATTTAAAATTAAATGTTATCAAGCTTCAATTTGAACTAATTGTAAATGCATAAAAATACATTTTATTAAAAGAAAACAAACAAGCATTTTACAATTTCTGCCACTCATTTGCCACCCCAATTGAAGAATGACCACATTGCAGCAAGAGTCTGGTCTGCATTAAAATTTTGCATGCTTAAAGTTTATTGTGACCGTATGCAAGATGCATTTAAAACATACTCCTCTCATTTTCACCAATACGGATCAATGAATTCTAGAACAGTGGTTCTCAAACTTTTTCTGCGTGCGGCCCCCCCTTGTGTACAGTGCATTCCTTCGCGGCCCCCCCAAAGAAAATGTATGACAAAAGTGTTCTAAAATTTAACATTTTAATTAAACAAAACATATTAAGTTATACAAAGTAGTGCTGGTTAGTAGCCTTATTTTTTTAGTTTTAATTACACAGAATTCAAGATAAATGAATGTATTTTATAAAATGTCATAAAACTGGGGCTCCCCTGGCACCATCTCGCAGCCCCCCTGGGGGCTCCGGACCCCAGTTGGAGAACCACTGTTCTAGAACATCATTTTACACCAGGGGAGGGCAATGTCGGTCCTGGAGTGCCTATGTCCGGCAGAGTTTATCCTCCAGCTCTAATCAAGCACACCTGAACAACTAATCAAAGTCTTTAAGATTCACCTGAAAACTACAGGTAAGCGAGATTTTATCAGGGTTGGAGCTAAAATCTACAGGACATCGGCACTCCAGGGTTGCCTAACCCTGTTCTACACTATAGCTTTCATCACTGTCTATTTTGAAAAGGGGAGAGCCACTCAATATGGCCGACCCTTTTCATCAACACATCATACACGCTACGCATTTTAAGTAACTTCAGTAAGTTGTGATACAAGACTACAGAGACGATGCTGGCAGCGATCAAAGGAAACAGCATTTCTTTCAGAAAGAATTATAAGCCACCCACACGGTTCCAAATTTATATCAAATAAAAATGGAGCTGAAATGGCTCCTCTCTGGTTTCCAATCATTTATTTTGGAGACACGTCCATGCCCAGGTCTCCAGGGCCCGGTGTTGCTGTGTTTCTTGCAGACTGCTAAACCATATATATATGGCGTGCTGTCCAATTCGAATTTTTCCAAGTTGGCCGCCTGTGATTGACTGGCAATAAACCACGCTTTGCTTAACTGACAGATCATGGGCATTACATCAATGGAGAAAATCTGTCATTGGATTCATCACGAGACATATAATGTATCTCCAATGCAAAATATGCTTGATGGGTATGTTGTGGCTCACGCTGGGTTATCATTACACATTAAGTAAAGATATTTGGTGGTTTTGCAGCATTGCACATTGCACGGTCAAGACCCTATCCTGTAGACATCAGCCTATTGAAAGCAGCCAGTAGAGTGAGAGAAGACACTTTGTGTCTCAACCTTTGCCATTATGGAGAACTGCATGCAGTCCCCTATCCATTATTTTGCAGTAACACTGACCCGCAGCCCGCAGAAACGTAACATGTACAGTAGACGTCATCCAGGCTATTATACAGCATTGCTGTTCCCCGTCATGTTTAACGAGATGAAGGGAGATGTTCAAAGAACGCAATCTGTTATGTCTCAAAGTCTGATTGGTCGGGCTGATAGGTGAGACTGAGGAAGAGCAGTAGCCCGGGGATAAAGTCCTCTGGGGATAAAGAGTCGACTACACTTCATTCCGCCCCAACACAGGGAGTAAAGGTGAAAGACAGGAGTCTGAAAAGGAAAGAGAGAAGGAAAGAAAGAAAGGAAGGTATTCTTGGGATTATAAGGCTTTGATTTCCATAGCCAGGCATTTTTTATGTGCCTGCCTTTCCCAGTCCGGCTGTGTGTGTGCTCCAGGGCTCATAAAGCAAATCTTTGGCTGTGGACTTTTGGAGTTAGTTGGGCAGGACGTGTTTGTAGGTGTTGCTTGAATGCACGGCCAGGCAGAATAGCACCCGGAGGGCCCTTAACACTGAGATTTTTGCTTTCTGCCGGTGGCGTGAGCTTTACACGACTTCCAGCGCGATACTTTATGTGTCATTTGCAACCTGTGTGATCACGGAGCAGAAGGGCCGCCGACGGGGCAGTCTATTAAATATAAAACACGTTCCATACTGACCTCATAACTAATCATCGTACTACCAAAACTGTGTTTGAGGGAGAAGTCATGTTGCTGTACTCAAGCTTATGCGGTAATGGAATATGACACTCGTGCATGAGTCTATTATGTGCTTTGTAATACCACTGTCACGCTGTTCCTCCATACGATTGTGAAATGGTGGGGCATGATGTCACAATCATTTCATCTCTGGTATGTGATACATACATTGCAGAAACGTTTAGACCAAAACACAAACATGCATATGAAAATACTCTAGCTGCGCTGGCAGGTATATACACACAGAGTTTTAAAAATGTTTCACCCTTAGGGCTCAGTCACACCAAAAGCGTTTATGGCAGTTGCAGGCGCCTTTTTTGAATGATATTCTATGGGCAGGGCGCGTTTGCGCGCTGTTTATGCGCGCCTAGCGCCTTGCGGTTTTCTGCCGCCTGCCGCGCACGCGTTTTTGAAGGAGCGCTGAGAGCGGAGAAGCGCCTGACGTCATTCGCGTCTTCCATTGTCCAATCGAATGAGGGGAGAGGCGGGCCTTACGTTGTGGTGAGGGAAGTTTACAGTTGCTTTGAAGAACCGGACTCCACTCGCTCACTCTCTCCTGCGTGTTTGTGCACCTCTCACCCTCAAACAAGGTCAGAGCAAGTGTCCTCTTTTTAAAGTTTCTGCTAATATGACAGTTAACAGCTAAAGAGCGCTCACGCTTCAATATTTGATTGACAAGACAGCTGACTCTGTGGTTGCTTAGCAATATGAAAAGCCGCACCGCACTGCTCTTTTTTAAAAAAGGCAGTGCGTCGCGCCTTGCGTTTGCAAGCGTTTAAAGCGCTTTTGGTGTGACTGGCCCCTTAGAGTTTTAAGAAATATGATGAATGGAGTTGTCAAGTCTGGTTGCGTCCGTGAGGTGATATCTGGCAACCTGTTTTCCCTGCAGTTTAGCATAGCAGGAAGAAAATGAAATGTTCCAATATTGACACGTTCCAATATGACTCCTTCCTTCAAAAAAAGTGCATTATTTATCACATACTTTATCACTGACTGTTGTCTAAAGAAGAAAAAAGGCAGAAAACACAAGCACACGATAAAGCGAGTTTGCACAAAGACTTTAAACATGAAACACACAGGTCCAAAACACTTTTACTGTCATTACCAGCAGAATTCTCCCTCGTGGTGTGTAAATAACGTCATCACGCTGTTGGGATGAATAACCAGTGGGGCCATTCGGCGTTATACAACACTCTTACGATTTCAAGTCACTGAGCGAGTCCGGGGGACCATAAAATTCTGTAAAAGTTCACGTCTGCCTGCCTCAGGCTTAAGATTATATTAAATGTTGCAGGTTTGAAAGGCTAAAGTTGGCAGGGACGAAAGTTTTTGTGCGCAGATGAAATTGCTGGACATCAAATCAAGGGTGCAATATAAATCTGTTAGAGCCAAACTCCACATAAATATTTCCGGTACAAGCAGTTCACTTTTTCCTCATGCGATACAAATATATTGAATACAGCCAAGCATGTAATGCTGTTTCTCTGTGTTATGAAGTTATGCTCATGACCTTGATGTTAATAACTACAAATGAGGTAATTGCCTGAATCACTGAATATCTGTTAAATTATACCACGACTATGAAGACGTATATGCTTTAATACTTTATATTTGCCTTCTACTACTAAATTCATTGATAGAAAAACATGAAATATTTTCATTTTTAAAATCCAAACAGAAAGACCATACTGTATGTCTAACGTCTTCACAATTGTTGTCATAGTTTATCCACCTATGAGTAATTTAGCTTTGCAGATATAATCGTAAAAATTTGTCATGTATTGATTCTGGAGTTTGTCAAAAGTAAATAACACACAAACTCATCAAGTAAAAGCATCCCTTTAGATATTTAAACTTTCAAAAAATGTTTTAAAGTTCAAATATTTAAGTTTAGGTATTTATCTTTGCAATCTGTGTCTGTTATGATCGCCACTCACTTCTCCTGTAAACTGTAACCTCGCCTATTGATTTATTTGATTGGCTGTCGCTCGGTTTCATTAACTGCGTTCAGCCCTGTCAAAATGTTGCACAACGTTTTTAAACATAAACGGTGGTGCATTAAACACCATAATTGTTTCTCAAAGTCAAGGATACTTCCTTGGCAGGACTGGTCCCTTCAAGTCACATCCTTAAGAGGCTTGGCGAGGGTCCTCTTTAGCATTCGAAGAACACGTAAATGGAACAGGCTAGCAAGTGCACGTCATTGCGTCAATACGTCAGTGAAAAGGTGTGCTCTCAGCGCTGCGCGCATAGGATTGTGGGTGATTTGAGAATGTGAAGGCTACACAAATTCTGGCTTCCGAGGATCCTTCCTTGACAGTGAGAAACACCTTCTGTTCTGATAACACAAGAGATGCAACTACGGTAGCTGAGAAGGCAATTCTTTTAGTTCTTTTTGAAATGTTTCCTGAGCCTGATGAAATTGTTTTAAATATACGTGTTTAATACTGTAAAATACGTCTGATGTTACAGTCACTGCCCTTGCGTCCAGAATGAAAGAGAACATTCCAACTTGGACCCAATGTGCGAGCTGTCTCTTTAGCACCGCGTGGTTTATATACATGTTGCTGCTGATTGGACTGCAGTTCTGACACACCCACCAAACAAGAAAAAGCGTATCCGGGGCACACCGTTTCCAGGAAATCGTAGCAAAATGTTGTGCACGGGTGTGAACTTGAACTTGCCCCAGGAAAGCTCGTCTTCTGTTATGTGAATGGCCATCTCAATCATTTTTGATTAGGTGATCGACATCATGCTGCATTCAATAACTGACAAACGGTTGACGTCAAAATACAGCGAGAGTGATTTAAAATCAGACTCCTCTGTATGATTTTTCAAATTTATAGACTTATTTCGTCAATTGCGCGAGCTTATTTCGTCAATTGGGCGAGCTTACTTCATCAATTGCGCGAGCTTATTTCATCAATTGCGCGAGCTTATTTCATCAATTGCGCGAGCATATTTCATCAATTGCGTGAGCTTATTTCATCAATTGCGCAAGCTTATTTCATCAATTGAGCGAGCTTATTTCATCAATTGCGCGAGCTTATTTCATCAATTGGGCGAGCTTATTTCATCAATTGCGCAAGCTTACTTCATCAATTGGGCGTGCTTACTTCATCAATTGCGTGAGCTTATTTCATCAATTGCGCGAGCTTATTTCGTCAATTGCGCGAGCTTATTTCGTCAATTGCGCGAGCTTATTTCGTCAATTGCGCGAGCTTATTTCGTCAATTGCGCGAGCTTATTTTGTCAATTGCGCGAGCTTATTTGATCAATTGGGTGAGCTCATTTCATCAATTGGGTGAGCTCATTTCATCAATTGCGCGATCTTATTTCATCAATTGGGCGAGCTTACTTCATCAATTGGGCGAGCTTACTTCATCAATTGCGCGAGCTTATTTCATCAATTGCGCGAGCTTATTTCATCAATTGTGTGAGCTTATTTCATCAATTGCGCGAGCTTATTTCATCAATTGCATTAACTTATTTCATTAATTGCGCTGAAATATCAGAGAAAGCTCTTACATATACATATACAAAACACTGTGCAGCATGTTTACGAACAACACAAGCAACGGACTCTGACCTAATATTGGTTTGCATCAATTTAAACCTGTTATTTCTCCCGCTCGTGTTTAAACGAAAGCAGAGGGACTCACCCACAGATCATCCCCTCAAAGTAATCAGGACAGAAGCGGTCAAAAGTGAAAAAAAAAACTGATTTAAATACCAGGTGAAACGGAAATTTTGATTTGATGCTGTTACAAAATAATTCTACTTTTCTGTTAAAATCTAGTTTTATTCCACACAGTAGTTCAGCCTTTTCCTGAATGTATTTCACTGTGTTCTCATTTTGCTCTGTATATTTTGTCTTGCTGTAGCAAAATTTAGGTTTAAGGTAAAGTACAGAGAGTAGTTATGAACCAGCATCTGTACAAAACAAGCATCTGTGCAATGGTTATTTTGACTTTAAACCTCTTACTGAGATACAGCCGTGTATATGTGACAGCTTCCCCTCCGCGGGTCTCCATGTTTTGTTTTTACCATTCCATTCAAGTTAATTGAATCATATAGCCAAAGGAAGTAGATCTTAGATAAGTGCTTTTCAGAGACTAACCTGGTTAAATGTAAATGGAGTGACATTAGAATTTGGAGTCCTCCATTACAAGAGGCCTGCCAAAGATTTGTATCCAATACTGTGCACGGTAAAGCTTTTCATCCACATCACCGTTGTTTTCCAAAGATGAAGCACGATTCAAAAAGCAAGCATGTAAATCATGATCAATCTACTGTTGTGGATGTGGAAGTAAAGCCCATGTAGAAACAAACGATATGAGCGAAGAGCCGTACACATCTGTTATATGAATTAACAGCGCTGACTAAGCACCGCTGGCCCCACCATCTGCCCAACTCCCTGGTTAAATGACCTGAAAACAGTTTAAATCTCTCTCCCTGTTTTTGCTGCTGCATAATACAGGTACATTACCCCAAACAACAATTTTAATATCTCTCAGAAACCGTCTGTAAGCCCAACCCTTTAAAAAAAAAATGCAAATCACTGGAAAGATTCAAATGGAGGAATGTGAATAAACAGACAGGTCGAAAAACAGATTTACAATGTGATCTCAGCAATTCGTATGTATTTTACGTTGTGGCTATTCCGCATTAATTTGTACGACCACACTCAAACATTTTTGTATGATTTTCTTTAGCCCCTGTAATATTTGGGTTAGGGGTGGGGTTTTATTATTGTTTTTTATATATATATTATTTTTACATCTTCTGTTTTTGAGCATGCAGTCGGGTTGGATATGGAATTGATTCCCAGGAAACACAAACTAATGTATTTTTTGACTGCACTGTACACTTTAAAAAATTCTGGGTTATTTTTAACCAAATGCTTGGTCCAAAAGCGACAAAAAGTGACAAACCTACTATGTTGGGTTGTTTTAACTTTAACTTTCTTTTTGACTCATCCCTGGGTTGGTAAGGCTGGTGATGGCATACCAACTGTAACGCGATGGGAAATCACTCTTTTTAACGGGGATTAACCGATTTCAGTTACTGGATGCCACAGCGGTCAATGCACCACAGTTAACACTGACCTTATTTATGTTTGGAAACTCAGCTGGCACCGCCAGCTCATATGGCCGAGGGTACTCTGCCATGAAAAATTTCATCCAATGCCAAGAACTCTGGGAATTGGCGAGGGAACAGGTGCTTTCTTCCACAGCTGCCCGCTATATGGTCAGAGCTCGAGTATGGGTCGCATTCGTATGAATGGAAAGACTGACATTCTTCTGATTGGAATTTCGTCTTTTAGTCCTTTTAGGCATGCCGAAGGAAGTTTCACACGTTACATTGCCAACACATGCCTGCGCCTCTGGACGTGTTTTGGTACTTTGGCAGAAAAGAAAAGATACAATACTTAATTTTTATGCACAAACCACAAAATATAAATTGTATGGCTTTAAAAATGACAGTAAAGACTCTCGCCAAGGAAAATAAAGGAGGTGTTAAGATTAGTTGGAGTCCCTCAGAAGGATTTACTTATTTCATGTCAACAGAGTGGCAGATGTTTTCTCCATTTACTGTATATAATCTCTGTGGAAAATGCAGAGAAATCACAGTGGCAGACTAAAAATAGATCTTCAATTTCCACCCCCACACGTACACTTAAAACCTCACCTGAAAAAAAAGCTTGGAAATCTTGGACTTTTTTCCATATGTTTATGTCTGCTAGCTTCAGAAACCTGAATAGAACCGCAGCATTTCTTTTCTTTTCTGTGAATGTTGTCATCGTAACTTCAAAGGACCTCAGGCACGTTTGTTATCGTTTATATCTTGGACTGAATCATGTGCTTTTCCCTGGATACACAGCCTCAAATTGATAACAGATTGCTTGGGATCCTATCCTGCGCTGGAAGAGAGAAGGCACTTTGTATTTTTTAAGGGAGGTGGAAAAGACTTCTTGAGACACTGTAATTTTTGTATGAATGTGGAATGACGCTCTGAAGCGGGACAGGGCTTGAGCATACACTGTAATGGGATTGAAACTTTGCACCGTGCAACAGTTAACACAAGATGATTAAAGGAACAGTACACCCAAAAATGAAATTTCTGTCATCGTTTACTCACCCGCATGTCATTCCAAATCTGAATAATTTTTTTCTGTATACCACAAGATGAGATGTTAGGCATGATTTTCACTCTACCATTGCCTATACAATAATAGTGAATGGTGACCAGAAGCTGTCATTCTTCAAACGTGATGACAAGCTCCATAACAGTAATCCACACTGTACATTCCACGTCCTTTAAAATCATACGATAGCTTCCTGTAAAAAAAAGCTGGGGTGCACTTCCCATACAATAATGTAACTCTCCGCTTAAGCCTTAACTACCATGGTACGATGCATTTTCGAAAAAACTAACTGGCCAGTCACAACAGTTTCCTGTAAACGTAACTTTGTTGCACATCCGTCGTTTGAACCACTTTGGTTCAACAATATAGTTAATGACATTGATGGTAAAGTAATAGGGAAGAGTGTGGGCAAAAGTAAAAATTTTTAAGAAAAACATAATTTTAAAAGATAATGCTTTAGACATATTTTTGCTGTGGTCAATAACTCGTGTGGTTTATCCAGCCTGATCTCACAAGAATTCGTACATATTTTACGAGTTGGCAAATTCATACGAAGTTAATCGTGCAAAAATGTACAACAACAAAACCTAACTCCGCACCTAACCCCAACGTCACAGGAGTCAAGGCAAATCTTACGATTACAAAAACTTACGAATGTGGTTGTATGAATTAATACGAATTAGCCAACTTGTAAAATATGTACGAATTCGTGAGATAGTGTTGGGTTTATCAATACCAGGTGTAATTTTGTACAAATATACGACTTCAGTATAATTTCACTTTGAACATAAGTTGAACATTGTTACTTTCGAGCCTGTCGGCTGGTACGAAAGTAACACACAGGTGTGTCAAAAGTAATACAACAGTACAACATAGATTTTTTGTATTACTCTTTTTGTTATTAAATGAAATGTGAAGCGAATCTTTTTAAAATTCGCAAATAAAGAAAAACAAACAAATGTGAATTAGGTGTGTTTCCATCAAGTTGTCGAACGAATAACGGTGGTATTGGTAACCTAGTAACCAACAGTAAATAAAACAAGGCACGCTTAGAAAATGCAGACTGCATTTAGTTACCATTTGGAAAGTTATAAATTTACTAGCAGTGCCGCTTGCATTTGCCAAACTGAATGCAGTGCACAGAAGACAAAATGTAGAATTTTTTAAGCAGGCACTGTCACGGTCCTGTCGGACATCCGTGCTAGATAGGTCTTAGTGCATCTGACAGGACCGTGGCAGTATCATGTTCGGTGTGGGAACATGTGGGATCACATTCTGTGTGTGGCTGCCACATGTTCTCGGTGTCTTGTTGCTGTCGTGATCTTGCCAGACCTTAGTATAGGTTCAGGTCTGTGTTCTTTGGGCAAGGTCAGGGCAGCAGTGTGTGTACGTGGGAACACGTGTGTTCACATCATATCTGTGTGACACGTGTTCCCAGTGTTTTGTGGCTGTCATGGTCTTGCCTGACCTTGGTTATTATCCAGAGGGCAGGACCAGGGCAGCATTGTTTTATGTGGGAATACGTGTGTTTTCACATCATGTATGTGTAACACGTATTCCCAGTGTCTTGTCACTTTTACCCTACTCCCTTATGTAATCATGTCTTAAGTGATTAATTATGTTCACCTGTTCCCCATTGATGTGCTGTCTATATTATGCCCTTGTGTTCTCTGTGTGGTGTGCGTGCGTTGTTTGTAGAAACTGTGTTTATGTCACCAGTTTTCAAATCCGAGTTTTTCTCGTGTTCTGTTTTATTTTGTGTTCCAGCACAGTGTTTTCGTTCCCTTCTGTTTTTACCCCCTCGTGGGTGTTTCAGTTTGTAAATAAATAGTTATATTTTTGTACATCTTGCGTTTGGGTTCGTCTGTCACTTTTCCACCATCCGGTTCAGACCAGCCGTGACATAACGCACGCCACCCAACAGAACCCAGCGAGATGTTTGCCGGTAGCCGCCTGCCGATACGGGGAAGGGGTTCACGTCCCGCATACGAGTCGGGTTACGAATTCTATGACCCACTCGTATGCGGACCCGAAGTTTACGCCAGGCGGCGACCAACCGGATCTGCTGGATCCCGCCAGACGCAGGCCAGCTTGAGGGCCATTAGGACCGGGGCTACCCGGCTGGAGAGGTCGACTCCTGTCTCCCCGGTGTTGGAGACTACTTCCGGGGCCAGCCTCGGTCCTGCACTCCCTGCGTCCAGAGGGAGGAGGAAGAGGACGAAGAGGGCCTCGGAATCGGCGAAGCTGGAGACTCGTCGCCCGCCGGTGCAGCCGGAGACACGTCACCCGCCGGTACAGCCGGAGACACGTCACCCGCCGGTGCAGCCGGAGACACGTCACCCGCCGGTGCAGCCGGAGACACGTCACCCGCCGGTGCAGCCGGAGACACGTCACCCGCCGGTGCAGCCGGGGACACGTCACCCGCCGGTGCATCCGGAGACACGTCATCCGCCGAGGCAGCCGGAGACACGTCACCAGCCGGCGCAGCCGGAGACACGTCACCAGCCGGCGCAGCCGGAGACACGTCACCAGCCGGCGCAGCCGGAGACACGTCACCCGCCGGCGCAGCCGGAGACACGTCACCCGCCGGCGCAGCCGGAGACACGTCACCCGCCGGCGCAGCCGGGGACACGTCACACGCCGGCGCAGCCAGGGACACGTCACCGGTCGGCTTTTCAGCCGCGGGACCCTAAGACTTATGTGCCCCATGGACATTTTGTTTCCCCTGTTTTTTCCCCACCTCCCCTTCATCATTTATTATTTTTGTTAAATCATCCCAATCCTTTTGTTACCTATGTTTGTTTACCTCTGTTGTTCGTAGTAATGTTGTCGTGGTTGTCTTCTGTTGTGCAGTCTTTCGTTCCTCGTGTTTAATGTTTTTGTTTGTTTTTGTTTGTGACGTCTTGTATCCGTCTTTTAAGTGGGGGGTACTGTCACGGTCCTGTCGGACATCCGCGCCAGATAGGTCCTAGTGCATCCGACAGGACCGTGGCAGTATCATGTTCGGTGTGGGAACATGTGGGATCACATTCTGTGTGTGGCTTCCACATGTTCTCGGTGTCTTGTTGCTGTCGTGATCTTGCCAGACCTTAGTATAGGTTCAGGTCTGTGTTCTTTGGGCAAGGTCAGGGCAGCAGTGTGTGTACGTGGGAACACGTGTGTTCACATCATATCTGTGTGACACGTGTTCCCAGTGTTTTGTGGCTGTCATGGTCTTGCCTGACCTTGGTTATTATCCAGAGGGCAGGACCAGGGCAGCATTGTTTTATGTGGGAATACGTGTGTTTTCACATCATGTATGTGTAACACGTATTCCCAGTGTCTTGTCACTTTTACCCTACTCCCTTATGTAATCATGTCTTAAGTGATTAATTATGTTCACCTGTTCCCCATTGATGTGCTGTCTATATTATGCCCTTGTGTTCTCTGTGTGGTGTGCGTGCGTTGTTTGTAGAAACTGTGTTTATGTCACCAGTTTTCAAATCCGAGTTTTTCTCGTGTTCTGTTTTATGTTGTGTTCCAGCACAGTGTTTTCGTTCCCTTCTGTTTTTACCCCCTCGTGGGTGTTTCAGTTTGTAAATAAATAGTTATATTTTTGTACATCTTGCGTTTGGGTTCGTCTGTCACTTTTCCACCATCCGGTTCAGACCAGCCGTGACAGGCACGATGTCGAGCCCTGTATATGGGATAGACAACGTCAGCTGATACAGATGATACTTGCATGGGTTTAATGTTCGCTACATAAGAATTTATTTAGCAAATGCGTTTTCATCTCTCATTATTCGCATTTACTCTTTTTCGCATAAGCCACCTCAAACGAGCGTAAAAACGTTTTTGCTAGACTTGTTTCTTATGCAAAAAGTGCTTAAAATCAGTGTGATTGAAACCAGTGGCGGCCGGTGACTTCTTTTTTCGAGGGCACTTGGTACGAAGTTTGTCACAACATGTATGTAGCCCGTCATGTGTGTGGTTCCTTTTTTCAAAATATGTGTTCTGCACGTCGAGAGATCCTGTTTCCATCACATATCTTGTCAAAATAAGTGCCTGCTGCAGATGCATCTGAAGGGTTTATGATAAAAGAGACACTCACATTTGCCAGATATTCTCATGCGTAATCAGAGTTTACTGTTAAGTGAGTGTCTTGCTATATTTTGTGAATGTGAGCGTCTCTTTTATCATAAACGGTTTTGACGCGTGTGCAGCTGGCACTTATTTTGACAAAACACGGATGCACATGGTACACATTACGCAACAAAGACATATTTTGAAAACACAAGCAACACACATGACACTCCGAACACTTATTTTGAATTAGCGCCCCTTGGATGAGCAGTCACGAGCCACCACTGATAGAAACCTAGTTTATGACCTTGTTAATATGTAACTGCAAACATTTTGTCCTTAATCTTTGCAAAAATAATGAAATATATCATTTTAAATTTCAGTTTCATTAAATGTTTCAAAAGCGAACAACAGTACTACAGACTTGAGAATAATAATTTTTTTCAACAGTATGCACAAAATGTCGTCCAGCGTTACTTTTGCCCCTGTTCTACCCTAATGCGTTTAAAATTATATTTATGTCAGATTATTGATGCAAACAACGATTATGACATCTCATTATTCAATCACAAGTTCTTGCTTATGTCACATGTACTAGAGCACGTACGCACATGCACACTCTTTAAAAGCAGCGCTTTAATTTTCTTGACAAATTAAAAGACATACATTGAAATGTTTTTGAATGATGTATACTGTATGCAATGGACTGCATGTTTCATGCATATTATGCTCAAAAGCTTGAGAGCTGTAGTTACAACCAAAGTTTTTGTTGCAGTTTGCCAACATTCAGTGGAATGATGCTGTTGGGAAACACCCAAAACATCAAACTATGCTGTAACAACAGAACTTGTTGACTTACAATGCTTTTGGAAAACACACTCTTGGTCAGTATTTAATTTCATTGTACACTGTCAGAAAAAAATGTCAAAAATGTCTAATATGTACCATTTAGGTACAGATACTGTATGTATACATTTGGTAGCAGTATGTCCCTTTGAGGTACTAATATGCACTTTTTGGTACCAATTTGGAACCCGTTTTTATTATTTTAAATTTTATGTTCATGTTCCCATATAATGCCATTCACCTTGTAACAATGTATTAGGTACTAATATTAACTCTTTAGGTACAAAGGTGTGCTATTTTTAATAAGGGTACTATCCCAATGACAGCTAGGGACCATTTTTTAACAAAACTTCTGCTAAACTTATCTTTATTTGTGTGTGACGAACAATAACAGGAACAACATAAACTAATTGATATGCACCGATAGGATTTTTTGGGCCGATTCCGATTTAAACAGACAACTTCTGGCCGATACCGATGCCGATATTAAACACTTGTATACAATATTATACAGTTGGTCTATAAGCTAGTTTATTTCTGCATCAAATAATTTTTACTGAACATGGATTGGATCTAATTAACATTCAACTGACCAACATAATAAAAGAGGCACAAATTAAAACAAATATAACAAGACAGCATGACAACCTTCAAAGGTGGTTTTTGCTATTCAGCATTTATTTTATTAACAACATTAACTAATTTTTTACATATAATGGATTTCTTTATGCAGTTAATTAATAAACAATCGGTATCAACCTGTCTCGTGCTATTGCCGATATGCCGATGGTTTCAAATTCATCAAAAATCGGCCGATAAATATCGGTGGCCGATACATCGGTGCATCACTACTAATTGATAAAAGCATTCTTTTCAGTGTGGAGGTGAACTATTACTTTATAAAATAAACTTAATGCAGAACTATTACTTTCATACATGCATATTAAAGTTATTTTCTAACAAACATTTTTTTGACTGCCATTACATAACTGATTGAGTTTTTTCCTTATTATGTTCCACAGCTCCTAGTGATGAAGCTTTCCAGGGCTGTTTTGACAGACGCCTTTGTTCTTCTGAGGTATGGTAAAAGTGATCGCCTCCATTGCATGACTTGTCCAAAGACAAAGTACTGGTTTGAATAAAATGCTGGCATCCACCAAGTGCAATCATCTATCGCCTGTTTGATAGCTGTCAGCAAAAGATCTATTTACAGTCTCTGCAAAGCTTTTGAATGCGTGTCTTTTACTTGAAGAGGCCTTTAGGAGGCATATCTCACATAAACAACACTGGCTATATAATCTGGCTTGTAAAGTTTGGTTTTACAATATATGACTGGTTTCAATTTGCATGACGAAGATTATACTTGAAGAAGCTCACATGTGTACTCTGAATAATCTATATATGAAAGATAAATTTATTGTCTCCTTAGCGCGAGAGAAAATATGCTTCTGTGTCTTTTATCATTCATTTCCGCGCCAAGTGGAAACTAGGACCGAAAGCTTCAACGGGACTGCCAGTCCTGCTGGTGTGCGTTGGCCGACGTCAAACCCGGCAAATGTAATGCTGTTTGTAATGAGAAATACAAACAGGGACAGCAGTGAAGCATGACAAAAATGTGTTTCTATTGGATGGATTTACTCTCAAGAAAATACAAAGTAGAAGTCTAGGCAGAACCATGTCCAGGAGAACTCAGCTGGGCCTGTCACAAGTCTAATGTTTTTATATATTAGCTCCACCAACAGTCCCTCGACACTGTTTCTCTCCTCTCTGTCTCTCTCCGTTGTAACGTCAGCGTGTGTTTGCTCAGGTGGATAGTGACACAGTTAGAAGTGAAGCATGCTCCACCGTGATCCCTGTGCAAAAGTTGTATCACGCAGTGAAGGTAAAGCTCCCAGCCCCTCCGCACAGTGGGTGGGAGAGAAGCAGGAAGCTGCAACACAAATACAGGCCAGAGAGACGGTGAAAGATGAGGGAGAACGGCAGTGAGGAGAGAGAAAGTGAGTGAGGAAAGAGGAGGAAATAAGGAGGTGGAAAGATGGAGAGTATGTATACATGCTAAAAAGATGAGAAAACGTAAGAAACGTGAGTGAGAAGGGAGAGGCGGGCGACCACCCGTTTAGACAATGAGCAATGGGGGCCGGGTTATGGATTTGAAGGTTTATGGTGTGTGGAACTTGTCTTGAAACAGCGCAGCTCTGCGTTTATTTTAGCATGCCATGCCGTCTCAGAGCCTCTGTCAGGAATTCTCATTTCGTGAAGACTAATCACAGTCTAAACATGACATCTGAGTCAATAGGCAACCCCACTGTATTGTTTACTTTTGGTTTCAAACAATCTTGACATCAGTCTGAGATGGAATTTTGCCTCTGGGCCGTTTATTTTCAAGAATTAAAACGGCGTATCTGAAAATCAGGCTGTTTGCAGAAGCCATTGATAGTGTTAAAAAGGCCTTTGATATAGGTTAAGACTGGACTTCTGTAGATGTAATGCTTATGTCTTAATGTTAATTGAATATTGATTTATGTTGAGGCGTCATTTAATATCCATCCAGATCTCACAGGAATTTCGCAAGGTTGCTAAATCGTATAAATTCATACAATGTGAATTGAACAGAAACGTACACTTATTAAAACAAAGCAATAATGAAGCATCACCCTTAAACCCAAGTTTGTACAAATTCATATGAATGAGCTCCGTCATAAAATAATCATGAATTGCCTATATAGTTAATATCTAGTTTTTTATTAACACTTAGAAGCTTTACTTATAAAGTATATTAACAAAAATAATAGAAAGTATGCATATCCAAACTCTCAATCTCAGTCAGGAGCGGGATCAAATGATGAAAAAAAATAGTATGGGATCCACACACTTTTCTATTCACGGTATTAATTAAAAATCAACTAGCAACGTTTCAATCAATACTGATTCATTAAAAAATGACTAGCAATGTTTTGATCAGTACTGATTTCTTAAAAATCAACAATAGCAATGTTTTGCGATCTGTACTGTTCATTAAAAATCAACTAGCAACGTTTCGCAATCAGCATGGATTCATTAAAAAATTAACTAACAATGTGTTGCGATCATTACTGATTCCTTAAATTTAAACAATAGCAATGCTTTGCGATCAGTACCAATCATTAAAAATCAACTGCTAATGTTTCGATCAGTACTGATTCATTAAAAATCAACTAGCAACGTATCGTGATCATTATTGATTAATTAAATATTAACAATAAAAATGGTTCATGATCAGTACCAATTCATTAAAAAATCAGTACTAATTCATTAAAAATCAGCAACGTGCCGTGATCATTACCGATGAATTAAATATCAACAATAGAAATGTTTTGTGATCAGTACCGATTAATTAAAAATAAACAATCAATGTTTCAATCAGTACTGATTAAAAATCAACTAGCAACTTTCGCAGTCAGTACTGATATATTAAAAATGAACAATAGCACTGTTTTGCGATCAGTACTGATTCTTAAAAAATCAACTAGCAATGTTTCGATCAGTACTGATTTCTTAAAAATCAACAATAGCAAAGTTTTGCGATCAGTACTGATTCATTAAAAATCAACTAGCAACGTTTCACAATCAGTACTGATTAATTAAAATCAATTAGCCAAGTTTCGCATTAGTACTGATACATTAAAAATGCTAATGTTTCAGGATCAGTACTGATTAATTTAAATCAACTAACAATTTTGCATGATCAGTACTGATTCATTAAAATAAACTAGCAATGTTTGGCGATCAGTACTGATTCATAAAAAAATTTACTAACAATGTGTTGCGATCATTACTGATTCATTAAATTTCAACAATAGCAAAGCTTTGCGATCGGTACAAATCATTAAAGATAAACTGCTAATGTTTCGTTTAGTACTGATTCATTAAAAATCAACTAGCAACGTATCGTGATCATTACTGAATAATTAAAAGTCAACAATAGAAATGTTTTGTGATCAGTACATATTCATTAAAAATAAACAAGCAATGTTTCAATGAGTACTGATTCGCATTAGGACTGATACATTTAAAATTAACTAATGTTTCAGGATCAGTACTGATTAATTTAAAATCAACTAACAATGTTGCATGATCAGTACCGATTCATTAAAAATCAACTAGCAACGTTTCGCAATCAGTAAGGATTCATTAAAAAATTAACTAACAATGTGTTGCTATCATTCTTGATTCATTAAATTTCAACAATAGCAAAGCTTCGTGATCAGCACAAATCAACTGCTGATGTTTCGATCAGTACGGATTAATTAAAAATCAACAATCAATGTTTCAATCAATACTGATTATAAATCAACTAGCAACTTTCGCAGTCAGTTCTGATTAAATTAACACTGTTTTGCGATCAGTATTGATTCTTAAAAAAATCAACTAGCAATGTTTCACAATCAGTATTGAAACATTCCCGGCTGACTTTTAATTAAAGTGACACCATGTAATTTTTCAACCTTCATTATAAATTTTCAAGACCCTTGTGATAATACCTCGACTTTAAATAGGTTGAATGACATGTCTACCATAGCCTGACGGGGTCTGTATCACTTTTACTCGTATTTTAAAACTTAGGGTTTCTGGTAGTAACCAGAGCACAAAAAAAACTTCAAAATTCGACTGCTTTACGGCATACGTCACTTCCTCCACACAATTTGTTTTTAACGTGAATTTTGCTGGAGGCTTACTTAAGGAATGTAGAGAGCAGCTATTATTGTGTGACTCTGTGGCACAGTCTTTAGTGTCACGGACCTATGACACGGGTGACCCGGGTTCGATTCCCCTTTAAGGCAATTTTTTTATATAAACTGTTGATTCATACATAAATGCGATCTTCTTTATAAATGACGGCGATTATCTTGCATATAGTTCCCTGTATTCACATGCGGTGTTCGCGTATTTACCTTTCTTTTACTGTGTCTATGATATTTACATTACAATCCAGGATGCTATAGCACTCAAACTTGCTCAAACTCACACAGTGTAAAACCAAACCCTATTCATTCACCAATCAGATCCGAGCGTTTCTCTCTTCTCTCTTCCTCATTTGCTGCATTCCGCTGTCACTCGCGTGACGTATTACAAAGCGGCAGCCTTTAGGTCTGCTTGGACCACATCGGTTTACTTGGATTTGGAGCGACAATTTTCACACAAAAGAGAGGAAAAACGAGCGCCATTGCGGAAAATCCTGGTGGCGAGGGAGAGAGAGAGACGATGCAACAATATTTGTTTGGGAAAAGGCAAGGAAATACTTCTGGTCGTTTTTCAATTGGAAGGCTGCAGCCTCCGGAGGTCAAATATGCAGGCTGCATACGTCATCAAGCCTGGTTTATTAAGGTAAACTGAGCATTACATTCGCAAGTCATAAGCATACTGCAACAATTTACGATTAACTAAGTATAATAGTCAACTTTGTAATTGTTAATATTGTGAAATAAGACAGTCTTGATGACGTATACAGCTTAGAAATACGACATCTGGAGGCTGCAACCTTCAGATTGAGAAATGGCTTCTGCCACGACGAGTTCCTCATCAGAAAGTTGTAACATGACTGCGTTTCTCCCTGTTGTCTCAAAATGTTGATCATTTAGCGTTTTAAATGTTTAGTTTTTAGTTTAGTTTTAAGGTTGGCCAGTTCCTTTCCTTTTCGACAGTGCTGCGGCGCTTGTGAGCTCTAGGGGCGCTAGAAGTGAAAAATACATGTCTAGCACCCCCTAGTGGCCAAAAAGTTTCATGGTGTCCCTTTAATAAAGTGAATAGAAAACTGTGCAGATCTGTCCTATAAAGCCATTTCTTAAAGGCGGAGTGCACAATACGCTTTGGAAAAGAGAGTCGGGCCGACTACCAAAACACACTTGTAGCCAATTAGCAGTAAGGGGCGTGTCTACTAACCAACATCATTTCCAGAGTTGCGTATGTGTGGGGCGGGTCTATCAAAAGAAGGTCCAGATTCTATTAGGTAGGGGTGTGTTTAGATTATTTCAAATGTCAACATTGGCTTTCAGAGATCATGCACCCCGCCTTTAATCTCGCGTTTTATAGTTCACATGCAAAACTTTTGCTCACTGAATTTCCTTTTTTCAAATAAGCTTCATTTATTTTATTACGAAGAATTACAAACAGTAACCTCATAATTTATTCTCTACTTACTTAAAAAATTTAGACAACAAGACTATGAAGACAAATAAAAAAGTTGCTATGCGGGTACACTCTTAAAATTAATGTGTTAAATTAACACATCTTGTGTCTAGTTAAGGACAACACATCTAGTGTGTTGTCCTTACCTTAACACATCTCTGTGTTATTATTGGAATAACACACTTTGTGTTGTTTTAACACATCTTGTGTTGTCCATTTCATTTATTTAAGCTCACATTCTACACGAAATGACACACAATGTGTTAAAATAACACATAATGTGTTAAATAGTTTACCACAAAACAATGTGTTAAAATTAACACATCCTTTTTTAGAGTGTATTAAAAAAAGAGCTTTCAAATATAAATAATAGATTCTTTTAAGAAACAAACTCAAAGTGTTTTTATTTGTTGTCCATCTCTTTAAGAACCACATTTTCCGAAAAGTTTTCTTAAAAAAGTACAATGTTCCATTTCACACATGCAGCTGTTGAGGATGGCAATGGGGCATGATGAGTTTCCAGTCTTTGTATAGCAAACCCACTAACTAATCAACTAGAATTAATGAGCTCTGATGGAGATATGGAGGAGCGATGGGGAACATGACTGATTTTAAACAGCTCGCTCAGAAAATCTCACGAAACTCGCTGTGAAATACAACAGACGCAGATATGTGTTTAGATGTTCCTAAATGACACTTGCCCAAAGTTAGTGTTGATTTACAAGACGGCGGTATATTTTAACAGCAGTTCCCTCTGAGGTGTAATAGGTTGTCTGAAAAAGCAGAGGCAGGAAATGAAGGCTGCTATCAATGAGAACGCCTCACATCTGGATGCAATTATCTGCCCTCCGTCTTTTTGGCAAGTGATAAAAGATTTAGCCGCTCTGACATAATTTCAAGGCAAAAACAATGCTCAAAAAAATAAAAATAAAACGATACAGTCATTTACAAAACTTTGGCAGCCAGACAAAATAAAGATAAGTTTTTATGTTGAATGTTAAAGAGTGTTAAAGAGGAGGTTATTATTGAACTGCTCTATCTATATGGTCAGGGGTCAGAACAACAACCTTTAACAATATTATATTTGGGCTAGAATTAAATATATTTAATTTACAAACTTAATTTGTGTAAAACATTTGTATAAATAAATAAGGTTCTGTATACCGCAAAAAGAAAAGATGTTTTTTTTAAGGGAACCAAATGACATCACTGTGAAAGAACCCTTTGAGAACCTTTATTTTTAGGAGTGTGATTGCACTTAACAACATTATAACACAATCTAATACGTGTCGTATGATAAAGTAAAACCCTCTCGCCCTTTTTCAACATGATGCATTTGCATTGCTTTGGGGGCCGTGAAAGAAAAACAGATAGTGTTTTGGGGGTTGTGAACTGTTGATAGTTCATAAGTCATCTTGTGAGCACGACAGACGCAGCTTGTTGAATACCAAGGGCAAAATTATGCAGTACAATGAAAAGTACAAGAAAAGTTAGGGCTCTCTCAACGTCTACTCATACCGAATCTGTTAGTCACATCCAGAAATCTCATCCAAATTTCTTGCGACATGCTAGAAAAATGGCAATATTAGATTTGTTTGTACTTTGTTCAGACAGAGGGGTGAGGTGAGCTGGAGCGGTATAAGGCAACTGACCTTGGTGATTATACCTCATATTATTGTTCCTGTCATCTGTTTTCATTGGCCCCAGGGATGTTTGCCATGGCAACGGCACACAGCAGGCCAATCGGTGGTGACCCCGCCGTCCTTTGCATTTCCTGGTGCGCTCGTGATGAAGGGAGGCTCTTCCAGGGGCAAGGATCTCCGTGATGAGACGGGGTCTCTATTTCAGCTTCGGGTCCCGAACCCCCTCCCCCTCAGCACTGTTCAATCACAACCCAGCTCCTGCCTGATTAGACCTACATTGTTTAAAATCTGTGACAGAGCTGCTTAATTGTATGATTACCCAAATTGTCCTATGGGACCCTGTTGCACCCGGGTGTCACTCAGAGCCGGAGAGGGGCCCTGTCAGGGCCCATGACATGGGCCCCCTGCTTGATGTGCTGTTTGATGATGCTGGCCAGAGAGCATGACCAGTCCCTATTTTTCTGGGATGTTTTTTCTCTGAACAGTCATGTGAATGAATCAAAATTTAAATAATTCATATTGCTTGAGCAGGTGGCCTGTTGCTACCTTAAGGAAAAATCACTTGGCACGCAGCTTAGGCACTTGCTGGCACAAGCTGTGTTTCTATTTACTGTAAGTAATGTTTTTTCTCTTTGTAATAGCTAATTGTATCATCATTATTCTGTGTTTAAACAAAGAATCACTGAACAGCAATGGTGGCTTTAAAAAATGTGTTCAGAGTGTCGTGTGTGGCTCGTCATGTCAAAATATGTGTTTGGTGTGTCATGTGAGCCTATGTGCATCATAAGTCATGTCAAAATACCAGCCCAGTCTCACAAAATTTTGTTATATAGTCACATAATTTTTTTATTCTTTTTTCGTGATATTATCACGAATTTGCGCATTTTTTCGTGATCGTATAACGAATTCCTGTTTTCATGTGATTGTCACGTATTGGTTACTCAATTGCTTTTTCCTATTTTCTTACCATTGTCGCTTCGGTTTAGGGTTAGATTTACATAAAATGACATCTCTACCCAACTCTAAACCCAACCACACACATGACGGGCTAAATACATGTTGTCACAAGCTTCACATCGTGCTCCCTTAAAAAATAAGTCACCGCCCGCGACTGCTGAACAGTGTACTGCACATCTTATAGGTCTAAGTATTTCACTTTTAAAACTAGGGATGTGCATGTATGTCATTTTTTCATTTCGATTAATTCATAGGTCTGAAAAACGAGTACTCGATTAACTGGGGGTGGGGCAACCAAAAGGGTGGGCGTATGCGTCATGGTGAAAATGAAAATATTTTATTAAAAACACTCAAATAAAATTTTTAAATAAAAAATACTTTTTTTGAAGAAACTATGACAGAAAAATAAACATACTAAATTATTAATGAATTTAATGTTTTTAACAGAGACCTATTACAGGAAAAGCTGCGTGATGAAGTGAAACTAAAGGGTTAATAAACACAAACTGATGCGCTTTCTATATGACGCACTCTAAATAATATTAAGTCTTTATACAACATAAATGTATTTGCACAAAATGCAAGACTTCAACTAAGATGTGTACTGGACAGAAAGATGAACTGCTGTAGTGAGGCAAAAATTATGGATGGCTGCATAAAGGGGACATTTCACAAGACTTTTTTAAGATGTAAAATAAATATTTGGTGTCCTCAGAGTACATACGTGAAGTTTTAGCTCAAAATACGATATAGATAATTTATTATAACATGTTAAATCGCCACTATGTAGGTGTGAGCAAAATTTGCCGTTTTGGGCGTGTCCTTAAATATGCAAATGAGCTGATGAAATTCAAACACTGATCGCCATAATGGTGGTATGTTGAAATTGAAACTCAATTGTGCTGTCAATTATTTTTTCTCTCTCTGCACTAAATGGCAGTGCAGTGGTTGGATAGTCCAGATTAAGGGGTGGTACTATCCCCTTCTGACATCACAAGGGGAGCCAAATTTCAATGACCTATTTTTTCACATGCTTGCAGAGAATGTTTACCAAAAATAAGTTACTGGGCTGTTTATATTTTTACATTTTCTAGGTTAATAGAAGCACTGGGGACCCAATTATAGCACTTAAACGTCAGATTCTCACGATACTTTTTAAAGTAATGTAAAAATATATGTTGTCATGACTTACTATAACATAGCTTTTACACTATAGACAGTGAGTGATATGTCAAAATATCATCTACACTGCTTATTTATATTTTTAGAATAATAAGAATCCAAACATAAATGAGAAGAAGTTTCAGCATACTCTAAGTAATCCCTCTTTACCAAGTCTATATATAATTATACTATGTAAGTAAGTGTAGTGTATAAAATCATATCTATCATTGTTTCAGTTATTCTCCATTGAGATATACTAATCATACAAACAAAAACTCTCAGAGATGCTTGTTTAGGATCAGAGCAGTGTGAATAGCATGGGTGGAAAATCAAGAGGTGTAGGTCATAGGGGTGTTATGTAACTACTGGGTGGAAACTTTAAACTGTCATCTAGTGAACTATTGGACTGATCGATTTGTGTAGGGACTGCATTCCCTTACTGATACTGTTGATGCATGAACCGGGAGCCATTACAGTGACTCTGGGAACGATACCAAGAGGGGTCCGCAAGTTATCGGAATCGCATTAAAAAAATACTTTTTACGAATTACGAACTAGGGCGTACAATGCATATGTGAAATTTGGGTGTAGATTGTAAAGGGAATAATATCAAGACGAGTTACAATATGAACCATGTATATGACCCAGATGTGACTGAGAAGGTTAATAGGAAAACTGTATACTTCACCAAGTCAAATAAATTGCTTGAAAACCAAACCTGTTTCCTGTGTGGTGGGGGGGGGGCAAAAAAGCGTGCATTATTTACAAAAGCACAAAAATATTTGATCACCCCAGGCAGGGGGTCTGAGTGTTGTAATGACCTAGTCGGCAGGCTGCAGTCTGTTTATGAACACAGTATTGAAATGCCATTGAGCCCCTTGGGTCAGCCTTTGAAATGAAACAGATAAGATAATTGGCCCTAATAGAATCCAGAGACCTGGTTCAGCGAGGCTTTCCCCAGGACCTTTCTCACTTTTTTGGTTTTCCTTTTATTATTTTTTCTATGCCTCCTGAGTTTGCGTTTGTGAGGCGTGTGGAAGACGCTCCCTAATTCAAACCAGGCCGGTTCTGCCAGCCCCTGGAGTCTGCGGCTCGCAGGCCTTTTGAAGTTGCGAAAGTGTTCGCAGCACTGTTACCCTTCTAATTCGGTTGCCATGGTTTCTCTAATTTGCGCACTTTACTGCCGACTTTAATGCGAAGGAAAGCAGCCATTATATGTGCCGTTGGCATTTGCGTGGTTTTGGCCCGGTGTCAAAGGTCATCACGGAGCGCACGGAACTGGTTTAATCTGAGATTTTAACAGCCGCGATTAGAAAATCCCACAGAAGCAAACGTACTACACTATTCAAAAATGCTTGGTTTTGATCTGACGACTACTTTTAAGATGCAAAGGATCATGGGAGGAAAGAAAGAATTTAAGATTGTCAACCCTGGCTTTCTTTAATCAAGTGGAAGTTTATGCATGCGGTGTGCCCTGCTGAAAAAAAAACAATAAAACCATTAAAGAAAATTCTAATGGTTTCCATTAAAATACCAATAGGAACCATTAGCTTTTACCATTAAAGCCACTACACTGTAGTGTGCTTTGGGCCATATTCCATTAGAACCAATACTTATTCCATTAGAACCAATACATAGAACCATTAGAGACCAACAAAGACCAATACACTGTAGTGTGTTTTGGGCCATATTCCATTAGAACCAATACTTATTCCATTAGAACCAATACATAGAACCATTAGAGACCAACAAAGACCAATACACTGTAGTGTGTTTTGGGCCATATTCCATTAGAACCAATACTTATTCCATTAGAACCGATACATAGAACCATTAGAGACCAACAAAGACCAATACACTGTAGTGTGTTTTGGGCCATATTCCATTAGAACCAATACTTATTCCATTAGAACCGATACATAGAACCATTAGAGACCAACAAAGACCAATACACTGTAGTGTGTTTTGGGCCATATTCCATTAGAACCAATACTTATTCCATTAGAACCGATACATAGAACCATTAGAGACCAACAAAGACCAATACACTGTAGTGTGCTTTGGGCCATATTCCATTAGAACCAATACATATTCCATTAGAACCAATACATAGAACCATTAGAGACCAACAAAGACCAATACACTGTAGTGTGTTTTGGGCCATATTCCATTAGAACCAATACTTATTCCATTAGAACCAATACATAGAACCATTAGAGACCAACAAAGACCAATACACTGTAGTGTGTTTTGGGCCATATTCCATTAGAACCAATACTTATTCCATTAGAACCAATACATAGAACCATTAGAGACCAACAAAGACCAATACACTGTAGTGTGTTTTGGGCCATATTCCATTAGAACCAATACTTATTCCATTAGAACCAATACATAGAACCATTAGAGACCAACAAAGACCAATACACTGTAGTGTGCTTTGGGCCATATTCCATTAGAACCAATACATATTCCATTAGAACCAATACATAGAACCATTAGAGACCAACAAAGACCAATACACTGTAGTGTGCTTTGGGCCATATTCCATTAGAACCAATACATATTCCATTAGAACCAATACATAGAACCATTAGAGACCAACAAAGACCAATACACTGTAGTGTGTTTTGGGCCATATTCCATTAGAACCAATACTTATTCCATTAGAACCAATACATAGAACCATTAGAGACCAACAAAGACCAATACACTGTAGTGTGTTTTGGGCCATATTCCATTAGAACCAATACTTATTCCATTAGAACCAATACATAGAACCATTAGAGACCAACAAAGACCAATACACTGTAGTGTGCTTTGGGCCATATTCCATTAGAACCAATACATATTCCATTAGAACCAATACATAGAACCATTAGAGACCAACAAAGACCAATACACTGTAGTGTGCTTTGGGCCATATTCCATTAGAACCAATACATATTCCATTAGAACCAATACATAGAACCATTAGAGACCAACAAAGACCAATACACTGTAGTGTGCTTTGGGCCATATTCCATTAGAACCAATACATATTCCATTAGAACCAATACATAGAACCATTAGAGACCAACAAAGACCAATACACTGTAGTGTGTTTTGGGCCATATTCCATTAGAACCAATACTTATTCCATTAGAACCAATACATAGAACCATTAGAGACCAACAAAGACCAATACACTGTAGTGTGCTTTGGGCCATATTCCATTAGAACCAATACATATTCCATTAGAACCAATACATAGAACCATTAGAGACCAACAAAGACCAATACACTGTAGTGTGTTTTGGGCCATATTCCATTAAAACCAATAAAATTCCCAATAAAACCAATAGAATTTCTGTGATGGTGTCTATTGTTTTTTTAGCAGGGTGGGTGGAGGTATTTGAGAATAATGTATGCAACCAAACTTTCCGTTTCTGTGGTCCTTAATGCTCTAACTATGTGTTTACATAATACAACATATTCAGTGATGGCTTGTGGCATTGGAATCCTGATTGGCATGATTGTTTTTGGCTCTGCCCCAAAGTAAGTGTTTATATCTTAAAGCAAAATAATTACACCTAATGGCACCAGATGCGGCACCAACATGCAACATTTACCAATCTTTGTCGTTGTTGATGCTAAAATTTATGGCACATGGGATGAAATCATGAGGTTTAGGTGTAAAAATGTATTTCTATTTAGGAGCCTTTGGGACAACATTTCTGTCCCCCCAAATACTCAAATATGGCTCTTCAATCAATCTGTATACACATGGTGCAGCTCCACACTATATGAAATGGCAAGGCTGGAATGGCGTTTGGAACGGAGTTTTCCTTCAAGCCTGGTAGTTTGCAACCATCCACAGCCCATGAAGAGTTAATGTGGTGTGTCGCAGGGAAAAGGCAGTAATTATTGTCCCATGCCACTGCGCAGTTGGGAATGCACCACGCTGGAGTGCAGACCACACTTTACGTGAATGTCTACATTCTTTGGGTTGGCTAATCAACACGATCAATGGTGCCAGGCAGTTGAGCTTTAAAACAGCGTTACGTTTCGCCATGCCTCTTCTACATAGTTCCCCGCCGCACAGTTTCTTATCAGACATGTGGTATGTTGCAGTCAGAAAATAACAGTGCCAGCGGGCAGATTTAACATGTTGATTGCAGACAGAAAGTCTCTCCGTTGATCTTAAGGACTTGTTTTGTTCTCAATTTGTTATGCAATCCTCACGTTTTTTTTATTAAGCGTTTGTCACATGTTGATGAGCTTTGGTTGCTCCATAATCACGTTTTTCGGTCTTACCATGCATGCATTTAAATAGGCAAGCCACATGTTACTAGAGATTATGGGAGCTCAGGTCTAAATGAGTATTTCCTGCCTGTAGAAATGTCACTCCACCAGACTTCAAGCTGTGAGAAGAAGTCAAAGGAGCAACCCAGGGGTTGACCAAACATAAGGCAGGCTGGCCAGATCCCAACAGTGTACGCGTAACACAATACCTGCGAGCATGCGGAGGGATGCTTTGAACTTGATTTAGTACCCGGGTCACAAACGACTAGGTTCAGCTCGCCGCAGGTTGGAGCCGGCACCCCGGAGACGCCGAACTCGTGCAGAATGATAAGTCGGAGCTTGATGTCGACAAAAAGACACGGGATTACCTAACAAGGTGCCCTGCAGAGATTACCGAGAGCTTAGATACGACACACAGCGATGGTATTTCGGTTATGGCCTGCTGTATTAGCAGTCTATATGAGTAATACAAATCAGACCACGTTGCATGATACGCCGTCAAAATTCCGATGTCATTGCAGGATTTCCAGAAAAAGTACTTCAAAGGCACATTCGGAATAAGAAACAGAATGGCCAAGCACAGATCACTTCAAAACCTGAAAAATAGATGCGTCACCTTTTCCTCTGAACCAGTTCATGTCAAATATTTCCAGTTCCTACTCTTGCATGTGGTGGTCGGGAGATATTTCATCCAGTCAAATAGTTCTCGTGCCACTTCATTCAAAGTATACTTGAGCTTCAGGTGCTTTCTTATTAAACTTGCATATATTCGTGCATATTGTTTTGATTATATAATCCATGACATAGATTCTTAAGAGACAGATATGACTGTAATTTCTCACAGTGTGTTTAAAAGTCAGCTGTCACTTTTTAAACCACCCCTAAATCTGCTCAAACACAGTCTCATGGCAATTCTTACACTTTTTGCAGCACTTTTGTTAAATCAACACATATTTCCATGTTACTTTAACTTAAGAAATTTAAGGATAAGTCAATTTTCTTAAAAAAATCTAGATAATTTACTCACCACCATTTCATCCAAAATGTTGATGTCTTTCTTTGTTCAGTCGAGAAGAAATTATGTTTTTTGAGGAAAACATTCCAGGATTTTTCTCATTTTAATGGACTTTAATGGACCCCAACACGTAACAGTGTAAAATTGCATTTTAACCGAGTTTCAAAAGACACTAAACGATCCCAAACGAGGCATAATGGTCTTATCTAGCGAAACGATTGTCATTTTTGACAAGAAAAATAAAAAATATGCACTTTTAAACCACAATTTCTTTTCTTCCTTAAACAATTTCAACTTAAATTTATAAGTTATGTCAACCTTTTAAAGCCAAAACTTAAAATAGTAGGTTGAATTGACTTGCAAAACAAAGTTGTTTTAACGTCGTGCTGCATTTTTTTAACGTATGACCAAATTCCTATGTTTTTGTATGCTTTATTATAATTTATTGTACATTTTTCTACAATTCGCTTCATAGACATTTATACGAATTAGCCAACTCGTAACATAAAGTCCAAAAATCGATCATCAAGGTTTAATTTCACCCATTGATTTCATTATGATTTCAATCTTTGACATGTCCTTACTCAGTCAATATTAAAGATATAAAGGTTATATTTGTACTAGATTATTGTTTTATGTAGTAAACAATAAATCACGAAATAAAACGTTAGCTGGGTTTTCACAGTCACATGACTTTCTGTGAATTCAGACCAGTCTGTTCCATGAAACAGATGTTAGAAAAACCTAACGGATGAAAAATAATGCATGAGATTTTTAAATGAAGGAAGTTTTAAGAATAACACTTCCACGTGTTCATTATGTAATTTAAAATTAAAGCGGTCATATGAGTATACTACTGGAAAACAAGTGCTCTGTGTGCTCATGTTGTTACAAGAGGTAAATGTGTGTTCAAAGAACAGTATCTTTTCCTTGCCAATTACAGTGGAAATATTCAATATTTTTCATGGCGAGACTAAGGTAATTTTTACGTCTACAGAAACTGACTTTCACAAAAGTAAACTTCAAAAAAATGGCTGAAGTATAAGAGGTGACAGCTAGCCTCAGTCTCTTCTAAGCACTTTGGTTTTCACAGTCCACATATGAGTTTACGGACTGGCATCAGCTGGGCTGAAATGTGACACATTTACTGTGAGTTATAATAAGTCATGCTGCTGGGAAATGACAGAGAGATGAATCAAATGAATCATCTTGATCAGAACTGATGCTGATCACATTCTCTATAGAGCGATCTGCTCAACAACTACTGTGAGTCAAAGAGCCACTGAACGATTTTAAATCTGTATGCTTTTTGAGACAAATTATGTTAAAACAAACTGTTGATAGTCCAAATTCCTAAGACACTTTTTAATGAAACAGTATAAATAGACATTTAATGAGATTTTATGAGATGTTTTAACTGGGGATATTGAAAGTGGTACTGTAATAAAATACAACAAATCACACTCAAGAGCGAGTGTTGTGACTTCTAATGACGTTTAATTAAATGTGACACTTTTGCTTACATATTTGCATAACCCTAGAGAAAGACATTATGGTGTTTAATATTTTCTAGTCTACACTGTAAAAAAAAAATCTGTAGAAATGACAGTATTACTGAGTAACATCTATGTTATTAACTAGAAACAGTTTGTTTAAAGTTAAATGAACATGAAACTTTCAGTCTTTATCTTTTACAGTAAGTTACTGGCAACCAGCTGCATAATTACAGCAATTTTTTACAGTGCACTGTAAAAATTAGCTGTAATTATGCAGCTGGTAGCCAGTAACTTACTGTAGAAGATAAAGACTGAAAATGTTTGTTCATTTAACTTTAAACAAACCAGTAAATAACAAAAATGTAAAATCTACAGTAAGTTACTGGCAGCTAGTTGCCAGTAATACGCAGTAATACTGTAATTTCTACAGAATTTTTTTTACAGTGGCAGCTGGTTGCTGGCAACCCGCCGCAGACTCAAATTTATGTTATTTACCGGCAAGAGTTTGTTCAAAGTTAAATAAATATTACTTATATTATTCTGGGAACCAGAAATCATCATCAACCTTTTTCTGGTTTTTGCTTCAGATTTTGTTTCCCAGAATGCTTTGCTTGATGCTGTTATTGTAGTTTTACTCTAAAAAGACAAAGACTTGTAAATGTTTAAGGTTAATTTAACTTTGAACAAAATGTTGCCAGTAAATAACATACATTTAAATCTACGGTAAGTTACCGGCAACCAGCTGCACTGTAATTTTTACAGTGAATAACCAAATAAAAGTGAAATAACTGACATGATATCAACCCTCCCGTTTCAAACCTCAAGGCTTTGGCTTGTTAGCACCAAAGACTTGCTAAAACAGGAAAAGGGGAATCATTGTAATGTGTGTGAAACAAGACATCACTTATCTTCCTCAAACAGTCCTGTGTTCGAGCACACCGGTGGGCTGCAGGTTAATGACTGTATGAAGATTAGTGTCTGTTCAGGAGCCGACCCCTTAGGAGCGAGAGTGGGGGGTGTCATTAGGCTAAATGTCCCCAGGTCAAAGAAAGTGGCATAGGCCATTTGACTGTTAAGACCATCAGTCACACATTGTCTATTTCTGAATGTATAAAAGATTCTTTAGTGCTCTTTATTTATTTCGAGAAGAGCTGGAGAAAAGAGTCACACCTAGGGGTTGGATCAGTTTTTACTGTACTTACAATACCTGATTACGGAAAGGTGTATTAATTTGACATCTGGGGATATTAACACGGTGCCCAGTAACAGTTTGAAGGACGTTTGTATTTAATGGAGCTGTCACGAAATTGGCCCTCGTGAAGAGTATGTAGCTCTTTGTTTTTTTGCCTGACAACTGGATTGTTTGGTTTCAATGCCGCAAGTAGTCCATATAGCAGCTATGAAAGGCATTTTCACATTGAATTCATTTGAAGTCCCATAACACTTTGGATCCAGATCTCTGTGCCAAACAGAAGAACAAAGGAGTTTACCGGAGCAAAGTGATACAATATGAGTTTTCATGAATTTACGTTGTCTTGGGAATGCATTTTGTTTACATCAACTACATTACTAGTACAGAGATACCAAGCTTTTTGACTGACCCATGGTATACATGAATTGAGAGCACACTAATGTTAGTAATTAATAAAAAATTATAAATATAATAATACGATTATGTTAAAATATACAAGCTATATTTTTTCCAGTCATTGATGGTTTCACTAAACATAAGCAAGGTTTGAACACTTTGACAAAAATTGCTTTAACATCCACTCCATGTTTATCCATCCTGAAAAACACAAGTCTATTTATGGACAAGCAGATTGCGTAAATAAACAGTTCCCTGGTTTTGAAAACTCTGCCTTTATTATCCATGAAACACCACAATGGATTTGTGTACATCTCGTGCAGCGTTCTGATTGCCTGTTTATTTTCACAGCGGCCCTCCTGAGCCAATGGATGCTGGGCCAACCACAGCAAGGTGCCAAGTCTCTCCAGCCATTTCCTGTGTGTGACATCATTGTGTATGCCCCAGCGGCAGCATGATGCGTGTCTTGTCTGCGCTCTGGGTGGCGTGTGCTAAGCATTCCATAAACACGGGGTTCAGAGCACTCTTTGTTGAATGACTTTAAAATGGGGACGTTTGATGCCCTGTCATCTTCAATGCAACACTTGCACCACTGGGGCCTAATGGAAAGCAAACTGTAACAAATGCATCAGGCTGCCACGCTACAGATCTTGTCTTCCCAAAAACCTTAAAGATCAAATTGATAGGATTTCTAAAGGCATGCTGGATGGGCCTTTTTTTCATTCATGAGGTTCACTTGACAACACATTTTATCAAGTCAATTTGCTGGTTTATTTTAAACTATTTATTAGTATAGGGCATAATCTGCAGAAAGACACATAATCAGCATTTGCACTTTTAATTTCTATCAAACATAAATGTTTACTTTCTCAAAATGATGGCTTGTTTATGTTAACAATTTAAATTTTTCTGTTTGCATATTCACAAATGTTGTATTTTGAAACAAAAAGTGTTTATAACTAAATAATTTGTGAACCACTAACTGCACATTTTACCATTTAGTAAATAGCTTTAATAAAATAACAATCTTTAATTTAAAACCCATTTGTTACTTTTAGTCTGTGAACATTTCATGCACCTTACAGCAGGTGCTGTTATGAGGTAGTTTAATATTTGGTATACCATTCTGTATTTTAATTATTTCTTTGAACATTATCATAAAAAATGGTGTACTATTTAATATTATTTAGAATTTGTTTTCTATAGTTCTAGAAGTTCAATGTTTAATAGTTAGGTGTAGGCCCAAAGTATGTTTTATAGCCGTAACTCTTTACAAAGACATACAGGTACAATGTAAAAAAATCCGTAGAAATTACAGTGTTATGGGCAGTTGGTTGCCAGTAACTTACTGTAGATTTAAATTTACGTTATTTAGCAACATTTTGTTCAAAGTTAAATGAATATTAAACATTAACAGTTCTTTGTCTTTACAGAGTAAAACTAAAATAACAGCATCAAGCAAAGGATTCTGGGAAACAAAATCTGAAGCAAAAAAAAACAGAAAAAGGTTGATGATGGTTTCTTGTTCCCAGAATGCTTTGCATGAGGCTGTTATTGTATAGTTTTATTCTGTAAAGATAAAGACTTGTTAATATTTAATATTTATTTAACTTTGAACAAACTCTTGCCATTAAATAACATAAATTAAAATTTACAGTAAGTTACTGGCAACCAGCTGCAAGTAACACTGTAATTTCGATGGAATTTTTTTTACAGTGAACAGTGACCCTGGACATCAACTGCCCCCCCCCAACAGTTTTAGCCTTATTTTTAGCTCTCAATGTCATGGATCACACAAATTTCCCAAAAGGGCCTTTATATGAAATACAGCATTCATGGATGGCAGGTGTTTTTTCAGAAATGCTTTTATTTTTTAATAAGCAAAAGAATTAGAAATGTTAAAAGTCATGAAACAAATGGTAAAAACAAAGATGATAATTATTTGTGTAACAACTGTCATACCCTGATACAGATGTTGCATTATTTTCCATTTATATAACATAAAAGCCGAAAATGTTGTAGGAAAATAAGCAATAGTTGATAAACGAAATGGAGGTAGAAAAACTATTTTTGTTAACATTAAACTTAACAGAATTTTTCACATTCAGCTGTCAAAATTGAAAAAAAAACTTGATACTGCACAGCCACGGGCACGTGGTTATTTTCACCAAAAAAGGGTTATGCATAAAAAAAGAACTATTCCGACACATACTCTCTAATGCTTCTCATGTGTTTTTTTTTTTAAGATAATACCATTAGAAGTTGCACCTGTTTCCAAGAGCAGAAAAGCTACACGTCATTTTACTGGAATATTTTAGTAAAATATTTGCCGTCATAATGTCAATAGCAAGGTATTGTTGAAACGTATGTGAACGAATTGTGTAACTGCCCAAGTGATATTTCACATGAAGTCTGCGCTCGCTTTGACTTCCACCCTTTACTTTTCACAATAGGCTTCGGTTTTTGTGTTTGAGACAATGTTATGTTTAAAAATATGATTTTCGCTTTTTAAGTGAATGATTTTACTCGACCGAGAAACAATACAATACAGGAAATTATGACATAAAAATATAATACATTTTATCTAATAAGGCTACTAGCTATTAATATATTACCCATTTGAGCTAAAAAGATTACTATTAATTTTTAAAATAGAATAGCAATAGGCTATTGGATATTTTTACATTAGTTTTATATGTATTTATAATAAATATAATATTAATAATAATGTAATAATGCAATTTTGGTGTTAGGTTTTTGGTTGCAAGATCAAACAAGGCAAACACGACAGCAAACTTGAATACGAATCTGAACATTTATTATGTGATTAGATTGTCACGATTGTCTTATCAATTTCTTTATTTTTAATGTTAACGAGAATTGTTTCGTGATTTTTAGTATTTATAGCATTTATGTTCTATGCCACAAATGACTACGGTTTCGACACAAATGACGACACAGGTTTCTAGAGTAAATAAACACAGAAAGTCAAACATATGGACTTTGCTCTTGGAATCATGTACAGTACCTGTTCACACAGCAAACTACTTTTTTTCTAAGGGAATCTCCTACGCGTGCTCTTATCCAAACTGGATCCCACGCCGTGATTCAGGCCTTTCAGAGCAAAAATCAACGCAGAGCTCGAATCTCACTCCTGCTTCTTCAAGAAAAGCCAATGCTTTGTTTCTGAGATTTTCAGTATAGTCTATTTAAAGGCGGACCTGAACATCTGTTCAATTCACGTGACTCTAAAATGTTAACATCTGTTCAAAATAAGTTTCATTCGTGTGCCTCTTACATCCATCTGCCAAATGCCTTACAACTGGAAATGAACTCAAACTTTGTCCCACTTCTCTCTTGAAGTTCAGCTGGATCTATATGATGTGTGTGTAGAAATGAGCACTATTAACCCCGAATAATTCAAATTTATACGCAATTAATCGTTCAAAACAACAAAACGTTCTGTAGTGTGTTTGTATATTTCACAGAAACATTATTTAGGATATACTTTAGTTGCTCTGCATGCAAACTCTGGCTTTATGTACTCCACCTTCCTATGTCCTGCCGAAGGCAGCTTAAATTTCATAGACATCTGGGAATTCCGCGCATGCCTCAAAAACCCAATTACACACCTTCAAACGTGCACGTGCTTTTATTCCAAATATTCCATGATTCCAAATTACTTTCCCAGACTTCATATAAAACTAAAAGCAATTGACAGTACACGACATGTATTTTTCAGAAGCATAGGCCTATATAAGCCGACTGTACGCCGCAATAGCAAAACGCAAAACAGTTATAACAACAGTTTTAAACTTTTGTTGTCGAAATTATTCGATAATTCGATACAGTCAATATCATACAATCATTGTACTTTTATAAATGTCGATAGACAGCACTCTCTTGTTTTTTTATTTATTAATTAAATAATTTTTAATAAACGTAAAAATAACATTACAATACATAAACCAATGAGTAACTGGCGGTTGCATTGTTCAAAGTGTATTTGGAGCAATCCTCTGTACATCATTAAAAGTCCCTAGGGATGTGACCCCATGACGCACATGTGTGTATTTGTAGTAGGCCTATCTAGCTGGATAACACGGATATTTACTATAAAGGAACATTTTAAAATCAAATTCACCTCTCCCTCATGCATGTATTTTCTTCATATTTACAATGCATATCTTATGTCTATTTTACCAGGTTATATGAACACTAGCCAAATACAGAAAGCCAGAACTACTGAAATAAATGTGCTGTAATCTTGTGCAATCGTTGAACACACCGAACACACACACACACACACACACACACACACACACACTCTCTCTCTCTCACACACACACACACACACACACACACACACACACACACACAGAAAGAAAGTAAAAAATTGCTTTTTTGCAAAAGTATTTTCAGCCATTTTTTCTCTCCCCTGAATTATAATCACTGTAGTTTTCTCTTTCTCTTCACTTAACATATTGTAGTGTGGCTCAGAAAAGAGATATTAGTAAGAGTAAAGTGATCATACTAAAGATAATAATGTTGCTTTTTGATCAAATAACCTACGATCACTTCCCTCAAGAAATAGACCACACCGCTTCTGGTTCGTGTATGTCTACCTTTTACAATCAAGCTTTAATTATATAAACTGTCAACGTTATTCGTTTCATCAAAACAAACCAAGTGTAATACCATCCAAAAATATTCAAGGCAATTTTCTTTCTAAACATAAATAAGTCAAACCAATGTTGCAAATAAATTTGGAAACTATTATAAAATATTTCTTAAAACTTATTGACCTTTATTAGACAAAAAACATATTTATTTACAAAAGTAACAAAAAATAAGAATGCATTTCGACACAGAATACATTTGCCTTCATTTCAATAATTGTGTCATCAATAAATAAATAGAATTGTACTAAAACTTTTTATTTTACACAGGATTCGAACTAGAGGCTTAATATTCCCATTTCTCATCGACAGTCCTTGTAATGCAATTTTACTTTCTCCAAGAAAGCTATGCACAACTGAGTCCTTATAAAATAGAATATAAAAATCATGCATAGGCACACCTTAACAACATTCGTCGTCAATAATAACACTTGCGCAGAAGTCCATATGCAGCGCACGCGCAACAGTCCAGTGTCCGTGGCCTTCTCAATATGAAAGCCATGGCCTCTGTTGCAACATTTGCCAAATGCTGAAGAAATGCGGTTATCCATAACTGTGTTGGTCCACGAGTGTTTACCAGCCAGCGCGTGGCCTTCACCTGCAAATCACAATATAATTTAAGCGGGCAATGTTTATACACAAAATCATTATTCACAGTAACCCAATTGTCCTGAGGAAAATAGTGCATCTTTAATATAATCGATAGAAAATGTGTGCTAGAAGTAGGCCATGGTGCTGGAAACTAATTTTTATTTGAATTACTCAACTAATCAGATGCTGCTGGGCTTTTGTAACTTCTGCAGCGTTAGATACTTTTAATTCGATTTTTAAAATAATTATTAATCATTATTAATTATTAATTTGTGTTGCATGAAAAAAAATAATGTAGTATTTGGTATTAACTGTAGCAAACTATAGTAAAAATCCTACATAATAAAGTTTTTTTTAACCTTAATAGTAAACCAAAGTACACTACAGTATTTACTACAGGTTTATCATTTCATTGTATTTCAGAATATTACAGTATACATTAACAAAGTCTAGTTTGGGTATAGTAGTACTACATATACTATAACTATAGTGTACTAATTATAAATAGCCTATTATTACAGTAAATACTAGAGTGGGTGTTAATACTAAATAAGCTAACAGTATGGAGGAACAAAGCCCTTACTTATAGTAAACACATTTTGAATTACATGATGTAGTTGTTGGTTTCACTGTTGGTTGCAATGTGTGCAAATGGTGCAGGCTATTTCAATTATTGGCAATATCACTTTTATTTAAGTAGCTGAAAAGTGCGGAAGAATAAAGCGTACCATTTGCACTTCCCAAAAGTTTCCCCGCACACTAGTGAGATGCAGACATGGACCAGGCGCCCTCCATCCTCCAAACGGAAAACGCGTAGCTCAAGCGCTCGTGAGCAACATAACTACAGCTTGCCATCTTGGAGTCCAGCTCGTCACTCTGTAGTACCTGATAGAGGAAATCGATGTACCTGGAAGCGAGTTTAAGCGTCTGTATTTTGCTCAGTTTGTCGGACGGTAACGTGGGGATGATTTTGCGCAAAGCCGCGAACGCTTCGTTGAGCGACTGCGTCCTCTGGCGCTCGCGCACGTTCGCCATCACGCGCTGAGTCTGCAGGTCTTCAAACGACTGCGGACTGCTGCTGCTGTTGCTGGACTTCTTCCCTCTTTTCCCAAGGGTCGAGCTGTCGGAGTCCTCCCCGTTTTTCCTGCTGGAGCGCCTTTTCCTCGCGCACCTCTTCGGCGGTCTGTCGGGCTCTACGTCGCTGTTGCTGAGACTGTCCGCTGGAGACACCGGGGAACTGGAGGAGTCGCGCGCGGGTTCTTCGGGCATCTCGCTCAAGTCTGCAAGCGCGTGCGAATATACGCGTTATTTCCTCATGAGGGTGAAATACAATTCCCAACGAAAGTGTGTCTGTGTATCCAGGATCCCGAGAAAACTTTGAGTTCGATTGAAAGGAAAAAGTTGGGGAGCTCTTATAGTCTGCTAAAGTGTTTGTAGGAAGAGAGATGATTGGCCAAGAAAGTTCAAGACGCGAGAGGGAGGGTGGGGGAGAAGTTTGAAAAAAGAGAAGGAACAACACAACTCAAGATAGTTTTCTTGACAAGTCTAATAGTTTCTTGGTGGACATAAAAACCGTACATGTTCAACACTGAACGCATTCGTTGTGGTTTAATTACACAAAAATTATGTTTTAAATTTGACATAGCCTGAATAAGCTACAAATGAACTTGGTGTTCCCTGTGTAATATTGATAATAAAATGTACAATAATTACTGTAAGAAAGGGTGTGTTACTTTTTTACACATTTTTGTGTTGTGTCATTTGTCATTTTGTATTAAAATTAAACACACGTTGTGTTAAAAGTAACACAACATGTGTTGTTCCAATAATAATGTGTGTATTCTGGGACAACGCATTTAGTGTGTTGTTTCTAAACTGACAATGATTGTGTTGTTTTAACACATAAAAATAAAAGGAGCTACCTCTCTGATGGGATCAGCTTGGCGTTTTAGTTAATTCTGTGTGAATATTTCCCGCTTCATTTAATTGTATTAATTTATATTTTTATTTTACTTTGTTCTATAAATTGTCAAATGTAAATGTCTATACACATAATCTAAACCAAATAATAGCAAAACATGTCAGGTTAAATATAAGCAGTATTTAGGCTTTTTAAATACACAAATAAAATGTGTACTAAAGGACTGCACAAATCTTGTATATATTTGTTTATATAACGTTAACTGATAATCGTTGTCCACCAGAGGGCGTGATCTCATTTTTTTAAACTTGTAAGCAACTTGAACAACTAACCTACATTTTTTAGACGACTTTTTGCATTTACAAAGATAATATTGCTCTTTCTAATAGATGCAGCAACAATTTAAGCCTGTTTCTATAATACAATAGTACACTGTCAGAAAAAAATGTCAAAAATGTACCCCAGCTGTCACTGAGATGGTACCATTTCAAAAAGTACAGCTTTTAAAAGTACAACATATTGGTTTTACTGTAAATATATGCATATGCCTATATCTGTGCCTAATGAGACATATTAAGACTTTTTTACAACTGGGGTACCCTATATTTTGACATTTATGACAAATAATGAACAAATGTCAGACATGCTTACCGAGTAGAAAAACATCCACTTTAACTCACACAGTTTTGAAAACAATTCAAAATCAAATTGATAAAATCACAGGTTCACTCACTTTTAAAAGCACAAAGAAGATAAACTATATCAAGAAACATATTACATTTCTATCCCATGATGCTTTTTATGTTCCTAATCCAGGCATAACATTACAGACTGTAACAAACTGACGATCTGTCAGCAATGAACAGATAACCCTAATAACACTTGGGTCTCAGCCCTGCCATGTGGGAAGATAAATTATCGTTAGTAATGTCCAATATTCAACTCTTGCATAATTTAAAGTTGTTGCACAATTTGTGCAGCCAGGGCGGGGGATTGATAAGAATATTAGGGGATTTTGGTTCGGCTCAATCTGGTGTTTTGCAATCCCGTTTCATCTCTCTAAAAGACGAATTCTGGACTCAGATTATACATCACCACACACGTGGCATATAATTGATTTGCCTGCACAGGACTTCTGAGTGAGTGAGTGAGGATTTTGACTGGCTCTAAGTATGTGATGATGATTCACGCTCTGACTCAAGCATCGAGAGATCCAAGAATCAGATATTTTACAGCTCCTCCTGCTGCACAGAGTACTGGAGCGGATCCAGCACGGGTCTGGAGCCAGAGCACATCAGTGAAACTCCAATGACTGCTTCATTATGTATCATCTGGATTTGGGAAGAAACTGACTCCTTTCTTGTGGCCTTTGCCCTGAGCAAATGCTGAAACAAGCCATCATCTCTCTATAAGTGCCAATATCAGTCCCCTTATTATTGTATACGTGATTAAAGGAAAACACCACCGTTTTTCAATATTTTACTATGTTCTTGCCTCAACTTAGATAAATAAATACATTCCTTTCTTTTTTCAATGCGTGCACTTAATCTTTGAACAGCGCGTCGTGAATGTGTTAGCATTTAGCCTAGCACCATTCATTCCTTAGGATCCAAACAGGGATGAATTCAGAAGCCACCAAACACTTCCATGTTTTCCATGTTTAAAGACTGTTACATGAGTAGTTAGTTTGCAGCACTTTGACCTCGGTGCACAGTAATATTGACAAAAGTTTGAGCAAGGTCAAGGTCGAAGTACTGCAAACTAAGTGCTCTTCCACCATACAATATTGTTCTCATTTTTTATCTGCTTAAAAAAAGCCATATTTTATTTTGTGCCACCATACTTACTCATGTAACTACTCATGTAACTCTTGTCTTTAAATAGGGAAAAATGGAAGTGTTTGATGGCTTCTAAATTCATCCCTGTTGGGATCCTAAGGAATGAATGGTGCTAGGCTAAATGCTAACACATTTACGACACGCTGTATAAAGATTAAGTGCACGCATTGAATAAAGATAAAATTTGTCTAAGTTGAAGTAAGCACTAGTAAAATATTGAAAAACTGTGGTGTTTTCCTTTTAGCATTCATTCTGTAAACAGACCTGTAAATACAGTTACTGAATTTGCTTTGTATTATTTTAATAAATAAAAGCTAGTAATAAAGTAGCTTAGATTATGAGGACAAAGACATCTGTGCCGTTCTGTCGAATGTTTAATGACTACAAAGAGTCTAAAGGGGGTACAAGTTTAAAAGGAGTGTGGGCTTGGATTGACGAATTATTCCCATTATAATAAGGCCTTTAGTTTGGTGAACTAGCGTCATGATGAGAGGCAGACTCCAGACATCATATCGGCTCCAGATAGGACCTGTCTGGCTGGCGAAAAGGAGAGGATACGAGTAAAGATTAGAGAGGTGAGGATGAATATAGACAGCTCTTGCCTGTCTGGGGCTGAGGACTGGATTATGAATAAAGTGCTTTCAGAGAAGAAAGGAGGAAAAAGGGGGGTATACGGTGGTTTTATCAGGCCTTTGGATATGGCTGGATTAACATTGTAAAAGTGAAAGAAGTGACTTTGAGCATTGCTGTTTGATTTCTCTTGACGGACCAACCAAAATCAATTGTCAAGAGAGCAGTTTAAAATATAGTAAATATTCAGAATGAAGCAGGGAAAGACTGAAAAGGCGTTTTTACCTTGACAGGAACTGGAATAGTAGTATTTATTTGTTATTTGATTTGTGTATTGAGACAAAGCAGGGACTATGAATGTCCAAAAGCTAAATATCAACAATTGATTATTTTAATTATAGTTGCAGATTTCTATTTTAGATGTCAAATGCGATAAATTGGTGAAGTTATTAAATCAGAAAGGTTGGCGAGGCTATGCTATATTGTAAATATAGTCAAGGCTGTAGGCTGTTGTTGAGCATGACCAGTGTTAGGTTACTTACTTAAAAAGTGTAATAGATTACTCATTACTAGTTACTTCTTTCAAAAGTAATGCTATTACTTTATTACTCCCACCTTACAGTAATTAGTTACATTACTATTCCATTACACCCATAAAAATGGTAATTGCTTAATTTTTGAATAATTTCTGCAGTCTGTGAATCCATAAAAGTCACAGATAAATGAAGCTGGCTCAAAACGTTTTTATAACAACCTCTAATTTAATAAAGCATACACTAAAATCTGCAACAGTACTCAAGCAGGTGGAACCATAGACTGTAAAAAAAGATGGACAACGCCCATTCGCTCTCTTCCATTGGTGAAAAGTGAAGCCGCCAGTGTCCCGATACGGCGCTGACATCTTAGGTCTTGAGTCTGGGCAGTAGCAATTTCGGGACCAGTCCGGGGCAGTAGTGAGCAGAAAGTAAAGCCGCGAATTCAAGGCCCCGCCCTTGAAGAATAAGCATATCACAGCTGTCAATCATGATGTGACACCACTGTTTTTATAGCATTAAATAATTAAAAACAAACACTTGAATTTACACCAGCGTGATAAAACTACAATAAATGACAGAAACCAGCTTCGGAAAAAAGATAATTGAAGTGTAATTATATTGTTTATTTGGTCTCAAGTCCTATTGAATAACACGGGGAGGCGGGGTATATGACCTATACTGGGACCAGTCACTGGGGGGCGATCGAGACGTTTTGGCTTCACTTTTCATGGCTTGTACCGCCATAGATATATAAACTAGATGTCGCCTTGGGGTTCCGCCACCATCTTAGAACAGGGGTCTTGTCATATGACCTATCTAGGTAAAGCTGCTATCTCCGCCTGTACTTCCAATTCATGGACGATGCCGGACTTTTGTGCTGCGTATAGATGTTAGGCCCACTAGCACTATGCATTATAGAAAAAAATTTTATAATATCAAAACTTTCATTTTTTTCTGGACTCAATGACGATTTATGGTGATTATATTTCCGTTACATTGTCTACAATGACGCTGATGCGGGGTTCCACTGTTTCAAGATGGCGGCTCTATTTGACGCATTCGGTCCAATGAACTGCCGTAGCCAAGGCGACATCTAGTGTACATATCTATGTTGTGTGGCACGCTTGGTTGGAACTAACTAAACATGAACGAAAAAGATTGTGACAAAAGGTAACTTGTAATAAGCCATTTTATTTATTTATTTGATGGTAATTGCATGCACAACTATCTGTTTGAACTAGTTATATCCCACGGCACGTGTGTTTGTTGGTTCATATGTGTGCATTGACAATCGGGGTCACTATGAGTGATACAGCTGTGTGTGGGGATGAATACGGGACATTGGGGTAACAGGCAGAGGTTGGGGGTTGTGGGCTCAGGGAGCAGTACGAGCAGGGGAGGGGACCGGCGGCCCTGCGCCAAAATCAACACGGATGAAGGGGACGGATGCTCCTGCTGGCTCTGCAGCTAGCACTCGAGGGAAACTCAGCCACAACGTCCTCCCACCAGCATTACTTAACGTTAACTTTGCAGCTGGGGAAAGAGAGGGAGAGATAAGGAAAGAGAAAGGGGTCACACACTGGTTGTCTGAGGTATTAAAATTTGCATCACCTTTTCGATTGGAGTGAGGTACCGCAGTCATGCGAATATTTTTGGTTTTGTAAGCCTTAAAGGCAGCGCATTACATCGATGATACATTCTTCAGTGGTTTTTACGAGCCGGAGATCTTCAAAAATGCGTGGGTGCAACAACAATATCTCTCCTTATGTCTACCCCATCACGATTTTTCCATCATGCTAACCGTTCGATTCACCTACAGGCGTAGTTTTCCCAGCGAGCCACTCCTGCCTGTCAGTACACAATCACTGGCCTACTAAACAATGTTTTTCTTGGAACAACGAGCAGACAGCCACAGTTGCTTTATTATGCACTGGCAGATATGTGCTGTGAAAACTCTATTTAGTCCAAAGAATAATCTAAATTCTTGATATTGGGATGAATATCGTGTTACCTCTCATGGCTTCTGGCGGCTTGTTTGTTTAACTTTAATGAAGTGACTTACGGTAACAGCACGACTATGAAGCTCGACCATCTCAGTGAGCTGCACGAGTGAGGCAGGCGATGTCAGACAATTACACAGAAATACAAAGGCTGACAGTGTAAGAAAAACAAAGAGACAGGGAAATCGAATAGCGTGAGAGTGAGACAGGCAGCTTGAGAGATACAGGCGGCGAGCGAGAGTGACAGGCGACGTGAGAGAGAAAGTCTGTAAGGCAAAGAGGTGCAGAGTGAGCAGTGAGAACTCCAGCACCCTTCAGCCCTTCCCCACAGGACACTGAAAGCTACACCTCTCCTGAGTCAACCCCAGGCCACAGTTCCTGGAAACACCGCTTTGAACTTATCCCAAATCTATAGACGCCTGTTTCCATGCACAGGAGATATTAAGGGTTCCACTGAGATGGGACTGAACAAAACAGAGAACATTTTATTGATGAATTTTTTTCTGCTACTGTTTTGGTAAGGCTGCAGGTTTGGTCTTTGTGAGACCTTATTTGTGTACATTTCTTTTTATAGATGTTTGGGCAGTTTACTGCTCCTGGAGATTATTTATTTTCTTGATATCAGAGGTGTCAAGTAACGAAGTACAAATAATTTTGGGTATCTATACTTTACTGGAGTAATTATTTTTCAGTCAACTTTTACTTTCTACTCCTTACATTTTAAAAAGCTCTTTTAAATGTGTTTCTAGCAGAATATGAGTCGCCAGTGTATGTGCAGAAACATCCTTTTATTATACAAATCCATCTTTTCTTTATTGTGTAATCTCCTATAAACCGCAACAGTCACACAAAACAGGCGGTTAAAGAACCCCTATCAATGTGATGTCACATTGATTATGTCCCACCCATGACCACTCACAGACTCCGCCTTATGAGCGCATAGTTCAACCTTCTGCCAGAGACACATGTTGTGATTTAGTCCAAAGCACATGTGTAAGGGGTTGTGCACACCAAAACTTTCAAACGCGGCTGAAAACGCCTGGACAACGGCGAATGCGTTTCTTCAGCTAAGCCCTTTGGTAGCTCTGAGACGGTTGGTTGCTGTGAAACTTGTCCCGCCCCTCCTCCACTGTGATTGGACGGCCGCGTGAGAACTCAAAAAATTGATGAGCGGAGCTTTTTACCCAAAGTTGAAGTTTTTTCAACTCTCTGTGTTCAGCGCTGAGCGCGGAAACACTGCCGGTTTTCAGCTCAGAAGAAAACCACTAGCTGCTGGCTTATTTGAATAACGCCGAGCTTCCATTGGAAACAATTAAAAACATGCGTCGGCCGCGGGCGTAAAAGTTTTGGTGTGGAAGCCCTCTAAGCACTCTACCTCCTACTTTGCATACAGGGAGGGGAACAAAAGCTTTCTTTGTATTTAAAGAGACACACAAAACAGCGCGTTTTTTTGCAGCCACAAATGGCCATGTTCAACATTGTATAATGAAAGTGATGTATTTTAAGCTAATACTATACTATGAGACCCCTTTAAAGGGTACCTATTGTCCGATTCAAGTTTTTTGATTTCCTTTGGTGTGTAAGTGTGTATTAGTACATGTTAACAATATACAAAAGGCACATACCCCAAAGGAAACAATGACGCGAGTTATCGTCTCCAATGTAAATCTCCTTTCTTGGACTAAAACAAACACACGGATTGTAGGCAACAGTTTACTTCCTGGGATTGGTGATGTAGTAAAGATCGACATTATCATAATTCCTCCCACTTAGAACTCACAGCCTGTAAATGAACTCCTGTTAGCAACTGAATCTTTCCAACATGGTAAGGAGCGTAACGTTTCCGCCTGACGTCAGAGGTATTTAGGCCAATCACAACGTACAGATTAGGCCAACCAGGGACACAGTGCTCAAATCCGTGCGTTTCAGGAAGAGAGTGAAATCTGGAGCTACAAAAATGTACGGTATGTGGAAAATAATGTTTTTAACCATAAACCACGCAAACACATTGTATTATACCAAATACACAAAATAACGTTGTTGTTTTTTAGCAATGAAATAGGTGCTCTTTAAAAATATCCTCATTACTCCGATTTCATTTCGGTTTGTTTTCATTTCAGGTTGTCATCGTTAAAAAAAACTTGCGGCATCCGGGGAGAGTGAATTTGACTGTGGTTGGATGAGAAGTATAAATATATATCATTCCTACACCCTATTGGTTTGCACAAATCACGACAAACAAACAAATAACAAAGCAACAAATACATTTTTTCCAACTTTAGTGTTAATAGTTTCTTAAAAAAAAAAATTTATTAAAAAAACTTTAAAAATAGTCCTTTCATCACACATTTTTCCACCACAGAAAGCAATCAAACAGTGAATAATTTGTAAAGAATATGCTGAAGGGTAAATATGATTCATGTATATACACAGTGACAAGCAAAATAAACCAGTGAGAGTGTTAAAAAATGTTTATCATGGAAGTGCCAACATGATCTCATGGCAATTTACGAGGTGGCTATTTCGTATTAATTCGTACAACCACATTTGTACATTTTTGTACGATTTGCCTTGACCCCTGTGACCTTGAGTTTAGGGACGGGGGTTTCGTTATTGTTTTTCTGACAATCGTACGTTTTTGCACGATTAACTTCATATGAATTCATACAAATTAGACAACTCGTAAAATATGTACGAATTCTCGTGAGATCAGTGCACAGGGCCAAAAGTGCTGAGAGTAAACCACCCTTATGAGTATGTGCTCTCACACATGGGTTCATGTGTACGTAAGAGCAGGTATTTGTATGTGCACCTGCAATTCACGCCTATAACAACCATCTGCTGGACATTAAAAAGGTGACGGCGGGTCGCTGTTTGTCTGCTGAGAAGACGATTGACAAGCAGAACAGCACATGAAGGGCTTGGGTTTAATGCTAAACTAGGATGAGGTTAAGAGTCACATAGGCAACAATAAATTACTATAGCCACTTCCTGAAAACAAAATAACCCTCCATTTTAAGCAAAGATCAGATGAGGTGCCCCAAAGGGTGTGCTAACATGGGAATTGAACATGTACAGCCAATTAATGAGTCATTAATAAAGCTAGTAAGCCTCCTTTAACTCTGACCGCATCCTTCACGGTATTTGACAGCGTCTGTATTCTCCATTATAGGCGGGGTTGGCAGACCTCAGCTGCTACACCATCAACGTGACCCGTCACAGGAGAATTCCCTTCATCTTCTCCATTTAAAACACTCCCGCACGCACGCACAGCTACCTGGTAGAGCTCAAGACAATCCCCATGCGATGTACTATACTGTATATAAAACTATGTATTTGGCTTCACTCGAGCAGAGTGTGACACCCAAATGCAAGTGTTATTTTTGAACTTGGGTCAGTAGAACATTCTGAGCTCAAGATCAAGTCAGCAACACCTTTAAAATTAACCACACAACCACACTGAAATTTCCAGTATGATGCGCCAGCAAATGATATAAGACTACTGCATGTCTCCAGAGGTATCCTCACTCATAATGAGATTGCTGTGTTGTTTAATTCACAGTGAGACAACTATGAACTGCGAATGCAGGTTACCCCAAGTTCTCAGTGGCTCTGGGAGGGGAGCACAGAGATGATTTACACAGCTCATCCTTCAAACACAGCCAAGAGTGAGTCACAAAATCACTGCTCGTATGAGTCAGTGGAACAAGGTCACTGCTCATCCAGAAGAGCAAATGTGCAACCAGCAAGAGAAAACACTGATTTAAAGGACGATTGTTACGAATGATTTAATAGTTTGTCCTCTGATAAATAGCCATAAAACGTTTTCCATGAGAACAGGGTGTGTTTGTATTTATCCAGAATAGGTGCCATAATGCTAGTGAAATGTAGGGAATAGAAGTTCTGTAAAAACAATGTTATAAAAAAATATTTAACACTAATGTGTAAGCATTTCAGAATAATGGGCTTCAAGATTTTTAAGTGATTCTTTAGAAGCAGCTGTGAATTTAACTTTATGTGTAACAGATAAAGGGTGTGCACCAAATCGCCCCCTACCACCTCATTGTAGTCTACATTACTAATATGGTCCACTTGATGGAGTGAATGAAACGAGAGTGCACAGAGTGCGCTTGAAAAGATGCTGGCGCCATCTTGTGGTGTTGCTTTTTTATTGCTCATTGTGTAACACAAGACATGGACAAGCTAACTGTGAAATAGAGCATTGTCGATAGCTCCGAATTCTTGTTAATCTGTTAGCACAGTCTATTGCACAACAGCTTTTCCCCATTTAAACGCGTTTTACCCGTGTTTTCGCTGATTTGGTTCCAAAACGAAATAACTCTGTTTTAAAGGGACACTCCACTTATTTTGAAAAATGCTAATTTTCCAGCTCCCCTAGAGTTAAACATTTGATTTTTACTGTTTTAGAATCCATTTAGCTGATCTTTGGGTCTGGCGCTAGTACCACTAGCATAGCTTAGCATAATCCATTGAATCTGATTAGACCATTAGCATTGTGCTAAAAAATAACCAAAGAGTTTTGATATTTTTCCTATTTAAATTATATTTAAAACTTGACAGCGGCAGGAACGCTACGTTTTTTGCGCGACGCTAATGGTCGAATAAGACTCAATGAATTATGCTAAGCTATGCTAAAAATGGTAGCACCAGACCTGGAGATCGGCCGAATGGATTAATTGTTTAATGTTTAACTAAAGGGGAGCTGGAAATGAGCATATTTTTTTTTTAAAGTGGAGTGCCCCTTTTAAAAAAATTGTCAAAACATGTTTATTTTTATGTTATCATGTTTTTATTGTGTTTTATTGTGCTACTTAGCTGTATTTTTAGTTATGAAGGTTTAAATCGAAACAAACCCACTGCAGTTTGATTAATATTAATTGGAATGCATAATCATAAAACAAGATTTTGGAACATTTGAAAAAAAAACAGAGTTATCTCATTTTAAAACCAAACTCTTCAAATATACCCGTGCTACTTATGGCTGGTTTTGTCGTCCAGGTTCACATATATCAATCATATACATACAATATTGTATATTGGAAACTATTGATCCTGGCTGTTCATTGTTGTGTAGAACCTGTTTTAATCAGTTCTAATGACTGTTAAAAATTAACTTTAATTGATCGTTTAAAAGTTCCTGAACCTATAGTAAAAACTTAAAAAATGTGTTTAGTCTAAACTTGATGTGGAACTTGGATTTGAGAAACAAGACTGTACTTTCCATTTTTATTTGCCAAGTGTAAACCAATTCGATTTTAATTATTTATTCATTCATTTGTTTATTTGACTATAGATAACTCTTCGAATCAATTACTACAGCAGTGGATGCAGGATTAGCAAAGTAAAAAAAAAGATGACTAACTTGCGATCATGATGGTCTAAGAGTTGCCGCCCAGTCTGTCTTTAAGCAGCCAGGTATGGAGTCCCTGTATGGGTCTGTTTCTGCTGCTGGACTGACCCATGATGTTCCCTTCACCAGTGGTCACACTGTTATGCTCGGACTCCTGCTGAACATCTGAGAGTTTTGAGAAGGCAGTGGTAACAAAGACAAAAGAGTAAACTCAGATGACAAGGAGAGGATGAAAGACAATAAGGTTAGGAAGGAAAGTAAAGATTGCCATTGCCTACCAAGAGATGACGATGTCAAAAGTGACGTTGATGTTGGCACAAACATAAAGAGAGGAATCAATTTTATAAATCTTAATGTTAAATATTGTTCATAATAATTTGATTGTATTTTAATGCTTTGGTAACAATGTTTCTTTTACATTAGTAAGCCCCTACTACAGAGCTGCAAGAAATCATGACCCTTAAATAGACAGAAAGAGCTGCAAGATCAAAATCATCACTTTGGGTTTGCAGGTTGCATCGGAACAAACCACACAACTTCTAAAACAGTGGCCAGCCAGACAAGACCAAAGTCCACTCAATAAAATCAACTATGATTTTGGACACACACTACAGATAACTCCCTATAAATAGTGCAATTGGGAGAAACAGGAGGCAATTTCGGACACAACCATTGACTTTCTTCGACCATGTATTCTGTATACCAAAGTATTCTTGACTCAAATATTAGCCATCTGTCCAACACCCAAAGCTTGTTCGAAATTGAATGATGTAACGGAATAATAAACCCAAGCACACCAGCAAATCCAAAATAAAATGTCTGACAAAAGAAAGCCATCAGAATTTTGCAATACCCCAGTTACAGTCTAGGCCTCAATAGACCCTTTCTCAGTTAGTAATTAAACACTATGACTTTTTTGTGGGCAGAGATTAGGTGGAGGCATTTGTTAACATTAGTAAATGCTTTAGCTAACATTAACAATAAGCAATATAGTTTTTGATTATTTATTCATCTTAATAATCTTTGTTAAAATTTGTTTGGTTTATGCCAATACAGCTATTCATACTAGTTCATGTCATGGTGGATTAACTCATGTTAACAGATACATCTTTTGATTTTGAAAATGTATTAGTAAATGCTGAAATTAAAATAAACTAAGATTAATAAATGCTGTTCCATTGTTCATTGTTAGTTCATGTCAGCCAGTGCATTAAGATAATGTATAGGCAGCCGGCTGTTACTGTGCTTTTACACCAGACACGGTTGAGGCGGCAAAAATGCATTTGACCTTTTTAAGTTTACTCGCTTCATTCCGCGTGAAAGCTGCGCATAAAATTCGAGTCATTCTAAACATTCACGCAAAAATTCACGACATGCTAGGGGCCTCTGCTAGTGATGTTAGGTTCTTGAACGAATCGTTCTTTCGAGCCGGTTCACAAATCAAACTGAATCGAACTTTAGTTTTGGGCATAGGTTTCGGGTTGATGACGCAGGACGCACAGCCAAAATAGCACGTCGGACTCAAAAAGAACCGAACGAAGTTTGTCGATGATTGCCGAGGGGAGAATTGCGTGTGTATCACCGAGGATTTGAACAAGCCTGATGTGCGAAGTTCCTTGTTTTATTCGTTTCTTGATATGGTTGTTTTATTAAAAAGCTTTAGTTTTAATACGATTTATTGTGCATGCAAATCATATTTTATTTGTTTAAGGAAAACCAATTAGTTTGTGAATGAAAGGCAATAAATCAGCTATGCCTTCACTAAAACATCTTTTTATTTGAATGTTTTAATGTGTTGACACAAACGACTTTATTTGAATGTTTCATTGATACAAGTAGTTAGAAAATAAATGCGTAGTGATGTCATTTCTTGATGACTTCAGGAACCGGTGAAGCAGCTTTTTGAACCGGTTCAATGAGCCGAACTGTCCGAAAAGAGCCGGCTCGCGGAAATGAATCGGACTTTGCATCACTGGCTTCTGCGACTCTGCTCACTTGCTGTAATCACGTCACTACTAGAGCAAGCTCCTTTTCCGACAAAGTTCAGATTTTTCAACTCGCTGTCAAAATGATTCGCAGCATCCAGGTTGTCGTGACTCGTGTGTTATTTGTTTTGAGAAGTTGTTATCTGATAATAACAAACCTGCAAATGTCACTGGCCAATCAGAATCAAGCATTCCAACGAGCTGTGTAAAAACTAATGTTAAAGGAATATTCCATTTTCTTAAAAGCAAAATCCAGATAATTTACTCACCACCATGTCATCCAAAATGTTGATGTCTTTCTTTGTTCAGTCGAGAAGAAATTACGTTTTTTATAGAAAACGTTGCAGGATTTTTCTCATTTTAATGGACTTTAATAGAGCCCAACATTTAATACTTAACTCAACACGTAACAGTTTTTTCCAACGGAGATTCAAAGGAACTAAAAACGATCCCAAACGAGGCATAAGGGGCTTATCTAGCGAAGCAATTGTCATTTTTGACAAGAAAAATTAAAAATATGCACTTTTAAACCACAACTTCTCGTCTAGATCCGGTCGTGATGCGTCAGCGTGACCCCACGCAATACGTCATGACGTCAAGAGGTCACAGAAGACGAACGCGAAACTCCGCCCCAGTGTTTACAAGTGTGGAGAAAGAGGACTGTTCCGACGTTGTTGTATGTCAACTGATACTAATTAATGTCTTTGTGTCAGTTTATGGTTTACAATGGTCCGCAAATGTGCGTTTTATATATGTAACACGTGACCTCCCTACGTCACTACGCATTTACGTTAGGTCGCGCTGGACCGGACCTTAACGAAAAGTTGCGTTTTAAAAGAGCATATTTTTTATTTTTCTTGTCAAAAATGACAATCGTTTCGCTAGATAAGACCCTTATGCCTCGTTTGGGATCGTTTATAGTCCTTTGAAACTCTGTTGAAAAAAACTGTTAAGTGTTGAGTTAAGTATTAAATGTTGGGCTCTATTCCATTAAAATGAGAAAAATCCTGCAATGTTTTCCTTAAAAAACATAATTTTTTCTGGACTGAACAAAGAAAGACATCAACATTTTGGATGACATGGTGGTGAGTAAATTATCTGGATTTTTCTTTTAAGAAAATTGAATAATCCTTTAACAAATCCAACCTTATTGACAATTCGAACCCTGTACTACACAAACACAACAAGCTGATATTTGCGTTCTTTGTGTAGCCAACTCAGTGGTGTTTTGTATTGGCCACATTCACTTTTTTTTTTTTGCTTCCAGCAAGCACCGTGATGTAATCATTCATGAAGTTGGCACTAAAATGGTCTATCTGACAGAAAAGACTTAACATGTAGTGAGTGACACACAACTACATAACATAGTTAGAAATAGCCCTCAAAACACAACACCACACTTGAACTGCACTTCATCTGTGAAGCTCTGTTCTATTCAGAACTGCATTCAGATATAAATGGCAAAATGTAAAATTCATTCATAGATTATACTTTGTTTCACCAAAATACCTGTAGCATGTTCCTTGTGTCAAGCATAAAAGAAGATGAAGAAGTATGCGGTCATAGAGGTTATCCAGGCCATCTTTTCACTTTTTGTACTTTGTAGATAAAGACATCTGTAAATCCAAAGATTCAACAAAAATCAAAGTACAGTTCACAGCACAACGGATGATTACTGAAAGTAGACAAATGTGCAGATTGTAATAAAATAGTAAAACGAAGAGTATTAAATAATCATTAATACTGAAGACAACAGGCTACCACTGATTTAAAGCAGGTGACAGACATATCATACACACAGAAATCACTGTTCATTCATGTGCTGGTTAGAATAAACCATCATATAGTCATTTAGATGTCTTACACATTACACACAAACCACCTGCCTGAGCAAATTTGACCACTATAGAATTGTGACTGCAAAAATATTAAGAAACAGATTATGTACTTTTAGGATGTTGTCATTTTTAAAGTTGCCTACTTTACAATTTTAACAAACTCAGCTGTCGTGTTATTGAAATTATAGGCTTTGATAAGTTCAACTTTTAATAAACACAATAACTGATGTAGACATGTATGTAGAAATATTACAAAATGTAGACAGTAATAGTATTAAAATGTTAAAGTAAATGTAGAAATGTAATGTTTTGACTGACACGCACACACACGCACGCACGCACGCACACACAGGCTATACATATTTATCTGAGAAAAATTTTTTGACATTTGACTGTACGTTAGCCTAAGTTACCATATCAGCCTCTCTGGTGATGTTTTGGCGGGTGACACGCAGTTTGGGTCTTGCTGTCGGTCGTTCCGTCGATGGGTCTGTGTAAACGCCACCATGGCTTACAGAAGATCGCTCCTTCATAACTTATAATTTGCCATATTCATACCCTGATTTCGCAAAGCCATGTGTTTTCCGTATCCCATTCTGTTAACTACTACCATTTGCCATTATGAGCTACTAGCCAACAAAACTTAAACCTCCCGCCGTCGTTAGCCTGCGCCGCTGCGCAAACTTGAAGAACCCCTGGTGGTCAGTAGGGAAATCGCAGGGGTTTCATGAGTAAATAGGAAATAAAAAAATCATAAAATTGTAAAAAAAAAAATACATAAAATGTAACACATATATTTTACTTGTTTATTCTGAATGTCATGCATGTGACTATTACACAACACTACTATATATATTAAACCGAGAACTGAAAATGGACAGATGCATTTTATGTACCAATAAAAGAAAACAACAAAATGAAGATCTAATAATAGGTAATAATAATATCAACAATGTAAAATTATATTCATTAAACTTTAAAACGGATAAAAAATAAATCTCTTTAAATGTAAATCCAAATGCTATTAAATAATGGAAATATGTTTTAAGTAAAGTATGGTACTTCAAGACAATAATTTAGGTCAAGGGTTCGGCCGGTTTACAGTCGAAATTTCAACGTCCCTTATGTGACACAGATGACATAATGGATTTTAGAATGTAAAACGTCATAATGGATTCTAGAATGTAAAGCGTCACATAGAACGTCCGCGCACTCATGCTTTATAAAGTGCAGTTTCCACTTTGATGAGTAATTTTATGATAAGGAGAAGAACAGTCTTAACTGCCAATCCAGATTCACTGATTTCGATAATCCACTTCGTGTTTTCCAGACCGATCCGCACAGCATCTAGAGAGACGAAAATTTGCCGAAGTTCGATGCATTAACAGGTAAGTTAAGTTAGATTCATTACATCACCCGCTGAATTAGTAATAGTAATTAGTGTTAGTTTGTTTTTGTAATGATTTGCTCTTAGTCTAGCAGTGCTAACAACTTAGCAGGCAAATAACAATAAAAATCCACACCAGTGGCGGTTCTAGACAAATTTCACTAGGGGGGCCAAGGAGGGGCCAGTGTTTTACCAGAGGGGCACATAAATAAACGGCAAGAAATTATATTTAAAGATTATAGGGGCGGTTACAGGAATTAGTTTAAGACAGGACTAGGCCTTAGTTTAATTAGGAAATATAACTAGTTTTAACAATCATGCCTTACTAAATACATTACTTGTGTGCATTTTGAAGCAAAACAAAGGGCACTGGTGTATTTTGAGATATGGCATTGCAGGTTGTTTTCAGTTTGGACAGTTCTTACATTTATTTTAGTCTAGGACTAGTCTAATCCCTTTCCGGGAAACTGCCCCATAAACTTTATCTTACTTTACAATCATATAAATCTTTATTTAATACAAGAGTGAGTGCAGGTGCAAAAGGGGAGCTTGGCTCTTTTCTAAAGCCCCCCAACCGAAAATCTTTATGAAATTCAAACTTTTATAAAGACAAACGTTTGTTTTAGTTTACATATAAACATGCTAGACAGTTAGGGACCACAATCTAATCAGTATTTAAAATAATATTTATTTTAAATTGTAAACATTTTTATATGACACATTTAATTATATTCCTCCAATTTTATGCACGTATATGTAAGAGCATAATTACAGCGCTTTTTACAATGTGTAAACTTTAAAAAGTTAGCGAGATGTTGGTTTTGCCGGTTGTTGATGAGTAACAGCTGTGAATGATCACCGCGCTTAAGCAGCCACGTCACAGGAGAACAAGTGAACAGTGTCCCAATGTCAAGTGAGCTAGAGTCCTTACCAGTGCACAAACCTGCATACACATTCTCAACATCGGAAAATTGGGAACGAATTGAGACACTCGCTGAGCAGCACCCAGCACCCGCAGCCAGCTACAGTGGTTGGGTGCGCCGCTCTAATTTGCCCGTTTAGAACGTTATGCGTCGGATTAGTTCCGCTTTTGGCACTCGCGTGTAAAATCAAAATAAATGTATACTTTTTTATTTGGTCAGCACGGGGTGGCCAAAGGGGTCGCCAGGGACTTGTCTACAGAGGCACGGGCCACCCTTGGCCTCCGTGTAGAACCGCCACTGATCCACACATAGAATTACAATGCAAATTAATGTACCCGATCTAATAAATATAAAGAGTTTCGTTGCAAAACGAGATAACTCCGTTTTTTTAATGTTTCAGAAATCTCGTATTTTGGTTGTGCATTCCAATTAATATCAATTCAACTGCAGTTGGTTTGTTTTGATTTAAACCTTCATAACTTAAAAAATACAGCTAGCACCATAAAACAAAATAATAACATAATAACATAATAATAAACATGTATTGAAACATTTTTAAAAACGAAGTTATCTCGTTTCGCAACGAAACTCTTCATTTATAGTATAAATAACACCAAATTTGCTGTTGATGACACACTTTTTGTACAAACAAACAAACCCTTCACAAAAACACTCCAGCAAGCCAGGAGAAATCGTATAGAATATCTTAAACACTTTAATTCTGGTTAGTAAGTATATTTATCTTAATAACATTTTAAATGCTTATCTTAGTTAATGCTAACGTTAGTAATCTATAACACATAACATTAAACACATTTTATTAAAACCATATTAATAATAGCTACCTACCACCCCCTCCAGTGTAGTGCCCTTTTTTTGGTTTGGTTTGGTTCACTGTCTCTCAAAATGTCTGTGCATGGCCCTCAGTAAAGCTTAAAGGTTCCTTATTACCTTATTTGAAAGGTTAGGTTACATTGAGTTAAAGGCAAAGAGATGTGATTTTTCTTAATTAGTAGTCAAGAAATGGATTTATTTACAATATTTATATCACACCAATTTGTGTATTATCAACAGCGTTTTTTTTTTTTACAATAAAATCTACAAATATACTGTAGGAAGATTAGTGGTCAGCTGCTGGTATGGGCCTTTTTATAATGTTTTTAAAATGCATCACACTGTGTAGTATGTAAGCTTATAATGTTTTTTGCATGTTTATAATGTACAGTTGAGTTGACTGTGTGCTGTGTGATGTATAAATCTTGTCACTGTTTGATTTATAAATATACAAAGAATAATATTTAAAAAGGACTCATGAGTTTATAATACCACTTCCATTGATTACTTTCAATTATTAATAATCCCTGCACGTATTAATATATGTATTTTATTAATATAAGTTATTATTAAATTAATTTATTGCATTTAATTGAATTAACCAGCAGAATTGCGGTGCCAATATACCCGCTATTATGTTTAATAGCCTCTCTGATTATTACACAATAAATGGACGAATTTACATTAAGAGAAATACATTTACCATTTAAAGGGTTTTTGTGGTTTGTTATGTGTTGCTAACATCATATGATTCATGAAGACTCCAGTTAGTCCCTGGAAGTGAGCCATTAAAATACATTGATTTAGAGGCAAAGAGCTGTAATTTTTCCTAATTAAAGCCCCCTAAACTAAAAAATGCACTTTTAAATGTGTTTCTTTTAGAAAATGAGTTGCCAGTGTGTGTGCAGAAACATCCTGTTATACGTAAATCCATCTATTCTTCTTTGTGTAATCTTTTTAAAACCGCAAAAGTCAACCAGGACTGTTGGGGATCCCGTAGCAATGTGATGTCACATTGATTACGCTCCAACCATAACTTAATGGACGTTTTTGTGGACAATATCAAAAAGGAATTGCAAATTGTATTTGCAATTGCGTTTCCTACCTGTGGGTGTAAAAAAAGGAAATTGCAAATTTTCTTGCAATATTGCAAATTGGCCTTACAATAGAGAAAACGATAAGAAATTAATGGTTACGTTTTAACAACACTGTTCCAGAACAGTACTCAAATGTTTTTTTCAAACCAATTTTTATTATCAAGACAAGTTAACATTAAATCATTAAAGAAGCAAACATAAAAAAACAGGAAACGTTGCCTGCGCTTTTATCTTTTACATTAAACATTTAACTAAAAGCAAAACAAAACAAATAGGAATCACACTAACAACAGAATAGCTACCATTCAAAACCCCTACAATCAACCAACCACCCAGGAGGATTAAAAAATATCGGCCGTCTCTATAAGCGATTATACTTAAAAACTAAGAATAACTTAAAATATATATATAATAATAATAAAAAAACAATAAATACATAAACTTGTTCACCCATTATATAATTACTTGGAATCTGGTGAGGATACAGAGTCATGAAGATTTAAAATGGCATTCCAAGTAATATAATTTTTTTCTGTTGAGCCCCTAATTGAATATTTCAGTTTTTCGAGTGAAAGGAATGACATCAGATCCTTTAACCAGGAGGTAGTAGGAGGGAAGGATGGACACTTCCAATGCAACAAGATGCACCTTCTAGCATTAAGAGATGCAAAAGCAATAACCTCTGCTTTCTGTCTCGTGATGGATGGCGAATGAGACACACCAGCTCAAATGTTTTGATAAAATGTTTTGAGTCTTTACTACCTTATATTAATAAGGTAGTAAAGATGATATTATCTCCTTTTACCAGTGTTGCCAGGTCCGCAGCCTTTCAGGTTCGGCAGATTGATGTTAATTTGCGGGTTTGAGATTGAAGGATTTTGTTCCAGTTGTTGGTATTTGGGCTGCGAATAGTCATTGGGCTGCTTTTGGAGTAATTTGAGTGGCCTTTGGGCTGGTTTTTATATATGGATCTGGCAACCCTGCTTTTCACTATTGCTTTGGGAGCTGATCTTCCAAACATGGTAAGGAGCATCACATTTATTTGGCCAATCACAATGTTGTCGTGTTGACATCAACTTGACAAAATCATGTTGTCGTGTTGACAACGACCTGACAAAGTCGTGTTGACGCATTGACACCGACTTGACAAAGTTGTGTTTTCAAATTGACACCGACTTGACAAAGCCGTGTTGACACCAGCTTGACAAAGTCGCGTCGAAACCGACTTAATAAAGTCGTCCTGTCGCATTGACACTGACTTGACAAAATCGTGTTGTCGCGTTGACACGGGCTCAACAAAGTCACGTTGACACAGGTTTGACAAATTCGTGTTGACGCTGACCTGACAAAATCGTGTTGTCATGTTGATACCGACCTGACAAAGTCGTGTTGACGCATTAACACCGACTTGACAAAGTTGTGTTTTCATGTAGACACCGATTTAACAAAGTCGTGTTGTCGTGTTGACACCGACCTGACAAAGTTGTGTAGATGCATTGACACCAACATGACAAAGTTGTGTTGACACTGACCTGACAAAGTCAGGTTGACACTGACCTGACAAAGTCGTGTTTTCGTGTTGACACCAACTTGACAAAATTGTGATGTCGTGTTGACACCGACCTGACAAAGTCGTGTTGACGCATTGACATCGACTTGACAAAGTTGTGTTTTCATGTTGACATCGACTTGACAAAGTTATGTTTTCATGTTGACACCGACTTGACAAAGTCGTCTTGTCCCGTTGACACCAACTTGACAAAATCGTGTGGTCACGTTGACACCGACTTGACAATGTCGTGTTGACACTGGCTCAACAAAGTCGTGTTGACATGGGCTCGACAAAGTCGTCTCGACACAGGCTCGACAAAGTCGTGTTGACACTGACCTGCCAAACTGTGTTGACACTGACCTGACAAAGTCGTGTTGACACATTGACACCAACTTGACAAAGTTGTGTTGTCGTGTTGACACAGGCTTGACATAGTCGTGTTGTCATGATCACACAGGCTTGACAAAGTCGTGTTGTCGCGTTGACACCGACTTGACAAAATCGCGATGTCGCGTTGACACCGACTTGACAATGTCGTGTTGACACTGGCTCAACAAAGTCGTCTTGACACGGGCTCGACAAAGTCGTGTTGACACTGGCTCGACAAAGTCGTCTTGACACGGGCTCGACAAAATCGTCTTGACACGGGCTCGACAAAGTCGTGTTGACACGAGCTCGACAAAGTCGTGTTGACACGGGCTCGACAAAGTTGTGTTGACACTGACCTGACAAAGTCGCGTTGATACATTGACACCGATTTAACAAAGTCGTGTTTTCGTGTTGACACCAACTTGACAAAATCGTGATGTCGTGTTGAAACAGACCTGACAAAGTCGTGTTGACGCATTGACACCGACTTGACAAAGTCATGTTGACACCGACCTGACAAAGTCATGTTGACACCGACTTGACAAAGTCGTCTTGTTGCGTTGAAATCGACTTGACAAAGTCGTCTTGTCGCATTGAAACCAACTTAACAAAATCGTGTTGTCGGGTTGACACCGACTTGACAATGTCGTGTTGACACTGGCTCGACAAAGTCGTCTTGACACAGGCTTGACAAAGTCGTGTTGACACTGATCTGACAAAGTTGTGTTGACACTGACCTGACAAAGTCGTGTTGATACATTGACACCAACTTGACAAAGTCGTGTTGTCGTGTTGAAACAACTTGACAAAGTTGTGTTGTCGTGTTGACACAGGCTTGACAAAGTCGTGTTGTTGCGTTGACACCGACTTGACAATGTCGTGTTGACACTAACTTGACAAAGTCGTCCTGACACAGGCCCGACAAAGTTGTCTTGAAACAGGCTCGACAAAGTCGTCTTGACACGGGCTCGACAAAGTCGTGTTAACACGGGCTCGACAAAGTCGTGTTGACATGGGCTCGACAAAGTGGTGTTGACACGGGGATCAACAAAGTCATGTTGACACTGACCTGACAAAGTCGTGTTGACACTGACCTGACAAAGTCGTGTTGACACTGACCTGACAAAGTCGTGTTGACACTGACCTGACAAAGTCGTGTTGACACCGACTTGACAAAGTCGTCTTGTCGCGTTGAAACCAACTTGACAAAATCGTGTTGTCGCGTTGACACCAACTTGACAATGTCGTGTTGAAACGACTTGACAAATGTGTGGTCGTGTTGACACAGGCTTGACAAAGTTGTGTTGACACAGGCTTGACAAAGTCGTGTTGTCGTTATGACATCGACTTGACAAAGTCGTCTTGTCGTGTTGACATCGATTTGACAAAGTAGTGTTGTCATGTTGGCACCGACCTGACAAAGTTGTGTTGACACGACTTGACAAAGTCGTATTGTCGTGTTGACACTGGCTCAACAAAGTCGTCTTGACACGGGCTCGACAAAGTCGTCTTGACACGGGCTCGACAAAGTCGTCTTGACACGGGCTCGACAAAGTCGTCTTGACACGGGCTCGACAAAGTCGTCTTGACACGGGCTCGACAAAGTTGTGTTGACACTGACCTGACAAAGTCGTGTTGACACTGACCTGACAAAGTCGCGTTGATACATTGACACTGATTTGACAAAGTCGTGTTGTCACGGGCTCGACAAAGTCGTCTTGACACGGGCTCAACAAAGTCGTCTTGACACAGGCTCGACAATGTCGTGTTGACACGGGCTCGACAAAGTCGTGTTGATACGGGCTTGACAAAGTCGTGTTGACACCAACTTGACAATGTCGTGTTGAAACGACTTGACAAAGTTGTGTTGTCGTGTTGACACAGGCTTGACAAAGTCGTGTTGACACAGGCTTGACAAAGTCGTGTTGTCGTTATGACATCGACTTGACAAAGTCGTCTTGTCGTGTTGACACCGACTTGACAAAGTAGTGTTGTCATGTTGGCACCGACCTGACAAAGTTGTGTTGACACGACTTGACAAAGTCGTATTGTCGTGTTGACACTGGCTCAACAAAGTCGTCTTGACACGGGCTCGACAAAGTCGTCTTGACACGGGCTCGACAAAGTCGTCTTGACACGGGCTCGACAAAGTCGTCTTGACACGGGCTCGACAAAGTCGTCTTGACACTGACCTGACAAAGTCGTGTTTACACTGACCTGACAAAGTCGTGTTGACACTGACCTGACAAAGTCGCGTTGATACATTGACACTGATTTGACAAAGTCGTGTTGTCACGGGCTCGATAAAGTCGTCTTGACACGGGCTCAACAAAGTCGTGTTGACACGGGCTCGACAAAGTCGTGTTGATACGGGCTCGACAAAGTCATGTTGACACGGGCTCGACAAAGTTGTGTTGACACTGGCTCGACAAAGTCGTCTTGACACAGGCTCGACAAAGTCGTCTTGACACGGGCTCAACAAAGTCGTCTTGACACAGGCTCGACAAAGTCGTGTTGATACGGGCTTGACAAAGTCATGTTGACATGGGCTCGACAAAGTCGTGTTGACACGGGCTCGACAAAGTCGTGTTGACACGGGCTCGACAAAGTCGTGTTGACATGGGCTCGACAAAGTGGTGTTGACACGGGGATCGACAAAGTCGTGTTGACACTGCCCTGACAAAGTCGTGTTGACACCGACCTGATAAAGTCGTGTTGACGCATTGACACCGACTTGACAAAGTCGTCTTGTCGCGTTGAAACCAACTTGACAAAATCGTGTTGTCGCGCTGACACCGACTTGACAATGTCGTGTTGACACAGGCTCGACAAAGTCGTGTTGACACTGACCTGACAAAGTCGTGTTGACACATTGACACCAACTTGACAAAGTCGTGTTGAAACGACTTGACAAAGTTGTGTTGTCGTGTTGACACAGGCTTGACAAAGTCGTGTTGTCGTGATGACATCGACTTGACCAAGTCGTCTTGTCGTGTTGACACCGACTTGACAAAATTGTGTTGTCGCATTGATACCGACTTGACAATGTCGTGTTGACAGTGGCTCAACAAAGTCGTCTTGACACGGGCTCGACAAAGTCGTCTTGACACGGGCTCGACAATGGCATTTTGACACGGGCTCGACAAAGTCGTCTTGACACGGGCTCGACAAAGTCATGTTGACACGGGCTCGACAAAGTCGTTTTGACACTGACCTGACAATGTCGCGTTGATACATTGACACCGACTTGACAAAGTCGTCTTGTCGCGTTGAAACCAACTTGACAAAATCGTGTTGACACTGGCTCGACAAAGTCGTGTTGACACTGACCTGACAAAGTCGTGTTGACACATTGACACCAACTTGACAAAGTCGTGTTGAAGCGACTTGACAAAGTTGTGTTGTCGTGTTGACACAGGCTTGACAAAGTCATGTTGACATAAGCTTGACAAAGTCGTGTTGTCGTGATGACACCGACTTGACAAAGTCGTCTTGTCGCGTTGAAACCAACTTGACAAAGTTGTGTTGACACATTGACACCAACTTGACAAAGTCGTGTTGAAGCGACTTGACAAAGTTGTGTTGTCGTGTTGACACAGGCTTGACAAAGTCGTGTTGACACAAGCTTGACAAAGTCGTCTTGTCGCGTTGACACCGACTTGACAAAATCGTGTTGTCGCATTGACACCGACTTGACAATGTTGTGTTGACACTGGCTCAATAAAGTCGTCTTGATACGGGCTCGACAAAGTCGTCTTGACACGGGCTCGACAAAGTCGTCTTGACACGGGCTTGACAAAGGCATCTTGACACGGGCTCGACAAAGTCGTGTTGACACTGACCTGACAAAGTCGTGTTGACACTGACCTGACAAAGTCGCGTTGATACATTGACACTGATTTGACAAAGTCGTGTTGTCGTGTTGACACCGACCTGACAAAGTTGTGTTGACGCATTGACACCTACATGACAAAGTTGGGTTGACACTGACCTGACAAAGTCGTGTTGATACATTGACACCGATTTGACAAAGTTGTGTTGTCGTGTTGACACAGACTTGACAAAGTAAATGCAATATTTCCATTTGTTTAAAGCAAAACATTCAATTACTTACCAGGCTACAGGTGAAGCAGATCTTTATGCCTTCTAACGTCTCATAATCTCATCCTCATTTATGTCCAAGAGACTCAATAATAAACATGACAACACAATTTTTTCAAGTCGTGTCAACACGACTTTGTCAGGTCAGTGTCAACATGACAACAAGACTTTGTCAAGTTGGTGTCAACACGACAATACGACTTTGTCAAGTCGTGTCAACACAACTTTGTCAGGTCGGTGCCAACATGACAACACTACTTTGTCAAGTCGGTGTCAACACGACAACACGACTTTGTCAAGTCGTTGTCCAAGCGTCAACACGACTTTGTCAGGTCAGTGTCAACATGACAACAAGACTTTGTCAAGTTGGTGTCAACACGACAATACGACTTTGTCAAGTCGTGTCAACACAACTTTGTCAGGTCGGTGCCAACATGACAACACTACTTTGTCAAGTCGGTGTCAACACGACAACACGACTTTGTCAAGTCGGTGTCCAAGCGTCAACACGACTTTGTCAGGTCAGTGTCAACATGACAACAAGACTTTGTCAAGTTGGTGTCAACACGACAATACGACTTTGTCAAGTCGTGTCAACACAACTTTGTCAGGTCGGTGCCAACATGACAACACTACTTTGTCAAGTCGGTGTCAACACAACAACACGACTTTGTCAAGTCATTGTCAATATGACAACATGACTTTGTCAAGTCAGTGTCAATGCGACGACACGATTTTGTCAAGTCTGTGTCAACAAACGACTTTGTCAAGTCTGTGTCAAGCCCGTGTCAACATGACTTTGTCAAGCCCGTGTCAAAACGACTTTGTCAAGCCTGTGTCAAAACGACTTTGTCAAGCCTGTGTCAAAACGACTTTGTCAAGTCAGTGTCAACACGACAACACGACTTCGTCAAATCAGTGTCAATGCGTCAATACGACTTTGTCAGGTCAGTGTCAACACGACAACACGACTTTGTCAAGTTGTTGTCAACACAACAACACGACTTTGTGAAGTCGATGTCATCACAACAACAAGACTTTTTCAAGTCTGTGTCAACACAACTTGGTCAAGTCCGTGTCAACATGACTTTGTCAAGCTTGTGTCAACACGACAACACGACTTTGTCAAGCCGGTGTCAACACAACTTTGTCAGGTGGGTGTCAACACGACTTTGTCAAGCTCGTGTCAACACAACAACGCAACTTTGTCAGGTCGGTGTCAAAATTACAACACGATTTTATCAAGTCGGTGTCAACGGTTCAACACAACTTTGTCAAGCCTGTGTCCAGACGACTTTGTGAAGTCGGTGTCAACGCGTCAACACGACTTTGTCAGGTCAGTGTGAACACAACTTTGTCATGTCAGTGTCAACACGACTTTGTCAAGTTGTTTGTCATACGACAACATGACTTTGTCAAATTGGTGTCAATGCAACAAACGACTTAGTCAAGTCTGTGTCAAGCCTGTGTCAAGACGACTTTGTCAAGCCCGTGTCAACACGATTTTGTCAAGCCTGTGTAAACATGACTTTGTCAAGCCGGTGTCAACTCGACAACACAACTTTTTCACATCGGTGTCAATGCATCAACACAATTTTGACAAGTCAATGTCAACACGACAACACGACTTCATCAAGTCGGTGTCAATGCATCAACATGACTTTGTCAGGTCAGTGTCAACACAACTTTGTCATGTTGGTGTCAATGCATCAACACGACTTTGTCAGGTCGGTGTCAACACGACATCACGATTTTGTCAAGTTGGTGTCAATGTGTCAACACGACTTTGTCATGTCAGTGTCAACCTGACTTTGTCAAGTCAGTGTCAACATGACAACACGACTTTGTCAAGTCGGTGTCAAAGCGTCAACACGACTTTGTCAGGTCGGTGTCAACACAACAACGTGACTTTGTCAAGTCGTTGTCAACACGACAACATGACTTTGTCAAGTCGTTGTCAACACGACAACATGACTTTGTCAAGTTGGTGTCAATGCGACAACACGACTTTGTCATGTCAGTGTCAACACGACTTTGTCAAGTTGTTGTCATACGACAACATGACTTTGTCAAGTTGGTGTCAATGCAACAACACGATTTTGTCAACTCTGTGTCAACAAACAACTTTGTCAAGTCTGTGTCAAGCCCGTGTCAAGACGACTTTGTCAAGCTAGTGTCAACACGACTTTGTCAAGCTTGTGTCAAAATGACTTTGTCAAGCCCGTGTCAAGACGACTTTGTCAAGCCCGTGTCAACACGACTTTGTCAAGCCCGTGTCAAAACGACTTTGTCAAGCCTGTGTCAACATGACTTTTTCAAGCCGGTGTCAACTCAACAACACGACTTTTTCAAATCGGTGTGAACGCGTCAACACGACTTTGACAAGTTGTTGTCAACACGACAACACGACTTTGAGAAGTCGATGTCATCATGACAACAAGACTTTGTCAAGTCTGTGTCAACACGACTTGGTCAAGTCCGTGTCAACACAACTTTGTCAGGTGGGTGTCAACATAACAACACAACTTTGTCAAGCTCGTGTCAACACAACAACACGGCTTTGTCAAGTCGGTGTCAACATGATTTTGTCAAGCCAGTGTTAACACAACTTTGTCAGGTCGGTGTCAACATGACAACACGACTTTGTCAAGTCAATGTCAACATGACAACACGACTTTGTCAAGTTGGTGTCAACATAACTTTGTCAAGCCTATGTCCAGACGACTTTGTCAAGCCTGTGTCCAGACGACTTTGTCAGGTCAGTGTCAACACGACTTTGTCAAGTTGGTGTCAACACGACAACACAACTTTGTCAAGCTCGTGTCAACACAACAACACGACTTTGTCAAGTCGGTGTCAACACGACTTTGTCAAGCCAGTGTTAACACAACTTTGTCAGGTCGGTGTCAACATGACAACACGACTTTGTCAAGTCGATGTCAACATGACAACACGACTTTGTCAAGTTGGTGTCAACGCGTCAACGCGTCAACACAACTTTGTCAAGCCTGTGTCAATGCGACTGTGTCAATGCGACTTTGTCAAGCCTGTGTCCAGACGACTTTGTCAAGCCTGTGTCCAGACGACTTTGTCAAGTCAGTGTCAACGCTTCAACACGACTTTGTCAGGTCAGTGTCAACACAACTTTGTCAAGTCGATGTCAAGTCGATGTCAACATGACTTTGTCAAGTTGGTGTCAACGCTTCAACACGACTTTGTCAGGTCAATATCAACACAACTTTGTCACGTCGATGTCAAGTCGATGTCAACATGACTTTGTCAAGTTGGTGTCAACAAGACAACAAGATTTTGTCAAGTCGTGTCAACACATTATTACAATACTACATATTTAAGTAAATAATTTCCAATGCAGAAACATTACTTCTACTAATAACAGTGGTTTATCAGGTTACTGATGTTGCACTGCTATTTTTAACAACACTGTAAATAGACGGTTTCAGCAGCAACAACATAAACAAACAGCTTTTGTGAACCAAACTTAATTTTCGGTAGATTTCCACATAGAATCAATAACAAGTCCTTTTTAAGTAAATTATGTCAACAAGAGCTAACGGTTGCTGTGTAAAATGAATCTATACAATCCCTTATGAGAATTAATCAGTCTTTTAGACAATCCATTGTGCAATCAGCATGAAAGATGGCCCTGATGACACTGTTTTTTATATCAGGTTAAAGGACAAGTTCAGTATTTTACACTTAAAGCCCTGTTTTCAATCTATTTCATCATAAACAATCTGAAAACGGGGCTTTAAGTGTTAGATACCAAACTTGTCCTTTAAAGATCAGATATGGCCAATTATCGGTCAATCAGTATTTTGCCTGTTGTCTCTAAAATAGTCAAAAAATGTGTGGTTAAATTACTGATTCAACATCTCAGTAAAAGCAACAATTCATTCCACCCTATGCAATTTGGTTTCAGGGTCCATCATTGAACAGAAACAGCTACTTGCTTGTTTCTGGAAAAGGTTCAATGCAACCTAAATAATAGTTCTTAAGTTGGTGCTGTTTTTTAGACTTAAAGCGAGCTTTTGATACTGTTACTCACGCTCTGACTGTGTGAAGCTGTGTGAAGCCATTTAGGTGCACCACTTTTGGACAAAATGTATTATCAGTAATAGGTGGTAAACTTTGGAATAGCTTGCCCCTTCCAATAAGAGAAACAGTGGCTTTTAGAAAATCACATATGTAATCACTTAAAGGTGCAGTGTGTACATTTTAGAAGCATCTAGTGGTGAGGTTGCAAATTGCAACCAACGGCTCAATCCACTGCTCACCCCTCGCTTTTGAAACGCATAGAGAAGCTACAGTAGCCGCCACCGGTAAAACATGTCATTGTCAGAGACAACTTAGTAAAAAAAAGTTTGTCCGTTAAAGGCTTCTGTAGAAACATGGCGGCACAAAATGGCGACCTCCACGTAAGAGGACCCTCTGTGTAAGTAGATAAAAACGTCTCATTCTAATACAATAAAAACATAACGGTTCATTATAAAAAGGTCTTTATACACCCCTGATAATATAGTTTTGTATATTATTTTGCATTTCTGTCAAGAGATCCTCCTAAAAATTACACACTGCACCTTTAATGCTGTATAGAGGTGGATGAACAATGTCTTTGCCATTATGTATGTTTTATTTTTTTGAAAAATTTACTTTTTCCTTTTGACTGGGACAGTGCATGTAAATTTAAGTCCTGTAACGCGATTTTGGGGAATTGAGGTGTAGGGAGACAGATTTATTTCTAAAGTGGGAACGGATGTTGTTTATGGAGTTTGTGCATGATTAATTTACCCTGATAGCAATAAACTCCGGGGCGGATCCGCAACGGACCGGAGCTGCCGACTTTGGAGCGGACCCTGTTCGGATTATCCTATAGGGAAACAGGGGGACTGAATTCCACGGACCACGGGAAAAAAGCTAACTTATTGCACGCAAATAATTTTGCTTTTAAATGTTATTATTCATGTTGTTTCAGTCAGATTCGACACTACTACAGGCAACCCCGCGTTTGCCAATAAAAACAGAAAAATATTGAATTTGTCTGCCCTTTCTCAAACATCTCAATACAGCCCGCCTCACTGCTTGTATTATAATAAAGTAAAATATAAATGATGTCTTTGACTAAATTCTGATCGTGTTTGTTATTGTCTAATACAGCCCAGCATAGCTGGTTTTAGCTGGTTTAAGGTGGCACTAGCTGGTTTACGCTGGTCCTCCCAGTCTGACAAAGCTGGTCATGCTGGTGGGTCAGCTGGTCTAGCATGACCAGCGAGTCCAGCTAGACCAGCTTAAAAAGTGACTAAAACACAGCTAGACCAGCTTGCTACACCAGCAAAACCAGCTTCCTACACTAGCAAAACCACCTAAAACCAAGCTGGGAGACCAGCTAAAACCAGCTCACCAGCCCATGCTGGTCACAGCTGGATTCCTCAGTAGGGAGGTCAAGTGTCTTGATTCCTAAAAAGTTGAATATACTTTTTAATTTCCTACCTGTCCTGTAGTTTTTCTCATCAGGGTGTTTTGATGCTTTGCCGTTCTTACCTTTACCCTAAAATGATCAAATAGAATGCAGACGTACGTTCTAAATTCCATTACGTCATAGAACACATCTGGGTGGGTGTGTCAGCAGAGGCAGCTTATTGGGGCTGTCTACCAGCGGTCATTGTGGGGGGGGGCAACCAACCTAATAAATAAATAAACCCTTCATCATGAACAATTCAAAAGCACGTTAAATTGTAATAATATTCTTAAGAGATACGATGAAACTTTGAAGTAGTAATTAAAAAGTCTAGTTCATGTTTATCTGTCACCTACACACATACACCCCCTTCTTTCACAATGAAATTGACTAGTCCGTAACGGTGGGCGCTGCACGGCGCGAAAGGTAATAAACACATGATAGGATGTCTTGGAAAATAAATATTAACGCGAAATTGAAACGATCTACCTAAGCGGCTCAAATAAAAGAAAATATGGAATGATTTTGGTGACAAATCAAATTTTGACACATATTTTCAGAAAACGTTTTGATTTTTTTTTTTAACTCAGCAATACACTGTAGGCAAATTCACAACCCTTTCATTATGTCCATGATGAAAATATCCACTAAATTAAACTGCTGTAAAAATCAGATAAATATTTGGTTTAAAAAAAATTTTGAGTAAATTGAATGAATAATTTTTTTCAGTGTAGTTCATACTGATAATAAACTCACATTATACTCAAATCTAATTCACAAATTTATAGTACATTTATTTCATGCTTTAACAGTTGAATTAAACAGTAACATTTTCTGCATTTTCACATTATATTTTTTAAGCACCAGCCGCCACTGTAACTTGGGTAGAGTTTATCATGAAACCGAGGCTAAAAACAACACAAATAGAGTTAAATATAATATAATGCTTTTTTATTTTTTGCTTCACTGAAAAAAAAAAGATTCATTCAATTTACTAATTTTTTTAAGGTAGGCGGTTGCAATCAATTTATTTAAGCTACATTTAAACAAACGTTTTTTGTTTTGTTTTGTATTTCTATTTTTTTTTAATGTAGAGTAAATTGAACAAATCATTTTTTCAGTGTTCTTGTCCATGTGTTGCTCTTATTTAAAATACAACCATCAAATGTAAATGTATTACATTTGTGCTGTTGCAGCGGCGCTGACACATTTCACCAGTAGATGTCGCTGTTGTATTGCGACTTCAGAATATTAGTGACCATAACAGTTTCACTGCTGTGCAAACACTGCATGTTTACCGAAAGTGTATGGTTTTTTATTTGGCATTCAGTGGAAAAGTCATGGGGTATTTGATCTTTGACAAAAATTCTGACTAAGCACCTAAAAAGCTCTTCTGAGCCAACAGGGTTCTCCTCCTGATACATATACAGACTCCGAACAGTACATTATATTGTAGTGTATTATAGAGAATATATAAATTTGAAGATATGATACCTGTTTTACTATCCACAATATAATAGGTTTTAAAATGATGTGGAGCCAATATAATAATTTAAGAAGAAAATCTGATTCTGAAATATTTTAATTGTGTGTCTGTTTTCAGCTTTCAATCTGAACCTACATAAACACAAACTACAGATACATAACTGATTATCTGCACTGATGTGCTTTTCACATACAGTATCACCAAAAAAAGTTACAAATACGATACTGCAGCTGAAATATGTTAATGTGTGCCTCACAAAACCAGGAACAAGTAGACTGACTTTACCACATGTATATCATTAAACAAAACTGCACTTCTACCACAAACATAAATGGCTCATCATTCCAGGATTTATTTTTTACACAACACCTTCCTGAAAAATTGCAATTGATCTGAATTGCCATGACTTAACAAAAATTAAAGCTATACCAAAAAAGCTATTTCACAGGTCCTAAACTAAGCCAACTATAGACTACCACACGGTGACTTTAACTTTTCATTCATCTCCACTGAATGATGCAAAGAGACATCCCTTTCCAGAAACAGTCTTTTCTGTTCACAGCTGGCGAGCCTGCATGTAAGCCAGGTGGAGAGTGTACATCCCAAGATGCCCAGGACTGCTAGACAGAGGCAGGCCAGATTCAGAGAGTGCAGATTATTCATTCGTTTCACCATCGCTCGCACAAACTGGACATTGAGAATTCCCCCAATAAGTCCACAGATGCAGCAGGCGGAAAACAGGATCATCTGTTGAAGTGGGATTATAGACAATGTTTACAAATAGATGTTATAAGTGCCGATATCTCTATAAAGGTGTGTATGCATTAGATAAGAAATATTTATAATGTCACTTATGCTCTTACAGTAAGTCCAGTTCTTTTTTTGGCACACAGTATCCCACAAACTCCACATATGAAAAACTGTAAAACAGAGATCTGTGCTAAATCAAATCTGTCCCTACACATATTTTGTAATGTTTATATTGTATTTAAAAATTTAATTGTCATGTATATATGTACATGTAATGTATGTTAAACGAATAAAAAAGTTTCAGATTTTCTTTACGTGATCCAGTTTTGTACTTACATTGTACATGATATAAAATTAAACATAAATACACATGCTTAGAAAATAAGCAAAGAAGATAATGGCTCATATAAGTTGAAGTGGATTCTTACATGAATATGGATTGTTATAAGATATAATATCACTTTACAATAAGGTTGTATTTGTTAATGCATTAGCTAACATGAACTAACAATTAACAAATACAGCATGTAATGCATTTAACAATAACTACAGCATTTAATAAGCTTGGTTCATGTTAACTTTAGCATTTACTAAAACATTGTTAAAATAACTGTAAACATTAGTTGATGCACAATGAACTAACATGAACAATTGTATTGGCATTAACAAAGTGTTATAAATAATTGCTTAAAATTTTTAATTCATAATAGCTAATGCTTTTACTAATGTAAACAAATACAACCTTATTGTAAAGAGTTACTGAAATATTTTCTACATTATGCAGAATCCATGTCTTCCAATTTTTCTTTAAAAAGTTTTTACATGCAAAGCATTATTTGGTTATATAAACCTCCTGCAGGAGACACATTAAATAAAAGTTTCTTACTTACACACACGCCACTCCATATTGGTGTGGAGTAAGATGTTTGGCTCCTTTGAACCCACAAGGCTCTCCTGATGCCAAGCACACCCAGAGTGATGCTGGATACTCCGAGTCCCATATCAATAACAGAAAGGAGCAGCAAACTCCAAACAAGCGCTCGCTTGGTGCACATGCTCTTCCGGTCATCATTCCTCAGACTGGGAGAAGAATTTAAACGCAAAGACTCCCTCTCCCCCCTCTCCAAACAGCCAGTCACTCAATGTTTTTTTGAATGTTTTTCTTTTTCCTTAAATTTCCTTTTGCATGCATTTTGTAGGAAATATAATCTTACTGCTTGTTATAAATAATAATTTTTCAACAAATCTGTTATGCTCTTGACGTTTACTTTGTATAAATGCACATTGCTTTGTTTTCAGAGGTCTTATAAGCAGTTGGAGAGTTTATGATGTGGTCATGCAGGTCACATGACTACATGACCCTTAACACACAGAGAATCCAAGGCCAAGGATGGGATAGTATACTAAAAGCCTTGTTTTTACAACAAATTGTTTCTGTCTGACAAATATACTGTTGCATAACAGTGTATGAGGGCAAACTTGTCACTTTGGAGATATGATAACAGCCCCGTTTTAATTCTTTACAAAATAATAGATGATTATATATTTTAGAGCCAATTCAACAATTCAAGAAAATAAATTTGACTCTGAACTGTGTAGAGGGGTCTATTTTAGCTCTCAACTGCTGTGTTACATAAACAAACTCCAGATAAATACAGTAGATGACTGTCCGCACTGATGTGCTCAGATCTGTGTGATATGGCGACTGCAACAAAAGCCATCACATCCCATTAAACTCAGTTTATGTGCTTCAGTGCTCAGGAAAAAAGAGGCTCTGATAGGACTGAGAACGGCCACTTGTGCCGCTCAACCTCCAGGCATTCATTCATTCAGATCATATCAGCCTGAAAAACCTTCAGTAGAAATGTGTTAAATTCTTTCACTGTAGTTCTATAACCACTCAAGGAAAAAAAAGTATAAGTACATTCTTAAAAATAAAGGTGCTTCACAATGCCATAGAAAAACTATCGTTGGCTGTACAGTATATGGTTCCATAAAGAACCTTTAGCAAAGGACCTTTCTGTTTTACAAAAGAAGCTTAGTAGTATAAAAATGTTCTTTAGTCCAGGGATTTTCAAACTGGCGTCCCACAGAAGGTTCTAAGGCAGTGGTCTTCACTATTTTATTTCATGAGAGCCACACTGATAGGTCAGGGTCAGAGCCACCTTCACTGCAAAGTATTAAAAGTTACATCCAGTCATAAATAGCATGTCTGCTTATCAATCTGTTGCAATCCAATAAATACAAGGGCAAATCATTCTTTATCATTTACCAGTCAAATTTGTAACTGAGACAATATGATTTGATATCCCATAATGACAAAAACAGCATTTTAATGCTAAGCATTCTTATAATATGCTTATGCAGTGCCCCCAAAACCACCAGGGGGCCACCTTTCTCGTAATTTTTTATGCGGCGCTGCACAGAACGGTTGGCGAGTGACATTACCGTACTTTGCCACGGGAGAAATTCGAAAGCATAACAAGCAGTCTGATCTTACGGTACTTTGATGACATATGACGATCGCTCTGTGTAAGCAATGCATGCGATTGAACACGCTTATCAACGTGCATCTTGATCTAATAGGTATGGTTTTCTAACAGCGTCCGGAGCAAAAAAAGACAGAAAAAGCGCATGACAGAACAGGTAGCAAAGTTAATATATCTCGGCTGTTTTAAGTCATTTTTACTCCAATTCAGGTGTTTGAAGTACACAGAACACAGATGGTGATATAAGGGGTATGTGCTCTTCAGATTCTGATACGCACAACCGGCGCAACGTCATAGAATGTCTCTGAACAGGTTCACGCCCACTTTTGGGGGAAACAGACTAGACCTTCCATTGACTTCCATTCAAAATAGTGGAACAAAGCAACGCTCGTACACAGCCGGCAGGCGTAAATAACTTATGAAATCACTCGGATGTTGAGTAATTATCTGTCCACCCTGCCTGCCATAGAGCGCGAAAAATACATTAACACATTTAATTTGGTCAATATAAAAACATGTCCCTTTCATTCTCACAGCGTCAAATTTGTGTAACAACACTCCCTATTGGCCAGAGGTGTCTTACCCAGACATTTACTCGTACCTCATCGAGTCAACAGGGAAGCAAGTGAATGATTTTACTTCGTATTTGAAAGTTACTTCGTATTTATATATTATGTCTTTATATTTAGAGTACTGAGTGCACTTTTCCGTCCAGCCATACAACTAGCCTTAGGGGCCAGTCATACCAAAAGCCCTTTAAACGCTTGCAAACGCAAGGCGCGACGCATTGCCTTTTTTAAAAAAAGAGCAGGCCGACGCCGCTTTTCTTATTGCTAAGCAACCACCGAGTCAGCTGTCTTGTCAATCAAATATTGAAGCGTGAGTGCTCTTTTGCTGTTAACTGTCATATTAGCAGAAACTTTAAAAAGAGGACGCTTGCTCTGACCTTGTTTGAGGGTGAGAGGTGCACAAACACGCAGGAGAGAGTGAGCGAGTGGAGTCCGGTTCTTCAAAGCAACTGTAAACTTCCCTCACCACAATGTAAGGCCCGCCTCTCCCCTCATTCCATTGGACAATGGAAAGAGGCGAATGACGTCGGGGGCTTCTCTCTCAGTGCTCCTTCAAAAACGTGTGCGCGGCAGGCGGCAAAAAAACGCAAGGCGCTCAGCGCGCATAAACAGCGCGCAAACGCGCCCTGCCCATAGAATATCATTCAAAAAAGGCGCCTGCAACTGCCATAAACGCTTTTGGTGTAACTGGCCCCTTAGTGATATTTCCAGCAATCACTGGATAGCTTTGTTACACAAATTTGACGCTGTGAGAATGAAAGGGACATGTTTTTATATTGACCAAATTAAATGTGTTAATGTATCTTTCACGCTTTATGGCAGGCAGGGTGGACAGATAATTACTCAACATGTTAAATCTGAGTGATTTCATAAGTTATTTACGCCTGCCGGCTGTGTACGAGCGTTGCTTTGTTCCGCTATTTTGAATGGAAGTCAATGGAAGGTCTAGTCTGTTTCTCCCAAAAAGGGGCGGTGACGAAATTTACAGTCAAGTTCCCGGATGTGCCGGTAGTCCGTATTGGCTGTTCGTTGCTAAGCATCAAGTCACAACATTATAATCCCGCTTCCCTTCACAATGCATGCGTTTGGCAATGCAATGCAGGGCTAACCCCGCAAAAGTGGTGCTAACCCTGCTTTAGAGCAGGGTTTCATAACTCTGGGTTAATTTCAGGGATAACCCTGCTTCTAAATTACACGTGTGAAACAACCGTAACCCAGTGCGGTTTAGGCGAAGATAACCCAAGTGCGTGTGAAAAGCCCTTATAGCAAATTTACTTTGTATCTAATGTTCATAATCAAAAAATATATAAATAAATATATATTAGGAGAGTGTCCCTCACAATTATATATTGGGGTCCTTGCCATCATAAAGTGTGATGATAGTTCTATATTCATAAGGAACCTTTAACATCATCATAACCAGTGGTGTAGTGGTGTCTGGAGAAGTGGGTATACTCTTAATGTATGCCCATAGTAGAAGTGGGTATACCCCCTGCGATCAATTAAAGAGGTGGGTATACTCCGTATACCCTGCACTACACCACTGATCAGAACCTAAAGTGCGCACAATGTTCAGCAGATTATAAAATGGTACAGCAGGACAAAATGGTTCTTAAATTGACCCCTTAGCATCTGACTGCTCGGTCCTGTGTGAAATTGCTTTAAATGATTTTCATATAATTTTTTAGTGTTCTTTGTGGTTACACTATTGTGTTAGAAGAAATAAACAATAACTGCACTGCACTGAAGGTCATTGAGTTCATTGTTGTGGTCATTAAAGCTCTGCAATGTGAAGTCTGTTGTTTTCCCTGTTTGTGCCGCTAAAGTATGAAGCCAGCATGTTTTCCACTCATTACCCTGTTCTTGCCCATTAATGTCTGGCATTCTGGTGTCCTGCAGTTTGCTCTTTATACTTAGAAAACCAAAAACACACAATATACGGAATCAACTCTCTATCATTTTCTATTAAGTTTTAGCCTTTGTTTCATTGCATTTTATCAGCAAACATGCTCGGTTTGCACAAAAAGAGTGGCTCAGAGTGGCTTTACTATAAGGAGTGTATACAATGGATGCAGCAGTGAGATTCTAAGGATTGAAGGTAGAATGGTCAATGATAGAGATGCTGCTGGCATAGGATATTGCAAAGCATTCAGTCACCCTCTGAAAGGGCACTCGCATATAATTTTGTATAATTTTGGGAACAATAAGTGATACTAGTGATGCACCGATGTATCGGCCGCCGATATTTATCGGCCGATTTTTGATGAATTTGAAACCATCGGCATATCGGCAATAGCACGAGAAAGGCCGATACCGATTGTTTATTAATTAACTGCATAAAGAAATGTAAAAAATGAGTTAATGTTGTTTATCAAATAAATGCTGAATAGCAAAAACCACCTTTGAAAGTTGTCATGCTGTCTTATTATATTTGTTTTAGCTTAATTTGTGCCTCTCTTATTATGTTGGTCAGTTGAATGTTAGATCCAATCCATGTTCAGTAAAAATAATTTGATGCAGAAATAAACTAGCTAATAGACCAACTGTATAGTATTGTATACAAGTGTTTAATATCGGTATCGGTCAGAAGTTGTCTGTTTAAATCGGCATCGGCCCAAACAAATCCTATCGATGCATCCCTAAGTGATACAAAATCAAATGTTGACAAGTCAATAAAGTTGAATGATCTGCTGTTTCACCGTTTAAGCAATTAATGGGTCCAAGGAAAACAATTTGGATAGATGCTTATGTGTTGCTGCTTTTAGTACCAGTAGCATTTTAACATGCAGTGTACACTGTGTACTGTACAGTTCGGCTTTCCTTCTAGTACTGATAGATATAATAAAAATTAGGCTTGAGAAGCAACAGTATAGCAAAATTCTACCCTATTTAATCGAATGACTTTGCAGAATTAGCTTTATTACTCAGTGGATGCCACAACTAATCTGCTTTCAGGAGAAGGAACAAACAAACTATTCTTTGAGAATGCTTTAGCTGCTTTGTGAGGTAAACGTGGCATTTCATAACCTACCAGACAATATGACGTAACACGGTATAGTTTAAAACAAAAGAAAATAAATAAAGCTTCTCAGCAAGAAATTCAAAGAGCAGCAATATTTTGGCACGGCACATTTACTTTCTGGTATGTTGTTTAGCTGGGGGATGATTTTTTTTGCTCGCTATGAAAAAAAGACTCTATCCCCAGCCTTAAACCGGCATCCCACATATTTTTATTAGATATTATGCGCATGCAAATACTTTATGCAGGTTTTTGACCCATAACTTTCTGATCTTCTTATCAATGCAGAAGATGTTTTGTCCTTAAACTAATTTTAAATTTGTTTATGGAGAAACTGAGGTGATACTGCAAATTGAGGTGAACACTGATTTACCCATTTATTAACTTTGTCATTATTCACACAATCACACAACATTGATGACATCATGACACAATGTAAACATTTAGCGGCATTTCTTTATTCTGTTGACCACAAAAGAAGATATTTTGATAAATGATGATATAGCACACAGTTGCCGGTACCCATTGACTTCCATAATAAAGTTGTTTACTCTATGGAAGTCAATGAGTGCAACCAACTGAATGCATCATTTATTAAAATATCTTCTTTTGTGTTCAACAGAAAAAATAAACTCATCCAGGTTTAAAAGAATCTGGGTGAATAAATCATGGCAGAATTTTTATTAAAAATGTAATACGAACTCTGTGTTAATGTTATAATTGTGATATGGTTGTACAATATATTACTGTCAGTCATATCACAAAGGTGCAGTGCATGAGAAAAGCAGCACACCCATCAGTTGTATCATTTGGAATGCATTTAGATTCAAACATCACGTCAATGCCAAGTCCAAGCAAGTTTATCGGTGTATTATTATTGTAGCCATAGCATGTATTACTTCCGGTATACTACTATATACTGGTACAACTACACCGCAAAGCGTGTGGCATTTTTGGGCCATTGTTTTTGTCATCGTTTGTGTGAGCGTCCCAAAAAGAAAAACACAGCAACATTACTTTAACCAATGATATGCGTTAGGGATGAGACCTTGTGTACTGTTGACTAGTGTCAGACTGGGAAAAAAATTCAGGAAACCTGTTTGAAAGCAACAACGATAATACCATATTACACTATAGTGCTAAGGACCAAGCATTTATTTCTTAAAGCTCAAAGATGCTTGTAGCACATTTATAGCTTTGCTACTCCGAATTTCATCTCAAAAATCATTCAGTACAGCTTAGCCGAGCTGCGGGTGACACTGAACAATGAAACTCTAAAAGGGCTTAGGTAAACACACAGGTTAAATAAGTACACAATGTCAACAGAGCTCTCTATGCAGTGGCCCGTACTTTCCAACACAAAAGTTGACAGAAACTGACATAATGTCAAGCAGTGTTTCCTTCAGTTTTGCACAATATATATATTTATTAATATTTTGCTATTTATTATAGAGCTCCTTCATGACATCAGTGGTGCTATTTTAAGTGTTACAAACAAATCTCAAAGAGTTTAAGTCTAAAAAAAAAAGGAAAGTTATGTGAAAAATACAGCAATACAAAATATATTTCTAAGATTAAACATGGACTTTTAAACACTGTAGTTTGCATACTTAAAATGACAATTAGACGTACACAGAATATAAAAATAAATACAATTTTTCAGTGTTATGCAATATACTTCAGTATAACAAGATATAAGATGATAACCTACTATAGTGGTACAACCTCTGATACTAAAACTATCAACAGGCTGACACAATGAATCACCTTCCACAAGGGCCAAAATACATAAACTGTAACACTTCCATCAAATAATTCACATGTGACTTAAAACAGATACAGACAAGTTTTGTTACACAGTTTTAACTAAAATACAAGACATAGAAACCAATTGACCTTTGCCTAGTTTACAAATATGAAATAGTGTTGCTGACTTCCAATCTTCTTTGAACGACTTTTTTTTACAAGCATTTAACATTAAGACAAACTTTGTCACACAACTCCATTCCTGCGCTCCTATAAAATACAACACGTATAAAATACAGACAGGTACAGTAACAAAATTCAGTACTTTTTAAAGAGCAAATGCCATCAATGGTGGATTTTGTCACATCAAAAAAATAGTACGGCAGTAATGATGATGAACTCAGCAGGTTCACCTTAATATGTGTGTGTGTGGTCCATGAGTGCACCTCTAATTTCGGTGAAAGGCCGATGCCCTAAGGATCTCCATACAGTTGACAGTCATGAGAGCTCCAGTGATCTGTCTCCATTGCTTGGTCACTGGGCTCTTCATCTTATCGAGGGCAAGGTGAAGGTCCTGGATCATATCCCTGTAGCCGTCCCCATACTGCTTACTCCAGGCATACAGGAAGTCATATGCAGGCTTCCACATGGACTATAAGAGATGGATCATTTGCATTTATGCATTTGGTAGATGCTTATATCTAATGTGATTTACAAGCTATACATTTTATCATTGTGTGTGTTGGAGCCCATGACCTTTTGTGCAGGTAACACAATTATCTACCAGTTGAACTACAGGAATACAATCAATATATTGTAGATATTGGGATTATGTGACAAGTCAATAATAAAAAACAGCTAATCGAAGAATAATAAACTGAACACACTCTTGAAACGACAGAATTTTAATGTTTTAAATGCAGAATTAAATTTCACCTGGGTGCTAACATCTCCATTTTTCCCTCTGTGCGGAGCCTCATAAGCAGCAACTTGGGCATTCGAGAGCTTTCCGAGTCGCTCTGCGAGTTCCCTCCATCGGACTCCAAGCTCCACCGCTGTCGACAGGATCACTATGTCCTGGATGAGATGGGCCACAAGGCCTTGAGCATCCATCTTTAACAATCCCTGTGAGAAACACACAAAAAGATGAACATACTTTGCTCTTTGTTGTAAACAAAAACGAATGTCAAAGCCAAGCATACGTACAGTAATGAGCTCATGCTGAAACTTTTTCTTAATCTTTTCGGCGTGACAATCTTCCTTCAGCTTCTCCAGCACACACGCTACCTTCTCCGCCTCAGTTTCAGCATGTCTCCTGGAGATGGCATCAATTGAGACTTCCGAGTAACCCAGAGCTTCGGCAAAGCTTCTCCAACATTTGACATGCTCTGTGACCAGCGTTTGAATGGCGGAGTACATGTATGTCAGTTTTTTAAAAGGAAATGTCATATTGTCCAAAAGAACATATGTGGTGAGCTTGATTCCAGTGAAGTCAATGACTTGATCCTTGGATATGACCTTCAGGTTTTTGCAGTGCACAAGGCCGATCCTTCCTCGAAGAAAGCCAATGTACCACTCCTTAACCTTCATCTGACCTATAGATCTGACGGTTTCCCTAGAGAGCAAAGCAACAGTATCCCCTTTGAAGTATTCCAGAAGATAATCGACTCTTGGTTGTCTGAGAATTGATTTGAGCGCGACCCCATACCACTGCAAATTCACAGTTCTGTCTTGGAATTTCTGGGTAAGGATTTCCGGGATAGATTCTTCGGGAATGGGCATGGAAAGAGTCTTTTCCCTCTGCCATTCCGACCGCCTGTGAGCATATTTGTCTGACTTCAGAGGGGCAGCATCGGGGGAGGTAACGTAAAAGTCTCCCAAAGCGAAACTCTCTGGGTCCTTTACCTCAATGCCAAGTTTAAAAGGACTCATCTCACCTCCACCCACCTTGACCAGCTCTAATGGTAGATGCAGCTCTCTTCCAGCTTTAAGATGCTCCTGCTTGACCACTTTATTCTGATCCGCTGATTTCACTTCGAAGTTTAAATCGAAAACTCTGGAGGTTATGTGAAGATCTTTGAGACCAAGTGGGTTGAGTTGATGCTTTCCCCAAAGCTCCAAGACGACAGGGGGGAGGTTCTTGTTACCCCGATGGATGTCAGAGAAAGGAAGCCTAGGAGGAAGATTATTGTGGCAGGAGATGACCAAAATCACTTTGAGAGATGGGTGTATGTGCTTGGGACCGTAGACGGCCACGGTGACGTAACGATCCAAGTAATCCCATATTGACTTGGCAGGTGGCTCCAGAACAGTGGCCTCGGCAGCAGCAATGACATACATGTGAGGTTTCAAATCTAGGAGCTTCATTTGCAACATATCATTGTATATGTAACAGTCTTTTAACTTCTGATAAGGTCCTTCTTTTCTTTGAGAAACTAGACCTAGAAATGAGGTCATAACGTGACTTGTAGGGTCATTTTTAACTTTGGCAGCCATTCTCATCTCTAGCGAAATGCCACCAGAAACAATAAGGTTGCTGAGGGTGACTTCTAAAAGAGGGCTTAGGGTTGTGGTGTAGTTGTTGTTAATTCCTGTGGGGGGATCGTGAAGAACTTTAAGGCCAACTTCTTGGACCTCACCTGGGGCGACGTGTCCCTGGGGAATGTGAGCAGTGATATCAGTTTCTGGCAACTTAACAGAGCCTCCGTGGTGGTCAATCCTGCAGACGGTTTGAATGTCGGTGGCTTGAGTCTGAGCCCATCCAGGACTTTGCTTCATCAGACTGAGATCCAAGCATGATCGGGTCAGTTGTCTATGACTAAGCCAAGCCATTTTGTAAGCTTCCCTGTCATTTTTCAGCCACTCAAAATCAGGCTTGAGGAATGATCCTTGCGAGTTGAGTCTCTTCCTTACGGTTTCCTTTTTCTCAAGGGTGTCAAGAATGTCTGAGGCACTTCTCCACCTTCCAGATCGATTTAAATCGCTTTGTCTGGGCGCTATAAGATTTGTTTCATCTGAAGATGTGCTGACAGTGTCATCATTGTTATCATCAGACACTCTTAAGGGGTCATCTTTTAGCATGGAGACCCCAGAATCGTAAGTGCTTGTGTGGACAATATCATTTAAGAACGGATTGGATCGGGCCAGTTGATTCCAGAACGGGTTGGTAGTTTGTTTCGGTTTTTCACTTTCTTTCGGTAAGACAGGCCACTCAGAGATTTTTTCAATCTCATGCGCAAAGCTCCCTAAGAGAAGATTTGAAATGCCACAGGACATCACATTTTAGATCAGTTTGTGTAATAATTTACACTATTATATAGAAAAAAACACATGTATTAGTGAAACATATAAACAAATGCATTCAACAGCTATTCATGCAAATAAATCTATTATTTGCATACATATATCTACATTAAAAAACATGGCTTCAATGTAGCTCAACGACAAATGCTCCAAGTTTCTTATTTGTAAGTCAGATAAAAGCATCTGCTTTAAATAAATGTAAATAAAAATGTTACATCAAGTAAATAACGAGCGAGAACTTGTAGCATATATACCATGAAGGCTGTTGTTGTTGATGGTCACATTCTCATCTAGATCTATCAGTGTCCCTTCTGATCTACTCCGATGCAGAGTCCCCGCACGGCTGTTTGCTTTTACCCTTGCGGCTGCCATCTTTTATATTCAAGACCTAATGACAACAGTCTGCTTCCAATGTCAAAGCTATTGAAGGAAAATGAAAAACATTAACACATTTAAAAATAGCTGATTTCAGGTATTGATTATCTTATCAGTTGTTTTCATTTTTTTAGGTGAGCTTATTCTTATGGCTTTCCTACATTGTTGTTTTTGTTGCTGAATTGGTAGAGCGTTGTGTTAGCAAGGGCTTAAATTACCCAGAAACCCCCCAAAACATACAAAAACTATGAATGCACTGTAAGCACTGCCAAATGCGAAAATCAAACTTTTTTTATTGTTTTTTAAACAATAATGACAATTTTATTTATTTTGACATGAGTTTGTTGAAGTTGTTGTTTTTCTGCTGTGACTGTGAATTGCCCTTTTGTAAACTCTCTGTCTGTCTTGTCTCTATGAATGACTCATTAAATGTGCGTTTTGAAAAAAAAAACACCACACATGCATAAAAACAGGTCCGTCTCGTCTGAATATCAGTGTCTCTTATACAAAGCTTTCTATTAGCGGTGACGGAATGAGTGCTACTCTATTCAAATCAACACGCTTTGACACGCACGCGTCAGCCACGTCACAATGCACCTGTTTAGGTGTGTACGGCTTCACGCGCGCTGCCCAAACCAATTGACGTATGACATCAAAGTACCGCGAGAGCAAATAAAAAAAATTCATTTGATTTGCTCTCGCGGAACTTTGACGTCATACGCTGATGGATTTAGCTGATATACTGGAATACACCTGTTTGTTTTTGCACCATGCAAACGTCATCTTTAATTCAAAAACACAGACGTTTGATTTAAATTACTATGTCGTAATTTCCTTGTATTTCTCTCAGAAAACGCAAAATTATATGTAATTACTTTTCAAGGAGAACACAATGCCAAAACACTGGCCCATATAACACCCCCCTCTCACAATTTGTTTAATTATTCTTCAACGTGAAACACGTGCGACGATTAATTGAATTGAAGTGATGTTTTAGGTTTAAAACACTTGTTATAGAAATATTTTAGTAACATAAAACACACTCACCTGGAACATGGTAGTCTCCCACTCGGTCCTCAAAGCAAACTTTTTAGTCTTCGGGGAGTGTCAGCAAGTGTACAACACTTCTGTGTGCCTTGAATAGTAGAAATGGTGCATGATGGGATATGTAGTTGTAATCGGTCAAACAGTAGCACTGAAGTTTGCAGTTGGACTCCATCGCCCACAAATCACATCTTTACGTACGCACAGAGCGTTGCAACACCTGAAACTCCGGGGCAAAAGGTGGTTTCGGTATGGAAATTTGTGAAAACATGTTTGTTTATAGCCGTGCGAATCACATTTTATTTACTGTCAATTATTGTTATATTGCAAGATGATGATGATGGGGTGATGAATGTTACGTTACACATTTGTCAAAGTGATGTATCTTCCATTAGTGACTGACTGACTGACTGACTGACTGACGATTTTTTTTGTGCTAAAAGCGTATTTATTAATTTATTTTATTGGAGCAGGTGATTTATGGCGTTATATTTAAAGACCTTTACCCCAAATGTCATTTTTTAAAGAAAACAAATACTGCTGGGCAGATTTGTAGTGGTCCAATGTCACGTTTTTAAACATAGCAATATCTACACGCATCGATTCATATTTTGCTTATGTTAAATTGTTGAAGTGAGGATTATATATAATTGACTGAACAACAATTAATTTGCAGACGGTGACTGCCCTCTAGTGGCTAATTCAAGATGTTTCTGAGATTTTTGTTAAATGTTTATTTTACAAACATTTTATGATCACGTGATATAAAGTCAAGCCTTGTAAGCCTTGATCTTAACACCTTTGTGATAATATGCAGTGTAGGACAACATTTTGATATGATACTTTAATCATTTGTGTCGATTTTACCAAGTGTGCTCAAATAATTTTTATAGGTGATGTAATTAACAATATGTTAATTATAGTTTTAATGGATTATTATTTTATTTATTTTTTGTTAAATAAGATCAGGGGAAAGAATAAAAACTTTGTACATATTTATAAACACTGGAGTGGGTGTCACATTAAAGTTCAATTTAAGTTCATTCAACAGTAGGCTACATGACAAAAACTACAAATTCATGAAACAGAGGCTTTAAATACTAAGATCTTTACTGATAACAGTGACATAATCATTGTAAGAAAATCACTTGGTGCAACAGAGTTCAAACCACCATCACCCAGAGCTAAACAGGTGATCAGATGTACAGGAATGTCCTAAGGAAGAATGTCTTTTAAATGTCTTGTACAGTCTGCTCTAAAAAGTAGATCAAACTAGATAATATGATGTAATCATGACTAGGTTAAAAGTGTTACTGTATTATTTCCTTGAAGAGTTTCATCTTTAAGCATAAACTAGTTCATAACAGTTTTTATTAAAGTAATAGTTCACCCAAAAATAAAAATTCTGTCATCATTAACTTGCTCTCATGTTGTCATAAACCTGTATAAATGTCTTTGAACACGAAGGAAGATATTTTTGTAGGAATGTTTGTAACCAAACCGTTTGTGAGCCCCATTGACTTCCATAGTAGGAAAAAAGAATACTATGAAAGTGAATGGGGCTCATGAACGGTTTGATTACGAACATTCCTCAAAATATCTTCATTCGTGTTCATCAGAAAGAAGAAATGTATACAGGTTTGTAACAGCATGAGAGCAAGTAAATGATGACAGAATTTTCATTTTTGGGTAAACTATTAACCAGGGGGCCGCAGATCACAGGGGACTTCCAAGAGGGCCTTAAGGTAACTTCAAATTATTCAAAATAACACGAAATACAGCATTAAAGTAAGATCTTATTAAATGATTAAATCTATATAGTTCTTATTGTTTGGTTATCTTTGTAATGAATCTGTCTAGTCATGCTAAGCTCTCGAACAAAAAACAGGACTCTGAAATGTTTATAACACTACTGGAAAAAAAACTGTCTTTTCTGTGGATAAAATATGGATGCAAACTGTATAGAACAGAAGTAAACCCCACTCCTCAGTTGGCATCTATATATATATATGTGTGTGTGTGTATATAAAACAGAAAATCAAGAGAACGTAAGTGTTTGAAATAATTTACAAGTTATAAGAATGCCACTGATCTTAAAGAATTATTAATACTTTGTCCTTTTAATAGCTTTACAGTAACAACCACGGTAACACACAGTATCAGATTTGGATCGGTCCCGTTAGTCCAATACCCAATCCAGTTCCGGATTGGCCCCAATTCTGATCGTAGGTATCGGATCAGTGCATCCCCTCAGTCTAAATATGCAAACCTGACTTCTCATTTTGTGATCACACGTTAATCTAATTGCAAAACACCGTTGTTTTGTGAAAAACCATGCAAGTCTCGGAGTGAACTTTTACCTGGAGGTTTCCTACTTCAAATTCAGTACTAATGAAGTCTTAAAATAACCAAACCAGTATATGCTGATTTACTATAAGTAGTCAACAAAGAAGAAAAGTATGCCAGCTATTTACCGGATCGTGTGTAAGTTCACCAGTTGAACTGAGTTCATTTATGAACAAGTTGAATTGAGTTCATTCATGCACCCTTTGTTACATAAATATAAAGACTGGTTTGTAGGTGGTGTCAGATATGCACTGAATCAAGATAAAGCTTGGTATGCTGTACCTATGGTTTTTAAAGGAGCGGTTTCCCGGACCAGGATTAGCTCAATCCAAGACTAGGCCTTAGTTTAATTAGGAAATATAACTAGTTTTAACAAACATGCCTTACTAAAAACATTACCTGTGTGCCTTTTGAGGTAAAACAAGGGGCACTGATGTATTTTGAGATATGTCAGTGCAAGTTGTTTTCAGTTTGGAGAGCTCTTACATTTATTTTAGTCTAGGACTAGTCTAATCCGTGTCCAGGACACCGCCCCAATATGTGTTAGATTGCAACACATCTAAAACAGCTCTGACAGGAAATGCTTGAAGATGTTAATTAATGCAGTAATTATTATGCTTTTGTTTGTTTATGAGAACTTTATTAATGCCAAGAACGTTTTTTTTTATTTATATAGTTAAAATAACTAAATTTAATGACTTTAATGCTTATGTTACGCGCCAAAGAGGATGCATACAGAAGTGGGGATAAAATCTTGTATAACCATAAGAAACAGACTACAAAGAAGATCAAAGTTGCTAAGAAACTATTCTGAAAATCTGAAAAACCCGTTTTCAGTCAACGACCCAGTGTCCGTCTGAACAGGCCTGAAGGACATCACCAACTACAAGTCACCATCCCCACGATCTGTTGATCATCTGCATGCATTTTACTGCAAATTTAGGAAGTCCAGACTCACACCCCACATTCTCTCTGACCTGCACTTCACACATTCACCAACACCTCCTGCCCTCATGCCATTCAACCTGTGCAGAGGATGTGTACACTAATCACTGCACTGCAAAAGACCCCAGGGTCAAGATCCTGAAATTTGCAGATGACACAACAGTGCCTTACAAAACCGTGAAGAGTCTGCTTACAGACTGGAGGTGTCTGTCTGTCTGTCTGGTGCAGTAACAACAGTCTGGAGCAAACAGTGGAGATGATAGTGGACTGCCCAGCACTCCCCATTATGGACAGCACTGTGGAAGGTTCCTGGGCACCACCATCTCAGGACCAAAAGTGGGACAATCACACTGACTCCATTGTCAAAAAAGTCCCAACAGAGGCTATACTTTCTTAACCAGGGAAGTTCAGTTTGTAACGGTCTGTTGATTCAGTTCTACTCAGCCGTCATTGAGTCTGTTCTGTGTACTTCTACTTCTGTCTAGCCACCACATTTATTTTTAAATGTATTTATTTAACTTAACTAGGCAAAAACGTTTTAAGACGTTGTGGATGATCTTATTACAGGTGCGCCCGACTTCATGAAGCGCTGCGCAGAATGGTCGGCACGTAACATCAACTATCGCGAGAAGACAGGGTTCGAATGGCTCTCGCGGTACTTCGATGTCATATGCTGATCGCTCTGCGCAGCGCCACATGAAGTCAACCACACCTAATGATTTTTTAGTCTAGGTTTGAAAGCCAATGTTACGTAGTCACGAGATGCATTCAGTTTCAACCTGTCCTTGTAATTACACAGAAAAGCTCCATTAAATCGTCTAAAACAATGAAAGCCCACGTTTGCTCCTCCAAGTCGACTAAATTACAATCTAAATTACAAATATCTCCTGTAAATTGGCATTTAACCTATTATTTTGCTATCAGGTCAAAAGTCGTTGTGTACCTGTCATTGTTGGGCCACATTTTTTTGTAATTCATTAACTCTTGACACAGTGAGGGAGGCGTGTCCAGGTGACACAATGCGGTATAAAGCAGCATCCTCTCTGTAGCCACCAACAGATTGTCTGTCTGCCTGCAGGTTTGTCATCATCAGCACATGGTGTAAGTAAATGTATATCGATATATTATTGATATGTATACCCTATTTTATATATATTTTATCTGTGGGCTTGTGTGGTAAATTAACATTTATGCTAAAAGAAAGTTTATTTTATTTGAAATGCAGATGTGAAGATTGGTGACAACTAGCTCATGATTTGAAAGCGACCGTTTTTAGTCGATTATAGACAAGTGTCATATCCACGTGGCCAGAGTTTAATTTTCTTTCACTTCCGTTGATTTTTTTAACTGGTTATGTAACCAACAGGAGTGATTTATGAAATTAAATCTAGGCTTGATGACAGTGTAATTTCCTGTAAATATTTGCATTTATGCAACAACGCACACGTGCGTCCACGTGAGATAATGACACAGGAGGGACATGATGACAGAGTAAAACTCCCTTTATTGTTATGTATAGCTTCTTTATTTAAATACAGCAGTATCATAGTCTATTCGTTTCCTTCATCCCACATTTCATGTCATAGTTTCATTTTCATCTCTACCTCTAATGGAATTATAAATTATTTTTTTTTTTTTTTTTTTTAAACCAGCTAAACTGACACAACTTTTCTCTGTTTAGCAACCGATAAACATTGTGCTGTCACAATGATAGAGGAGTCAAGTGATCAGTCGACAGATCCTCCACCTTACCCACATGGTATGCTTTCTGTTTTGATAATATTTTTTAAAGTCAACTCTTACAGAGTTGTTTACTTGTCTGGAACAAGGTTGGCCCTTAATTTAGAATTAATTATTCAGATACTGTGGTGTCAAGACACCTTAGACGAACACCACACCTGCTTCCTCTGTGTAAACATAAACCAATTTTTTTCAGAGGCGATACCTGAGGGACATGTCAACCAAGCTTACACCCCGACTGAAAATCCTCAGGAAGACAAACCAGAGGAGCCACCAAAGGAGGAGTCCTCTGTGAAACCAAAGAAAAAAGGCCTGTTCGGGTAAATCCAACTTTAAAATGCCTTAAGGCCAGACCCTTTTGAAACACAAGCCTATGAATGAGATACTTAAATAAAATGCATATATAATCTCTATTTATAATTTACATTTAGATTGAGGTTTCTTGAGAATAGATACTTGGAAATTATTACATCATTTTGTATATAAAGTATTATAAAACATTTAAATTTATTTATAAATATTTAATAAATAAAGGCCTATTGGAGATTTCAAAAAGAACAGTTGCGTTTGGTAGTTTTAATGTTTAAACACAGATTATAAAAGTGTTGCTGCAGCTTTGGTATTATTTGAATCATAATTGATTCAAAGTAATATCGAGTCATTGAACTCCTAAATATTATATGCATGGTTAAGATTTTATTATTTTTGCAAGAGCATGCAAATATATATATTTTTTATTGATAATTTACATAAAAAGCATTACATGTATATATTAACATACAAACAGGCCACCTTAAGAGGCACCTTACTGTTTATTTTTGCAAGAACATTTTTTTTATCATATTTGTGCATTACATAACAATTGTGCGTTTTACACTTCTCATTCTGTTCAAATAGCAAAAAGGAGAAAAAGCCTAAAGAAGAAAAAGACTCGGCGAAGGCAGTTGGATTTTTTCAGCTGGTAAGAGCACGCAGGTGTCCAGACTATTAAGTAAAATTAGCTTTTGTATGCAATGCATTGATGTAATGGTAGTGATGATAATGAGAAGCCCTGAGGCAGTCATGTGTCACTGTGTTCTGAAGCTTGACTCGCATGTTTTTATGGGCTGCAGTTTCGGTATGCCACCTGTCCAGAGGTGTTGCTTATGCTGATTGGCCTGGTGTGTGCTGCTGCTCATGGCGTCGCTTTACCTCTCATGTGTGTGGTGTTTGGACAAATGACTGACAGCTTTGTGGTCAGTGGGCAGCAGTATAATACGACGGGTACGTTTAAAGTGTAATACCTACAATTATGTAAGGTAAAGAGAACATTAACAAGGATCAATGTCATACCGTGTTTGCGGTTGTCAAGTGAGCCCTTGAGTCATGTTTAGATCTAACTGTAGAAAGTACCTTTACTGTAACGGTTCAGCAATATTTCATAAATATTTACTTTTGCATTTTTTTCCCTTTATGTGGTATTGGATGGTCTGGTATTTCTGGTTTCAGGAATTGTTTCTCCTTGAATGTTTGCAGGAAACTTCACCTTTAACTTCACATCGAACTATACAGGGTGTTTGGCTGGTTCTCCTGAAATAGGCATTGAAGACAAAATGTCAAAGTGAGTAGCGTCTGGTGTCACATACATGGTCCTTCATAATGAATGATTTAGTGACATTTCTCAAATGTTTCTCAGTCATTCACAATTGCAAAATATGTAGTTGATACGTGACTTACTGTAAGTTGGTGGGTTTGTTGTTTTACAGACACGCTTATTACTTTGTTGCGATCGGGGGTTCGGTGTTAGTCCTGAGCTTTTTCCAAGTAACGTTGTTCCTGTTGACTGCAACAAAGCAAACAAAGAGGATTCGCGAGAAGTACTTCCACGCAATCCTTCACCAGCAGATGTCATGGTTTGACACTCATCAGATCGGAGAGCTGAATACAAGACTTACAGAGTGAGTGAAACAAAATGCAATGTTCCTCAAACCCATTTTATAACACATCTGTTCAATGTCACTGAGTACCCTCCCAGCAAGCAATAGCAATCATTTTACCATCTGGGTTAACTATAGACCAAATAAGTGTAACCCACTTCTAGCCAAGAAGAATTTGTTTACATGTCGTTTTATTCCATCATGAAAGTAAGAATTCAAACAGTGATTGCAATGTTTTTGGTTTCATGTTTTCATTTAATGTATTTTATTTCACAAGTTTGCATTAACATGTAATTAATATGGTAATATAATAATAATTTAAAAAAAGAAAATTTGGCGTGCTTCCGAGGGGAGGGCTCCAAGCTCGGAATTTTAGCCCAAACCCCCCATCTTTAACTGGGATAGATGTACTACCCGACAGTGAGGCAGTGGGTAGTAGAAGAGATGTTGCAAAAATAAATATATCTTAAAATATTATTAGAAATATATACAGTGTAGAGACCTCTTTGTGCTGATTGGTTGGGTTACATGACCATGCTCCTGACAAACTTATTTAACTCTTTCCCTACCAACGATGAGTTATCTTGTCAATTAAGAGAAAACGCTTCCTTGCTTGCCAATAACAAGTTTTTATGTTAATCCATATTTCTGCTATTATCCACTAGGTGGAGCTCTTACACAACTTATAAAACACTAAAGCATCCACTTAGGCCAAAAACAGTAAAAACTCTTTTTGCCCAAAATGTGGTATTTTGGTATTAAGGTGATAAAGGGAGAACAAATGAAGATAGGATGAAATGTTTTTTTTTTAAAGCAAGGGGTCTGTTCTTTCATTTGATATATTGTGTTTATATATTTAACTCTTTCTTTTTTTAAAAAGCTGCCAGCCAGCGCCAGTTCCATGCCTTCCAGAAAATGTTCTTCTTTAAATAATATAAACATACAATATATCAAATGAAAGAACAGACCCTCTGCTTTCATCCTATTTTCATTTGTTCGGTTTTTATAACCTCTCAAATATGGGTAGATTTCTTCAAAAATACAAAATTTTGAGCAAAAAGCTGAGATAATTGCGTTTTTGTGAAATACGTCTTAAAGGGAAATTTCATTGGTAGAAACATTAATCTTAATTTGAAGTGGGTCATATTTGTAGTCAAAATGTAACATACATTTAGAATTTTGTGCCTATTTGAACGAGACTTCAGGGCTCATTTGTATGGAAAACTACAACTCCCATAATGCACAGCTCTGCAAGCCACTCCCATTAGTCGGAACACCGCTCAGATATGCTATTTGTACATAAATGCCAAATAAGTATAACAAAGAAAATAGAAATACTCACTTTATAGTCAGACGTCCGTTTATCCCTGCAGGTTTTGGCTGTCGCTTCCAGTTTAGGATTCTAAAATATGCACCCAGGACGCCTCTGTCCATATACGGTACGAAGCTTGAGTAGGAGCAAGCTTCATTCAGTTTCTGATATATTTTTTAGAGTGCTTGGCCAAACATGTATATTCCCAAAGAAGAAAATCCTGCACACAAACGCGTCCACCGCACAATACGTATACTCCACAGATGCGCTGGCTCAGCGCTTGTGCTCGTAAGCCGAAACACGTCTGTGAAATAAACACGCGCAAAGTACCTCTTCTTGCCCGGGACCATTCACCAAACAAACGTCCATATCCTGATCTGATGGATAAGCACACAAAGAGAGTACAGCCACTACAAGTCTGTCCAAGCTCGACCGGGGTTCTAACGATACAAAGCTTAATGCAAATCGGTGAAGTGTCCCTTTAACTGTTTGGGGGAGGGGTTGCTTTCTGGTTGCATAAGTTGTGTAAGACCGCCATCTGGTGGATAATAATGGTATTGTGGATTGCCGAAAAAACTCGTCATTGGCAGGAAAGCGTTTTCTCTTAATTGACAAGTTAACTTGTCAATGACAGGGAAAAAGTTAAAGAAGGACATTTTCTGGAAGGCATTAAACTTTTGTGATAAACTTCTTTATTTCTGGGCTATTTATCACGTTTTCACTGACAACCATTCTTTAAGCCTAGATGTCTGGGTTGTGTTTGGATGGCTATTAGATGTCTTTGAAACGCAAAATTGCTTGCTGGACTGTCAGTTCTGTGTTATGTCAGGTGATTGATTGATGCATGTACCCAAAATGTACAAATCCCTTTCTTTGTCTTTAAACAGTGATATAAACACAATCAACGATGGCCTTGGAGACAAAATCTCTGTGTTTGTCCAGTTCTTCTGCACATTTATTGCCGGTTTCATCATTGGTTTTATCTATGGCTGGAAGCTGACACTGGTCATTCTTGCCGTCAGTCCCCTGCTCGCAGGATCGGCGGCTGTTTGGTCTAAAGTATGTGTGAAATTCATATTACGCCAGTTTAATTTGAATGAATTGAATAACTTTAGTGCATTAATGCATTTAGTTGCTGGGCATTTGGTCTTCACAGCACATTATATAGACGTTTCATCGGATGCACGTGATACACGTCTGGATCGGAACCTTACTTCCGGTTTCGTTTTTAATGGTCTAACTAGTTGATAAACAGATCTCTTGAACAAATGCCTCTTCAAAAATAACAAATGTTTTGGTTTCCTAGGTAATCTATGTGTTGTTTTTTGCTTGTTATATAAATAAACTACGTTTAAAGTACTTTGTTGTTATTTATTATTAGCGGAGTTTACCGGAAGTTACTGCGGACCGCGACAGCCGCTTGTTTATGTTGTTACTGCTGAAACCGTCTATACAGTACAAATGCATTGGCAACCAACAAGATTGAGATTTTTAAGGGATGCAAAACATTATTTTCTGTCCCTAACAGATTCTTGCCAGTCTGACCAGTAAGGAGTTGACGGCGTATGCTAAAGCAGGAGCCATAGCCGAAGAGATTTTGGTTGCCATCAGGACTGTCGTCGCATTTAACGGCCAAAAGAAAGCAGTGGAGAAGTGAGCACATTCTGTACATTTCACTCATCGCTAAAAATTCACTACAACTTTGAACTCTTGAACTGTGTTACACAAAACAGGTTGATAAGATCAGGAGGCCTTCCATATGCTAAGAATGCAACCAAACTGTATTGAGCTTGTGTCTGTGAGTGACATATTTTTATATTCTAGGTATGAGAAAAACTTGGTGGATGCAAAGAACTTTGGGATAAAGAAAGCGGTTACCACTAATGTGTCTATGGGGCTGACGCAGTTCGTTATATTTGGCACTTACGCGCTGGCATTTTGGTATGGGACAAAACTCTCAGTGGATGAACCGGAGAATTACACCATCGGACGAGTCATTACTGTAAGTTTGTAAAAATTCTTAACATTGTTTCTGTTTTTGATTGTAGTGTATGATAGCTTGACTCTACTTCTTTATCACCAGGTTTTCTTTTGTGTGATGATTGGCGCCTTTTCTTTAGGGCAGGGAGCTCCAAATCTGGAGAGCATCGCAAAGGCACGAGGTGCCGCCTATGCGGTCTACAAAACTATTGACATGGTACAAACTTTCAGTCTGGGTTCTTTGCAGTTCATTCTTTGTAATGTTTCAACTCTTCATTTTAACAAAATTATTTATTTGTTACGCACTGGTTCCAGCCCCGTCCCATTGACAGCAGTTCCAAAGAAGGTCACAAACCGGACAGTATAAGAGGAGATATCGAATTCAAAAACATCCACTTCAGCTATCCCTCCAGAACAGATGTGAAGGTAAAGTAATTGCATATTTTCAACAAATCCTGGTGAAAATCACGAGTTCCTGTCAACACCAAGGTCATGGGTAACAAAATCTGATAAAGTGTATCTTGATCATTTTGGATAAAGGTGCTAGAGTCTTACTGTAGTCAAGAATTTAATCAGTTAAAACTCATCTTTAAGCATCATAATAGCATATATAAAGGGTTTACCTGTAAAAGTAGTTGAAGTGTTTGGTTCCAAAATGCAATAATTCCATTTTCTAATTGGTAAAAAAAAAATTCTATACCAAAAAAGTGACAAGATCTTTAGGTTATAATAAGATAAAAAATTCAAATCCATAGTTTGATTTTCAAAGATTTATTATAAAAACAAATTTTTTTTCTTCCGCAAAATGCAATAAATCCATGATCCAAGTTTTTTTATGTTTGTTGATCACGAAGTACAAAGTAAATAAGGAAAACTAGGATTCTGTGTATATTCAATGCATGGAATGGTGCGCTGTGATTGGTTAAGCGGATTTATTGCATTCGGCAGAGAAGGAGGAGTGGCGTTTGTCTTGTTTTGGGAAAAAAGGGGAAAATATGACAAAATAACACGGTGGATATTGGATTTTGCGTAAAATTAAGAATTTACTTTTTAATACTGACCTGATACAATACTGATTTTGGCGGTAACATTTTTTCAAATATGGCGATTATCGCATTTTGGAACCAAACTCTTAATTTCTTCATGATTTAAAACAGCTTGAATGCAACTCTACACCCTTGCCTCATTTAGTACATGCATATTTGTAAATATGCAAATTAGTCCCCGCCTCTTATCAACAGCACAGCTCCAAACACGTGAAATAGCTCCTGCCTCCATTAGTCCCCACCACATCGGACCATTATGTAAATAGATGCAACATACAGTATAGAAGATTCAGACACATAACTGCTAAGTTTGGTTTCACACAATGCCTGATCCATGCGTTCAGCTGTGTTGACTTGATTGGTTACATGTTTGTGACATTGGAAACACGGGAATGAGACACTCAGCAATGGTGTTGAATAATGAATTTGCACATGGCTTTTCCAAAAATTTGTTAAAAACACCACACAGACATATAAACAAAAATAAAAACCTGATTTTCCCCACAGTGGGAGTTTACATGTATACTTTTACCAACCTGCTTAATTTAACATTTATAAGAACTGATTTGACATATCCTTGAAGCTACAGGAACACTGTAGTAGTAGCAGCTCAGTGGTAAAGCATTGCATTAGCAGTGCAAAAGGCCATGGGTTTGAACCCACATGCTGATAAAAAAATGTACCTTATAAATGCACTCTAAGTCACTTTGAATGAAAGCTTCTGCCAAGTGTATAAATGTAAATGTGTCCTGCTTCAGATTCTGCAGGGTGTGAGTTTAAAGGTCCCTCGTGGAAAGACCATTGCCTTGGTGGGATCCAGTGGCTGTGGGAAAAGCACAACAATTCAGCTCCTGCAGCGCTTCTATGACCCCGAGTTAGGAGAGGTAATTCTGAGCGATCATAACATTTTACCGCTCAAAATTCAGCCAGGCTTACTTCATTTCATGTTAAGAAAGAAAGACGTCTAGATTTGTCCTCATGCTTTTATGCAACATGGTCGCAGGTGACTCTGGATGGTCATGATATCCGTTCTCTGAATGTTCGCTGGCTGCGTGAGAACATGGGCATCGTGAGTCAGGAGCCGATCCTTTTCGGAACCACCATCGCAGAGAACATACGCTACGGCCGCGAAGACGCCACGGATGCGGATATTGAACGGGCCATCAAAGAAGCCAATGCCTATGATTTCATTTCCAAACTACCAGATGTAAGAGCTATTTTATTTTGTATAAACAGTATTAAATATAAAGAAAGGAGCTACGTTTGTTAACTCTTAAGTCAAAAAGAAACATATCTGCTGTTTTATGTTTCATACTGCAGACCCATGAATTTGTTTATCAGATTTGTAAACATACTTGTATACCTGCAATAGACCAGCAGTGGTATATTATAATACATGCATTGTCTAAAAATGAAAATAGGGTTTTACTTAATAACTAGATGAGGTTAAAGTTTGTGAACAAACTTTATGTTGGCTTGAGAAAGCCTAGTCTGAGAGTAATAGCTGGAGCTGCAGTTGGGGCAGTTAAGTTAGTTGGGGCAGATGGGTTATTTGGGGCAGAAATTGGGCAGTTGGGGCAGAATGGGGCAGATGGGGCATTTAGGGTAGTTGGGGCAGAATTGGATAATTGGGGCAGACGGGGCACTTGGGGCAGATGGGGCATTTAGGGCAGTTGGGGCATTTAGAGCAGTTGGGGCATTTAGAGCAGTTGGGGCATTTAGGGCAGTTGGGGCAGAATGGGGCAGATGAGGCAGTTGGGGCATTTGAGGCATTTAGGGCAGTTGGGGCATTTAGGGCAGAATGGGGCATTTAGGGCAGATGGGGCATTTAGGGCAGTTGGGGCATTTAGGGCAGTTGGGGCATTTGGGGCATTTAGGGCAGTTTGGGCAGAATGGGGCATTTAGGGCAGATGGGGCATTTAGGGCAGTTGGGGCATTTAGGGCAGATGGGGCAGAATTGGGTAGTTGGGGCAGACGGGGCATTTGGGGCAGATGGGGTATTTAGGGCATTTAGGGCAGTTGGGGCACATTTGGGTGTTTGGGGCAGACGGGGCAGTTGGGGGAGTTGGGGCAGTTGGAGCAGAATTGGGTTGTGGGGGCAGACGGGAATTTTGGGGCAGATGGGGCATTTAGGGCAGTTGGGGCATTTAGGGCAGAATGGGGCAGATGAGGCATTTGGGGCAGTAGGGGCAGATGAGGCATTTGGGGCAGATGAGGCATTTGGAGCAGAATTGGCCAGTTGGGGCAAATGGGGCAAAATGGGGCGGTTGGGGCAGATGGGGTATTTAGGGCAGATGGGGCATTTAGGGCAGTTGGGGCAGATGAGGCAGTTGGGGCATTTGAGGCATTTAGGGCATTTGGGGCATTTAGGGCAGTTTGGGCAGAATGGGGCATTTAGGGCAGATGGGGCATTTAGGGCAGTTGGGGCATTTAGGGCAGATGGGGCAGAATTGGGTAGTTGGGGCAGACGGGGCATTTAGGGCAGATGGGGCAGAATTGGGTAGTTGGGGCAGTTGGGGCAGAATTGGGTAGTTGGGGCAGACGGGAAATTTGGGGCAGATGGGGCAGTTGGGGCATTTGGAGCAGAATTGGGAAGTTGTGGCAGACGGGAAATTTGGGGCAGATGGGGCAGTTGGGGCAGATCGGGCAGAATGGGGCAGATGAGGCATTTGGGGCAGTAGGGGCAGATGCGGCTTTTGGGGCAGATGAGGCATTTGGAGCAGATTTGGCCAGTTGGGGCAAATGGGGCAAAATGGGGCGGTTGGGGCATTTGGGGCAGATGAGGCATTTGGGGCAGAATGGGGCAGATGGGGCATTTAGGGCAGTTGGGACATTTATGTGTGTGTTTGTGTGAGTATGATTGAGTGTGTAATATTGTGTTTGTGTGTGTAAAATTATGTTTGTGTGTGTAATTTTGTGGTTGTGTGTCTGTGTGTGTGTGTGTGTGTGTGTGTGTAGTTGTGTGTGGTGGTGGGTTGTGTGTGGTTGTGGGTTGTGTGTGTGTGTGTGTGTGTGTGTGTGTGTGTGTGTGTGTGTGTGTGTGTGAGTCTGTGTTTTTGTGACAGTATGTTATATATAATTTTGTGTTTGTAATTGTGTGTCTGTGTGTAGTTGTGTGTCTGTGTGTAGTTGTGTGTCTGTGTGTGGTTGTGTGTGTGTGCATGTCTGTGTTTTTGTGACAGTATGTTATATATAATTTTGTGTTTGTGTGGGTAATTGTGTGTCTGTGTGTAGTTGTGTGTCTGTGTGTAGTTGTATGTGGTTGTGTGTCTGTGTGGTTGTGTGTGTGTGTGGTTGTGTGTGTGTGTGTGTGTGTGTGTGTGTGTATGTGTGTAGTTGTGTTTGTCTGTGCTATTGAGTGAGTTTTGTGAGACAGAGATAGACTGAGAGAGGTTGAGAGATGATGTAATGTATTTGTATGAGTGAGAGTTGACAGTTAGAATTTGAAAATAAACACTCAGCCTAAACATTCTATGAATGTAAGTCTATGGGACTTTTTTGGGACGTTTGATCGGACGGTTTAGGAGAACCGTAAGTCCGATCGCTTAGAAAAGATATAGCAACTCAAGTCAGATCAGACTGAAGGTCTGTGCAAAGTTTGGTGTGTGTAGCTTAAAAGCTCTAGGAGGAGTTAGAGTTAGAAATTTTAGTCTCAGAAGAAAAAGAATAATAATAAGTTTAAGTGCAACAACAGTATGTTGGCTTTCTCAAGCCAACATAATTATTACAAGACCATCATGTTGCCTAACATTAGACACCCAAACCAAAGTGAAGAAAATTATCTTTAATTTCCAAGTCTGAACCGAACATCAACGCAGACATGAATTTCCTTACAGAAGTTTAAGATCATATACATCTTAAACGTAGATATATAAATGAACACAGAGAAGGGAAGTTTAACACTGTGAAGTACAAGCAAACATGCTGAAAGAGGAACTGAAGGTAGCTAAAAACCATCAGGACATAAACACGGTCTTATTTTATTGCATATAGATCCGTACCTCCAAATAAAGTAATAAACTGGACTGATGATTTAAATGTTGTTTACTCACATGTGCGTTGTTAACTGTCCGGATTTTATGTTGCAGCACTCGTTCACTTCTCCACATGGATTGTTTACAGTGTCGCGTGAGCAGCTACACTGCAGGTTCGACTTCATTTGGCGCTAAGCAGACCTCTTGGTGATGTCAAAGTACCACAAGAGCGATTCAAAGCAGATTTCTCCATTTGATAACTGGAATCGCTCTCGCGGTACTTTGCTGTCACTCGCCTGCGGGTTCTTGTGGCGCCCCACCAGTCTGCTCCCCAGTCACTTTTGCGCCGCTATAGTAATTTGATTTCACTCGCCGATCGGATTGCGCAGTTCGGCACGAAGTAAAACACACCAAATATATAGCCTAATATGTATTTGCATTTCAACCCGCTAAAGTAGCAAGTGTATCATGCTAATGGTCAGTGCATCACATCTGAATTATGACTAAAAGTTTCAAATGTCACAAAACCATGCTGTTACGCGTTCTCATGCTATTTTTAGTGGGTATACGGAAATCTTTGACAATTCCTAGTGGGTATACGGCGTATACCTGCGTATCACGTAGACTATGCCACTGAGTACGAGTCTTAATGTTTTTTTTTGTTGTTGGAGACAGAAGCTGAACACTATGGTTGGGGAGAGGGGGGCTCAGCTCAGTGGAGGGCAGAAGCAGAGGATCGCTATTGCTCGAGCTCTTGTGAAAAACCCCAAAATCCTCCTGTTGGATGAAGCCACTTCAGCCCTGGACACCCAGAGCGAGTCCATCGTACAAGCGGCTTTGGACAAGGTAATGCACCACAACTATTTTTTTGGGTATTAATATATTTTTTACAGTGTAACAGTTTTTTATGATAAACATCAAAAGTTGTGAACAAAAGCAGATAATAATCCTGTGTCATTTCTTAGGCGAGAGCAGGGCGCACCACCATCGTGATTGCACATCGCCTGTCGACTATTCGCTCGGCGGATATCATCGCAGGCTTTAGCGACGGCCGAGTTGTGGAACAGGGCACCCACAGAGAACTCATGGCTAAGAAAGGAGTGTACTATTCTCTCGTTACACAACAGGTATACTTGTATACTAACTTGTGGGCCATTTCACCCAATTGCCCTGCTGGAAAAACCAGCATACCAGCAAAACCAGCATATGTTGTGTTTTGGTGCTGGTTTGCTAGTGAACACCAGCTAAACCAGCATCAGCACCAGCATCCCTTGCTGGTCATACCAGCAAATGTTGTGTTTTGGTGCTGGTATGCTGGTGACCACCAGCTAACCCAGCATCAAACCAGCATAATTCCCATGCTGGTCCATGCTGGTTTGATGCGGGTTTTTTTAGCAGGGTGGTGCCATTTGCACGAATTGGTTCCATTTGCATTTTGTAACTTGTCAAAATTGAAGTTAATTTGTAATCTTTTTTAACACTAAATCTAATAACAAACATATTTTACTTTTCAAATTGAGTATTGGCCAATCTCAGGTAATGTAGATTTTCAGAGGGGGGAATGTGTTGGGTAACTGTACTGAGTAAAATGACTAAAATTTGCATTTTATCTAAAATATTATGACTTTTTCTATGGTAAAAAAAATTGACCTATACATTTTTCTATAAAGAATTTCAGATGTCTTTATTGAATTTTATTCCTTACAAGAATTTTATGCTTTATATTTAAAGGAAAAGTATAGAGATCTTTTTTTCAGTGCTCTATGTAATTTTGCTTAATAACAATGTATTTTAAAGTTAGTTTTCTTGCATTTTTATACATATAATGTTCTGGGGACAGAAATGGCACCGATTCGGTGAAATGGCCCTTATCTAATCGATACAGAAGTGTGACATTTTTCTTATATATGGGGTTGTTGCCTAAATTATTGTATTTCCCAGACTGCTGGAAGACCTGATGATGATGATGAAGGCCTTGATGCTAATGAAGATGATATCCCAAACATGACATCTGAAGGAGAGACTGAGGAGGAATCTACTGACACAGAGATTCCTGAGGAAGCAGTGGAGATTAAAATGGAGAACGGGACCCTCAGAAGAAGCTCCAGACGCAGCAGTGGCCGTGAAAAGAAGTCCTCCAGAAAGAGGTCCTCAAGGAAGAAGAATAAGAAGGACAAAAAGGTAGAAGTTTTGCACTGATTAAAATAACTACAGTACTAGGGGGAGGAGATTGTTTTGGTCATTTATAAATATTATCAAATTCATTGAAAAATGTCTTGTAGAAAAAGGAGAAAGCTGAAGAAATCCCTTTCAAAAGGGTTTTGGCTCTGAACAAACCGGAATGGCCTTACCTGCTGGTGGGCATACTGGCCAGCTTTGTGGGTGGAGGTGTTTATCCTTGCGTGGCCATCCTGTTTGCCAAAATTATTGGTGTGAGTGTCCTTTTGTCTTTGTTGGCACATCTCTAAACCAAAATATCTATTGCGTGTATATTTTGCTTCCTCATATTGTTTTAAAAGGAATTCATATGATAAGATTAAGTAAAGAAATAAGCTTTCTAAGAACCCTGGCAGTGCATATCATGTGTAATGATTTATCATGTGTGAACTTCCTTTTTTTTTTTTTTTTAGGTGTTTGCAGAAGTTGATCCCGAAGTGAAGCGACAAAAGACTTTGATGTTCTCACTTTTATTTCTGCTAGTTGGAGGAGTAGCATTTGTCACATACTTCCTCCAGGTAAGACATCAATTCAGATTTATTTACACTTTACATTGTTGCAAAGCGGCGTTACAAAAAACACATTGTCTAACAAACATACAGTAAGAAAAGCTGCAGTCTCCCAGTGAGCAAGGTGACATTGTATTGTAACCAAAATTCCAATGATGTATAAACCGTGAAAAAGAGAAACTGACTGAACCGGGAAGTCCAGTTCTCCTTTGACACATGAACATGACATTGGTGACTACTGACTGTAGAAGATGAGATTTGAGATATAACAGATAACAGGCAATGATAGTACAAAATAGTATAAATCATGCAGTTGGGTAACATAATTTGTGTAGTCTAGCAAAAGTATTTATCTATGACTTTTTATATACTAATTTAGCTAAATATGAAACGTTCCTTGATAGGACTGTTTGTTTTTACAATGCATTGTGATGCTGATGTGAACAATTATAGCATGCATGAATCAAAAGGTATTCGATTATTACAAAAACAGTGCGTGCGCACGTCTCTCTCTCTCTAGTGGGTGTGCACACGCAGGAGACTGTGGGTGTGTCTCAATCAGCTCCATAACTCCTGAGGTCATGAATCAGTATAGTGTGTACATAGGTACGGTCACTGGTATGGACCTCTGGGTAGTAGATTTAAGTAGATTGTGGTCCCTTCCTGTCTAGCAATGTGTGGTCACGTGATTTCTGGTAAGGGAACATATGGATCATCTGGTTTTTGCATTGCATTGTGGGAATTCTTAGGGAACGAAAGTTCTAGTGTACTGGAAAATTTTTGGGTGATTCTCGCGAAATTAGACTTTTTGATAAAAAAAAAGTAAAAGCAAAGTAAGAGTATCAAAATAAGAAGTATACAGTTACAAACATCTCTTCATGTACTATTTTGCACATGATTTCAAATGACATCATATAAATCAATTTTGTTGTTTTTTCCAAAATTTAAAAAGAAAATTTTCATTACCGCAACATGTCCATGACTGGATTTGGGTTCTTTGACATGGAAATATTTATAATTAAAAAATAAAAAATATAAAGCTTCAGTGCATGTTATACTATAAACATTAAGAGTAAAGAAACATGTGGTATTTGGTGATCATTGGTAAATGTAAAGACAATAGTAAGGATTATAAATGTGTCCAAGACCAATTTTCTCATCCTCCGCAACCAATTGTTTCAATCATTGTTTAAAAACATTTTTTTAAAAATAGTTGGAAGGAACATAATTGCAAGATGGCTACCAGGTAAGCAGTTCTTATTTTTTCTCTCCAGATAAAAGTTGAAATTTTGTTTGTCATAGTACCTAGACAACTTTTTAGTTCTCATTACCGAAACATATGTTTGTAAATGCATAAATTTAATGTAATATCATGTTGCAGTAATGATAATTTTTGATAATGATAATCTAAAAATGTAAATAATTCTATAGGAAATATTTTTAAATCCTCTAAAAATAATGGTTATAGTAAGTTCAGACCTTAATCTTATATGTTCCAAAAAAAAACTTCAAGGGCTTTTTAAAAATTCTGATGCTGGACACCTTCTAAATCTGGATTTCGTGAGAATCACCCTTTTGCGATTAACCCTTAAAATGACCGACCCCCTGATCAGTGCCCTGACTATGTCACTTCAGTCATTTAATTGGCATTTAACAAATTTGACTGTCTTTCACTGCAAAACCCTCTAAGTACATACAAAACTCCCCACTCTTTAAAAAGTCTCGAGCCACTCCTTACTGTCTTTACTAAGTTAAATCTCGGTTAATATTCGGTTAACCTTCTTTAACCGGGAAAAAAAATCCTTGCACTGTGACTTGCGCATGCCATTGTTTATTCAATTGATTTAGTTGTGATGTTTAACGGGTCAAACAAAGCGGTATTTCTGTATGGCCTGAGGCTGGGATTAAGCGGATTTAAATCAAAAGTATTTGATGAACGTATAATACGTGCAGAGAGCATTCAGTCTATGTCATTATCTAATTTTTAATGCCGAAGGTAATGTTTAGAAGCTTTTGCATCTGAGCTCTTTATTTACCCCCGAGCCATATGTATAGACCAGAATGTCACAGAAAGATATACAGAAACTGTAAACATCCAGATTTTGTTATTCTCCCAGGATTCACATACATTGTTCTCTCCTCCAGGGCTACATGTTTGGTAAATCTGGGGAGCTTCTAACCATGAGGTTGAGAAGACAGGCTTTCAATGCCATGATGCGACAGGTATGGCACACATCCCATGTCTCCCGTTTCATCACCATATACATCCGACGGAGCAGAAAGCTAATCTGGCACAAACAAGCGGCTATTGAAACGCATGCTTCATTCTCGCCTGTTTCTCTTAACAGGAGATCGCCTGGTTTGATGACAACAACAATGCTGTGGGAGTCCTGACCACTAAATTAGCCACAGATGCGTCTCTGGTTAAAGGGGTGAGTGGAACACAGTGATTTGCCATCAGAACCAGTAATTAAGCTTTCACTGTGGATACAGCCTGTGTTTTTGGCTCCAGTTCATTGCATCCATCTCTCGACACTGTTATAGGCCTGGGTGAATCTACTTTACTGTAAGATTCACATATTAACACTGCAGCTTTCTTAAAATCTCCAATCTTAAATATGCAGTTTCTTTTTACTTATTAGATGTTAAGTACTTAAATGTAAAATGAAGAAATAATATCATTCTAACAGTGTTCCTATATTGGTAGAGCATTGTGTTGGCAGCGCAAAAGCTGTGGGTTTGATCCCGGGGAGCACACATACTGATATAAAGTATACCTTGTAATTCACTGTTACTTTGGATAAAAATGTCTGCCGAATACGTCAATGTAAAGTATAAGCTGTATACACTCTTAAAAATAAAGTTGCTTAAAAAGTTCTTAATAGCAATGCCGCACAAAAGCCATTTTTCAGTCAAAGGTTCTTCATGGAACCATGCAATCATTCCATGCAAAATCTATTTATATATCAAAAAATGGATCATCACAATAACCTTTTTTCTTCTGTCTTTTTTGTCTTCAGGCAGCAGGATCAAGATTAGGATTGGCTACAAACACTATTTGTGCTCTTCTCATTGCTATCATTGTTGCATTTATACATAGCTGGCAGCTCACATTGCTCATCCTTGCCTGTGTGCCCTTCCTCACGGGGGCAAATGCCATACAGATGAAAGCCATGTCAGGGCATACAAACAAAGATCAAAGTGCACTGGAGATGTCAGGAAAGGTACACTGGTTGTATTTTTTTATATACCCGTATTTTTTCAGAGCAATTCGGTGACATTTATCTTGTAAATCTCTTGATTTGCGAAATTAAATTATTGTTTAAAACTTCCACCCCCAGATATCTACAGAAACCGTGGAGAACTTCAGGACGGTCGTCGCATTAACCCGTGAAGATGTCTTCTTTCACAAATTCATGGACAGCCTCAGTAAACCATATCGGTAAAAAAAACATTTTTAAGATCTTAAAGGTAGGGTTTTGTGTATACAGTGTATTTAAGACATTTGTTAAAATGATAGCTAATCTCCTAATTAAATATTAATTTATAACTCTTATGCCTCGGCAACATAGATGGTAGGTTTATTAATAGTTTGTTAATTTAAAGCAGGTACTTTTAACCAGTGGCGGCCGCTGACTTGTTTTTTCAAGGGCGCACGATGCGAAGTTCGTCACATCATGTATGTAGCTCGTCATGTGTGTGGTTCGTAATTTCAAAATATGTGTTCGGGGCGTCGAGTGAACCTGTATCATGTGTCTTGTCAAAATAAGTGCCTGCTGCTGACACATCTAGAGGGTTTATGATAAAGGAGAGGCTCGCGTGTGCCAGATACTCGCATAATCTCATGCGTAGAAAGAAAAAAGAAAAACGTGAGCGTCTCTTTTATCATAGACGGTTTTGACGCGTGTGCAGCAGGCACTTATTTTGTGCTGCAAATGGGTCACATGACGCAACAAACACATATTTTGAAAACACGGGCAACACACATGACACTCCGAACACATATTTTGCATCCCCCCGATTGAGCCGCCACTGCTATATAGACAAAAATCACTTTTTGTACCAGGCTGTAAAAACATTTATTTCTACTGTAAAGTTGGGCATTTTAACATGAGGGTCTATGGGAATTGACCAGTGTTGGGTGTAACTAGTTACTAAGTAATTAGTTACTGTAATTAAATTACTTTTCCTTTGAAAAAGTAAAGTAAGGGATTACTCTTATTTTTCTTGTACTCTAATTACAGTTACTTCTGATGTAACTAAATACTGTGTATGGACTCTAAACAATTATAATACAATAGTGGATTTAACATGGTTTAAGTTTACAATTCTCACTATTAACTGGTTGATTATTAGCATTAATATTAATGAGATGCTGGCTGTTTATTTATACTTAATAGCACATATTTATGCCTGATTCTGCAAAACCTTATTCTACATCCTTAACCCTCCCCATTTCTACCAATACTTAAAATTTATAACTTCTTTAGTATTAGTTTTTGGAGTATTTTGAGGCAAAAGTAGTTAATAGTTAGTTAATAGAGAGAATTGGACCCTAAAGTGGGACCAGAATAATTGATGTACTTTTATATATTTATTCGAGCCATTTCAAGCCTATCCTTCTATCATGTACTAAATAGGATTTAGAAAGTAATTAGTAATAAGTAATTAAATACTTTTTGGAGAGAGTAATTTGTAAAGTAATCTAATTACATGATTGAAGATGTAATTAGTAACTAGTAATTAATTACTTTTTTTGAGTAACTTACCCAACACTGGAATTGACTCCCTTTTGAAGCCAGTCTTTAGTGGACCAGTCTCGCGTAGCCAGACCTTCAATACTGAACGTCTGGTGTTTTCCACTGCTTTTTCTGGACAAAGCCTGTCCACGAGCTGTTTGACCAACATGTCAAACAACCAATCACAGTTTGTTTCGTCTAGCGTCACGTTTCGGACTCCCCACAATAACAAGACGGCTGGCAACAAGTCAGTTATTGAAATAACCAGCCGCAACCGAATAGCATCTAAATAAGCAACATTACTCACCATAGAACAACGTTGTGCACTTCATTAACAGCCACACCAATGAGACGCTCCAGTTAAACGTCTGTTTGAAGCATATCTCTCCACTTTTAACACCTACAAGCAATTCAGGAGAACCAAACTTTTTGACTCCACTAACTGCCTCAAGCAAAACTCTTGGACATCTTTTAGAGAGTCTATGCTGCGAACTTTGCATATTTTTGAGAATCCAGTGTTTAGCTGATCATGATAACTGGTCATTATTATGAACACGACTGTTCCTCTTCCTACATGGAACGTCAGAGCTTTGTGTCCAGGGACCGAAACTAATCGCGACACGTGTCTCCTGGAAATCTGGTTTATTTCAACCAATCAAAGATGACTTTGATATTCTCACAGGGTTTTCTGAAAAGTGTACGAAAAACATCAGACGTTTAGCCAACAGTCTGTGGGTGTGACGTCTGAGGCTGAGACTACTATTGGACAGTCAATGAATTGCAGTTAAAGTCACTTCCATGTCGGCTTCATGATAGACAACGGAAGGTTGACCCTTGGACCTTTCCTTAAGAGCACTCGGCCTGACTCGATGTCCCGCCCACTGCTAAGATTGATAGCCTGCATGCTACATCACTACTAATACAGCTTCTCAATCACTCTCTTTTTAAGCCCATTATGCGGTTATTTATATGACAGTAAATTGAAAAAAAAAAAAATATATATATATATATATATATATATATATATATATATATATATATATATATATATATATATACGATGCTCCAAATCCTCGATTTGATTACATTTTCCATTTTAAGGTCATGATTCGATTCCCGATTTTTAAAAAAAAAATTGTTGTTTGAAAGCACAAAAAAATGCTATGCCATTTTTAGACTAGACTTTTATGAAATATAATATCTGACCTTGAACCCGGAGATGCCCTACCCTGTTAGTCGTGCTGCCAGTGGAAAAATATGATACACACACATACCTGATAAAACAAACTTCCTGTCAGAGGAACATTCTCGTCAGTACTTTAAAAACGAGCTTTTATTACCGTCAGACGAGATTGTGAGACCATACCCCAAAAAGTCATGTTTAAATGCTGTTTTCTTAACTCTTAAGCAACTGAAATAAGTTGTTGTGCAACTTAAACAGATCTCAGTTCAGAGAAACGACCGGTCCCGGCACAGACGCCGTTCTGCGTGCTCTGAGTTAGTTCAGCTGAAGACGGGAGGCGCTTGCTGTTATTTTGTTTCCCATGTAAAGAGCAGGTCGCGTGGTGTCTCCTGCATCTGCCATGCTATCTTTTGACTGGCTGTAGCTAGCCAAGTTAGAGGAGGTTGACTCGCAGCACTCAACACGTGTGTTTTTCCCGCTTGGCAAGCCGACCAGACGTGAAATGGGGGCGTGGCAGCTTTGACGATTCCATTTTTTAGTTCGAGGTTGTGACTTAATTTCGATCGATGTGACACCCTTAATATATATGTATATCACTAATCCAGCCATTTTCATTAGATTTTTCCAAAGACAACGATTACGCAAATTCTTTTATTATTTATAAGGAGGGTGTTTTAAACTATGAAACTTGCAGGATGTATTAATGATACCAAGGCCTGTCATTAAATTAAGTCAAATTTATTTCCTAATGTCATGACCTCTTTAATACATGTTCTTAGCTACAGTCAAATCTGATTTGATGCACTGGCCATATAACACATGAAAATATGTGATGTTTTAGGTCAAGTTTGTGTAAAGCACCCATCTATGGAATCACCTATGGTCTTTCCCAAGCGATTCCCTATCTGGTTAATGCTGCTATATTTCGTTTTGGAGCCTGGCTCATCGCTCACTGCTACACCGAATACGAGAATGTCTTTCTGTAAGTACAGTTTATATGAAATCTCTACTATTTAATTCATTCACGCTCTGTAAACACCGGGGTGATTCATTGGTTATCATACACAGGGTATTTTCTGTGATCGTCTTTGCCGCTATGAACATCGGTCAGTCTTCATCATTCGCTCCTGACTTTGCCAAAGCCAAAGCGGCAGCTGCGCGGATCATACAGCTGATAGAAAAGAAACCAGCCATTGACATCTACGATGAGTCAGGAGATAAACTAGTAAGTTGATTCCTCTACCATTGAAACATTAGCATTTTTACAAATCATTAATATGCATATTTTTCCCAGTCTGACTTTTCAGGAAATATAGAATTCAACGATGTGCATTTCAGCTACCCGACCCGTCAGAACGTAAAGGTCCTGCAGGGTCTCAACGTGTCCGTGTCTCAGGGACAGACTATGGCTTTGGTGGGTGGCAGCGGTTGCGGGAAAAGCACCACCGTTCAGCTTCTGGAACGTTTTTATGACCCTGCCGCGGGTCAAGTGGTGAGTTCTTCGGGTGAAAGTCTTAAAAGTGACCTCAGCTCAAGATATCTCGTATCTCATACGCTGTCTAATCTTCGCACAGTTAGCAGATGGGACAGACACCAAAAAGATGAACCTGGCCTGGCTGCGTGCACAGCTGGGTCTGGTGTCTCAGGAGCCAATCCTGTTCGACTGCAGCATTGCCGAGAATATTCAGTATGGAGACAACAGCCGTGTCGTCAGCCAGGTGGAGATCGAGGAAGCTGCAAAGAAAGCCAACATACATGACTTTATCCTTGGACTTCCAGAGGTATGCAGGATGTTATGCATTAATATGCATGTCTTTGTGTTTGAATGGGTTTATGATATTTTTTGTCATTCTTTTAAGAAATACAACACTCGAGTGGGAGATAAAGGAGCTCAGTTGTCTGGAGGACAGAAGCAGAGAATCGCCATTGCTCGAGCGCTGGTTCGCAAACCTAAAGTTTTATTGCTGGATGAAGCGACCTCAGCCCTTGACACAGAGAGCGAGAAGGTTTGTAATGCGATTTTTTTATTCCTAGTTAGGTTGTACACCTACAATATTTATTGTATAATATGCTATTATTTTCACTTTTATGCATAAATGCATGCATAAATAATTAATTATAATAATTTAATATTATAATTTAATAATAATTAAGTTTATTGATATTTAACTTTAACAGCCATGTATTATTTATTACATTACCCGCTTTCTGTAAAAAGTTAAGTAATTTGTCTCACTTTGATGCAACAAGAGGACAATGTTCATTTTAACCAGCAGGTGGCCCTTTAGTGTGAACTCTTAAAGGATTAGTCCATTTTCTTAAAAGAAAAATCCAGATAATTTACTCACCACCATGTCATCCAAAATGTTGATGTCTTTCTTTGTTCAGTCAAGAAGAAATTATGTTTTTTGAGGAAAACATTGCAGGATTTTTCTCATTTTAATGGACTTTAATGGAGCCCAACATTTAATACTTAACTCAACACTTAACAGTTTTTTTCAACAGAGTTTCAAAGGACTATAAACAATCCCAAACGAGGCATCAAGGGTTTAATCTAGCGAAACAATTGTCATTTTTGACAAGAAAAATAAAAAAATATGTACTTTTAAACCACAACTGTATATTTGTCATTTTTCTTGTCAAAAATGACAATCGTTTTGCTAGATAAGACCCTTATGCCTCGTTTGGGATTGTTTATAGTCCTTTGAAACTCCGTTGAAAAAAACTGTTAAGTGTTGAGTTAAGTATTAAATGTTGGGCTCTATTAAAGTCCATTAAAATGAGAAAAATCCTGCAATGTTTTCCTCAAAAAACATAATTTCTTCTCGACTGAACAAAGAAAGACATCAACATTTTGGATGACATGGTGGTGAGTAAATTATCTGGATTTTTCTTTTAAGAAAATGGACTATTCCTTTAAGTGCAAGTGAGCCTTAAGGATGCATTTACAATTAGTGCTGCTTCATGGATTTAAACTCCATGTGTGTTGTATCTTTGAGACAGGGTTAGGGTTTAAAACAAAAGACTATAACAAAGTGTTAGGTCAAGCAACTGCTTTTACCAATTTATAAAGCATAATACTGTAAATATTTTCATTGGCAGTTTTGTACTTGGCTTTTCTTCATAATAGGAATGTAATTCTAAACTGTTTTAATGTGGATCGAAAACCATGCATGACACTTTTCTCTTTTTTCTGTGATACAGATTGTTCAGAAGGCTCTCGATGATGCTCGTCTTGGCCGTACTTGTATCGTCATTGCCCACCGCTTGTCCACTATTCAGAATGCTGACATCATCGTGGTCATTCAGAATGGCCGGGTTGCTGAACAGGGTACGCATGCCCAACTCATGGCTAAACAAGAGGCCTACTATGCTCTGGTAAATGCCCAAGTATCCGCACACTAACTTTTACCGAACGCTAGCCAAATAAACCAAAGTATTCGTTATGAAGGTTTGTGACTAATATATAAATATTAGCCTTAAAATGTCAATCTTTAAAATTGTACAGCCATAAGCTTGTAATAAGCTCTTTAATCATGTGTGGTTTATTTAAACTGATTTATTTAAGAAAGTCTTTTTATTTAGACTATCGAAGCTCTTTTTTTGGTTACTTTGTTACATGTACTATACTTATACAAAGAGAAACTATCAATAGATTTGTGTTTATTCACAGATATTGTTTATAATGTGTATTATAAATAAGTATTCTACGTAGTGTTATTGTACATAAATGTAAAACTCCTTTCCAACCTCGTCTCTGCTTTAACATATAATAACAATTAATGGTTGCTTTTATATGCTGAATGTATGAATAACAACGGGTGTACCCTTAAAATGTGAACAACAGTTTTTTTTAGCATTTCACAAGTGTTGTGAATGTATTTTATGACCTCACCGCATGGGGGCGCAGTGCACTCATGGTTTAAAGGTCCGGTGTGGCTTCGCAATGTTTTTATACACTGCTGTAACTTTCGCTCAAATGGCAACTAGCAACATTATTATTATTATTGTATTATGTAAAAAAAATATATATATATCGAGGTCGTTTAAGCTTTTTCGATTTTTTTTATCCAGCAAGATTCAATTCACGAACTTTGTGTTTGACCAAAAAGTTGTATCCTACTTTTCTTAAATATAACTATTTCTTTATTGTTATATGCTTTGTGTTTATGTTCGTACTGTACATGTTTATTTTATACAATTTATTTTCAAATTTAAAAATGTTAAAAAATATACTATACAGTTGTTACACAGAAGAAATATTTTGAATAAAAAATGCACAACTTGTTTTAGTGGATTTTAAAGTGACTTAAAATAAATAACTATAAATTTGTACCGTTTGGTTGGTGTGCTCTGTGTTTTATTAAGAAAAAAAGTTAATTTATAGTGACTAAAATGTTATTTATTAGCAATATGTGGAAATATAAAAACGTATTTTGTAAAGTAACAGAGTCGTCAAAATTGAAATTTATGGTGACCGTTTTTAATGTCACGCAAAGCTTAAAATAGTTGAATTATTTTGACGTGTCTCTTTTATTTATTTTGACGCAGATGATTCTCATGTATACATTCAACTAAATGGATAAATAGGATTTAATACATTAAACTATATTTGTAAATATTGTAGTACATTTTTATGGCTTCCAAGGCTGTTTCATTTTGTGAATTTACCAAATGTACTGCCGTTACATATTTAAACATTTCACATTTACAGGCTACATATTCTATAAAATATTTAAAAACATTTATTTATCTTAATAATAGCGTAACAGGTCCTTTACTTAAAAACTTAAGCACATTTTGTTTTGCAGAAGCTGAACATTGCAATAATTTCAAGTCTTTCACTGTGTCTGAATCCATGTTGACTTTATTGAGTGGCTTAAATTAGAGAGCCAATTTCTCAAATAAACGATGTGAAATAAACGCTCACCTTACACGTGCATGCTTACATAAATTAGAAAACGTGACTAAACACGGAATTCTGAATTTAAAATCTTACAAATCATTTCAAAGTGCGTCTATGACAGACCTCCAAAAAATCAAGTCCAACTCTTGGATAAATATGACGTTATTCTTCACAAAAAAGCACTCCCGTACAGTTTTGGATATTTACTAGAGTCAATATATGCAACTAAAGATACTATTTAAAATTTGTGTCTGAACAAATACATTACCCAGCTTTTAACATCAGTATGGAATAACCTTCTATTCTAATCTATTTTATTTATAATATGTACATTCTTTTGCAGCAACAGGAAATAAGTACATTTCATACAAACTTAGGATTTGTAGTCTGTAGTTTTGACAAAGACCAGTGTGTGCGATATACAGACAATTTTTTTCGAACATTAAAGAAATGAATTTGTAAATGACAAAACGAAATGTGTTCAACACTACGGCAATTTACCAAGTTGGATTTACTAGAGTTCATGAATAAAGTGCCACAGTTTGGTTTTGAGAAAAAAAAAATGTTAGCAATGACAGGCCACTTCACTGATGGGTAAATATTTTTTTCTGTTTCAGAACAACAGTAAGTAAAATAAGACTATTCGACAAATACCCATCAGAACCGCACATATCAGATTATGTCCTTTATAATGCTCCAAAACAGATTTACTTCATTGTAAATTACATTTTAATCTTAGATTAACAATCTTACAACATCCAAGTGAAATGGCCACGTGGTTATTCTCAAGGAATACCAGGTAACACTTTATAATGTCTTTCATTAATATTCTTAACAAACATTATAACAAGCTTTACAGATATTTAGCGGATAGGCACACATTTAAATAGTTAGAAATTGTGCATGAAATACCAATTTGTTTCCGATTTCATAATGTTTGTTAATGACTTAATTTCGAGTAATTATAAAGTGTTACCGAACGAATAACCTTTTTGCGCACCGACAAACATATTTAGTCCATTCAAGTCTTTCTCATTGGAAATCTCGTGTAGGTGCATTGTGAACGATATTAATCGAGGGAGTTTGCACGGCCGTTCATGCCCGCAGTTGGGACAGACTCTGGAGGTTGCAACAGGTCAGGTGAGTGGCACGAGGGGCTACCGGGCACACTGTGCTCGCTGTCGGTATCGCTCCCTCGTTTCCCTCCACTCGCCCCGGACCCCGACCCCGAGGACCCTCCGGCACTGTGCGTTTTGACATGTTTACTGAGGTGATCGCTCCGCATGAACCTCTTATTGCACACGGGACAAGCGAAGCGCTTCTCGCCGGTGTGCGTGCGTAAATGTCGCTGGAGCTCATCGGAGCGCGTGAACCTTTTACCACAGAACAACCAGTTACACACAAACGGCCTCTCTCCAGTGTGCCATCTTAAATGAGCCTTGAGATGCGACGTTTTACCGTACACTTTTCCACAACCGGGAATGTGACAGCTGTGAAGACCCTTTCTGCGGAGGCTCGCGCCAGCTGGACCGAGCCTTTCCGCCTCTTGACAGTTCGGACAGTCACATGTCGCTCTACCTGAATAGCGCCGCGCAGAAGAACGCGGAGACCCCGCCAACGAGGCCGTCGGACCTCCCGTTAGCATCGAACCACCCGCTCCACCCAGAGGAGAGGGACTGGAGTCCGGGTATGAGGAGAGCACGGGTTTGAATCCGTCCATGAGATGCTGACCGGTGGTCAGTAGGTGAGGAGACGCACTGGTACTAAAGGCAGAGTGACTTAAACTCGAGTAGTCTGAGTTGTATCCCCCCAGAGGAGAGTGTAAAGAAGTCTGCAGCCCACCGGAGTGAAGGGACGTCTGGAGCGCGGCACCGTTCGGATTCTGCACGTCTATCCAACCGGCTCCCACGTCCCACCACGCGGACGCGCCCGTGGTGCCCACGTCTCCAGTGGCTATGCCAGGGTGCGAGGACTTGAACCACGACTCGTACGGATGCGCCACGCTCATTCTCGGGTAAATACTTTGCAAGCTGTCCACGGACGTGTGCACCTTGGAAATAAACATGGGCTGGTGGCTGGGCTCTTGGGAATTGTTGGAAACGGACGCCTGGAAAACCGAGTAGTCGTTTCCGAAGTGGGAGTTGGATGAAGTACCAGAAGTTAAGGAAAACGCACTGGATCCCGTGGAAGTGTTCGTGCCAAACGAGTCGCTTAAACCACCACCATTCCGCGTGAAGGAGGATAAACTGGATCCTAAACTACAGCTGCTGGCTGTCGCTCGTTTCCACGGGTGGAATCCTTTTCCAAACGAAGAGGAGTTATCCGAAATAGAGGAAGGAGAAGGACTCGGGCTCCCGATTTTGTTACACGTCGCAGCCAACATGGCTAAAGGAGTCGATCCCAATCTCGGCTCCTCCTGGGCAAAAGAAGTTAAAGGTAAGGCAGTGTCTTTTTTGGAATCAAGAACTCCCAAATACATACTACAAGACGATTTAGGGTGATTCTTTTTAAGATTTGACAACTTTAAACAGAATTAAACATACCTGAAGGATGGTAAAGAAATCTTTACGGAAATACAACCAAAGCAAAATCAAAACGCAGCATACATATATGTGCAGTTATACATACAATGTCGAAGCTGAGAAATGAAAACTCCTGTCCGTTTCTCTCGCTTAAAACATAATAAAGTGACTCTCTCCCTGGCTGACCCAAGAAATTTTAATCCCCACGGCAGGACAATAAAGGAAACTAATTAAACCAGCACGAAACTCCTTAGACTCACCCCTAGAAGTGAAGTTGCCATCACAAAAGTGCCCTCCTCAGAGGATCTTTTTATATTTATGAATCAGAGCACTGTTTTTTTAGAGGTGTGCAATACAATGATGTGGTCCGCCCATTCCAGCACAATTGTAGCTCCTCTCACAGCTTTGAAGTGCCGCTGTGACACGGGCGACCAATCAGGAAGAGCCGTACCTTCACGCGGCCACATTCTAGCGTGAGGTCATAGATAGAGCACTTCAGACAAGATCTCCACCCCTTCCAACAACCCCCTCATAATAAAACTCAAGTTAAATGAGAAGGACTGGAAGTTTTGAGGAAAAGTTTTCTATTCTTTTGTAAGGAGGTTAATGGGGTTACAAGACCTTCTGATCCGCTACCTTTTGCACTTATTATTAATATTATTAATTATTTGAATTATTGCTACTAATGCACTAGTATGTAACTAATATGTAAAATAATTGTCACCAGTTTTTCGCTATATTACTTTAACTATTTTGGGATGCATGTTTTAAAAAGACAAAATAACAGGTTGCATTTAAACTTTAATTTTAGCTAACTTATAAATGTTTTACTCCGTTAAAAAAAAGAAGAAATATATATAAAATTGCTTAAAATTACATTCAAATTAAAATTACAAATTACGCAGCATTTTTGTCAAATCAACATATATTTTTATGTTACTTTAACTTAAAAACATTAAATTAAACAATTTCAACTTGATTTATAAGTTATGTCAATTTTTCATAAGCCAAAACTTAAAATAGTAAGTTGAACTGACTTGCAAAACCAAGTTGTTTAAACTTCATGCTGCATTTTTTTTTACAGTTGTTGCTCTAAAATGTATATTTACACATTTGCTTAAAGTTAAAAAGACAATTATCACCATCCTAATATCATAAGAAGCCACCCTCTGTTATTCTGTCTACACGGTTGCTTTTTTTATTACGCCAATAAATTATTGCACTTCACTCTTGTTAACTCATGCTAATTAGTGCAAAAATCATTTTACATAATGCATGTATAGGCTACATGTCTTTAAAATGTGTAATACGGCTTTTTTTCTGTTCTGTTAACTCTCAACAGAAATTCAGTCTCGGGCTATTGATATCAGGACGATGAATGCAGAAATGCTCTCAGGATAATGATGTAGCCCTGGCTACTCTATTTACATGCGACGTGGACTGGAGGCATAAATTTCATTTGAATTTCAAATTTAATAAAGCAGGAGGTTTTTAATCATGAGAAGTTTTATTTGTTTGATATTAACATTCTTATTGACCGGCTCCGTTGACCAACTTGGTCATTATAGGACAGCAAAAAGTTAATTAAAACGACCGAAGATTATTCATCAAATCATCTGCCTCCGCCGTGTCGCTTCCTTTATTGCTAGAAGTGATAGATGGGTGATCAGATTCATTTCTCTGTTTCTTCGATTTGCACATCACTTCTGTTGTTTCTCTTTGCAGTGCTTAACCCCTCTAATTCAGATAACAAGAACCACTTCAACTTAAAACTAAAGATATTTAAAACGCAGAATAAATAACTAACTAAATCTGCATAACCAACTATTTTAAGCCCACTTTAAAAATATATTTAAGCTTTGTAATGTTAGTTACAGATTAAACAAGAAAAATACACGTATAACAGTATACATTTATGCACGTTTGCTTCAAGCAACTGTTTAAAAAAAAGAGAAAATAAAGACTAGCCTGACACTTAGAGATAATTGTATTACTTCGTTTGCACTAATAGAAGTTACTTCATAAAAAAATAATAATATTGTAATTTCCAAGTACTTCAAAACCAACGACAGCATACCACGCAGCAAAATATGCGCAAAATAAAAAATAACATGTATGTCTTTAACATTAGCATAAAAATAAGTGCTAAAGCGAAACTTTACAGCAGGATCCAGAGCAGAACGTGCAAACGCAATGCATGCCAAAATACAAATGTCACATAAACTGCAAGCATTGTTTGTTTGCAACAGATGCATGATGCACATACCGTGTGTCTGTCCTCGCTTTATTGATTGACCCCGCGCACATCTCTCCTCGCGCAGCAGAAGGCAGTGGCGCTCGCGCGCACTGAACGCGCAGACCCTGGAAGATAAATGTTACTTTGGGAATTGAGTTTAATTACGAATAACGGAGGAGCCGCTCGGCCACCGGTGGTGTAATCAAAACATGTGTTCATGTCCTGTGACAAGACAGCGCGAGAGAGATGCTCGAGACTCCTGGCGCAGAGGATGATCTGCAGCAACAGGGTGTGAGTGAGCGCGAGCGAGCAATGCGGGATGTGATTATTTTAAAATGGCACTGTAAACAATTTATTGATTTTGAAAATAATAGTTTGAAGGTTTAAAAGCTCTTTAAAAAGCCACAGTGACTTTTAATTCATAAAGAAAGGCTTACATTAAATCGTACATTTTAAATAGCTAAAAAACTAAACACTAAAAAAAGACAACCTTCGTGCACATGCAAATATCCCGTTACTCTCATTCCCAAGATGCAATACAGGCCACTGAGGTTCCCTTTTGGCCTGTATTCTCTGTGACCCATTGAACAGATGTCCCCATCTCTGCCTTTCTTCTCCCATGCTTGGGCTACATTATCGTCATGAAATCAAGCTAAAGAAACCTGTCCCTAATCATCGCGTTATTCTGGCCCAGTGCTCACGAACAAAATGGGTTTAATATTGCGTGCTCTCCAATAATTTTGCGCAAAGAAAAAAGGGGAAGTCAGCGGCTGTGTCCCGGAGATGGTGGGAGCACTTTTCTCTCTAATCTTATGATTATCCAGGAAAACTGATAATCCAGCCGTTTACCTATCCGAGTCCTGTTAAACATCAGAAGACTAATTGCCGCAATTGGAAACCAGTAATAAAGATTTAGGACTGCGTTAAATGTAGGCTACTAAAATAAACAAATGGACGAACGAACGAATAAATAATTTAATAGGATCTCAAAGTGTTATAATTTTCTCTTGGATATACTCACATTACTTTTTTTACAGTCTAAATATGCGCTAATTGTTTCTTTTATTACAAACTGTTTAATATTAATTAGTAATTATTAGTTTACACTCTTAAAATAAAGGTTCCTAAAATGTCTCGAGCTGTGGTGGTTCTGTATGGAACCTTTAACATCTCAACATTTCTGTAAGTTCCTTATAGTGAAAACAATATAAAAATGTGAGAAAAAAATTGTACATTCAAAAAAACTTATTTGGGCGTAAGTAAAAAAAAAAATTCTAATATTTTTAAGAGCAGTCAGCTGCACTATACACAGAAAGGCTTGTTACTCTCAGTCATCCATTCATAAGCACATTTGATCCTGGTACATCACACATTATTTCAAGCCAATATGCTACAGTTGTTACCACATCTCAGCTTCAGTGTAAAGCCATTGTAAATTTCATATAAATGTGAGGCCATGACCGGACTCTTTTTTTTTACAGCAGGAGGTGGGACAGAGAGACCAGATGTCCCTGTGTGTGTGAGGTTGCCAAGTGAGGCTAGAGCAGTGGAGCCCGAGACACAAGAGCCCAAATGGTGTGACAAAGCAGGAGCAGGAAGCCTGGCTCTGCCTGGGTGAACCTCAGAGAGCGCCAGTCCACATCCCGGCCCCAACCCTCGGCCCGTGTCCCACTGTCCCATTGAACTACCAGAGCAGGGCCATGGACCATGTGCTGACCTTTTGCTAGATCACACAACCGTAGACATGATCACAGAAGTGTAAAAGCACACATATGTGGGCATAAACACACATATATGTGACCCTACTTCAATCTATTAGGAGCATCAAAGTTTAATTTCTTTAATCTTTAAGTATTAAAAAAAACATCAAGGTTATATTTTCACAGAATGTTCTTTATGTAAGATGATTTTAAACAGTAGGCTTTTCACAGAAAGGGTCAGAATACACATTTGTTCACACACACTTGCCAAAATGCATCTACTGTATTTTAATGTAAGACCTGCAGATTCTTAAAACCAAATCGATTGCAAAAGTGTGATTATGAGCTTTTGTGTTTGAATAAATACACCCATTTGCCGAAAATCTATGCTCCTTTTAAGTAATAAATGAATTCACACCAATCAGATAAGGTGACATTTGTCATGTGACAGCATACAGCGCTTCCTGTGTCAAATAACTCATTCATCTCGATTTAATCAGTGTTGTGTGTGGACACTGGATGTGGGTGGGGGCTTCCAGCGGCTAATCACCAAAACTAAACACCTGGAAACGTGGCATCATGGGCTATGTGGTCATTATCATTATCATAAGGCCTCTAATTAACCAACAAATCACATGCTAATGTAACACGGCATTAAAGAACCAATGTACTTAACTGAATGACAGATGGAAATTTTGGTTAGGTTTAAAATATGACAACAGGTCAGATCTCGCTGCGATCCGAGGGACTTTGCGTGATCAAAAACTTTAATTGTAAGGGTAAAGGGCACGAAGACGCTTGAGAAATACAATAATCCTTTTGATTGCAATGTGATTTGGACTGGAGGTTTCCTCGAGTGACTGCAGTTTGAGTAGCAGGAAACATAATTGAGAAATACATCTCTTAAAATTATAACTGTATTATAACTGTGTTACCTCTACTAGACAGTCCCAGGATTCAAGTTGGATGTATTTATATAGCAGCTTTACATGAAAGACGAAGTAAAGAAACACAGAGAATGGAAAGATGATTAAATATATAAAATATTGAATATATAGCAATAGACTGTAATCTAATATCAAACAGTAGTCAAGTATTATGGTAAATAACAGGTGCCATATTAAACTAGACATGCCTTTCCATCTTACATGGAAATGGCCCTAAATTAAAATAAAAAAATAAATAATATAAGAGCAAGTGTTTTAAATTACAGGAATTTGCAATAATACCGTGAAAAAAGCAACATAATTAAGTGCTCCCCAGCACCACCCACCTACAAAATTAAAATGATGATGTCTTTAAGATTCTAGCCGGGCGATTACAAGAAAATCTATATTAACAGAATTTACAAGCTAAACTAATCTCAGCAGTCAAGAGGGTGACAGCGGTAAGGACCCAAAAGAGAAAAACTGAATCAGACAGATGTTTTATATTTAACATGTAAAGGTGCAGTGTGTAATTTTTAGAAGGACCTCTTGACAGAAATGCAAAATAATATACAAAACTATTATCAGGGGTGTATAAAGACATATTTATAATGAACCGTTATGTGTTTATTACCTTAGAATAAGATGTTTTTATCTACATACACTGAGGGTCCCCCTACGTGGAAGTCGCCATTTTGTGCCGCCATGTTTCTACAGAAACCCTTAATGGACAAACTTTGTTTACTAAGTTGTCTTCATCGATGACATGTTTTTCCCAACCTGATCTCACGAATTTCCGTGGCATAGTCACAGAATTTTTTGCTCATTTTTCCGTGGCATTCTCACGGATCTCCGCATTTTCCGTGGCCCTGCCATGGACTTTCTTTTCCGTGGCATTCTCACGGATTGGTTACTCAACTGTTTTGTCCTATTTTCTTATCATTGTTGCTTCGGTTTAGGGTAAGATTTACATAAAAGGACATCCCTACCCAAACCCAACTCTAACCCCAACGCCAGGCGACAATTGATTAAAGTTTAGAAAATATAAAAGAATACATCAGAAAAAATAGTATAAACCAATAGTTAAAGTGACATACTAAGGCAAACACCAAATCTAACCCTAAACCGAAGCGACAATGGTTTGAAAATAGGAAAAAGCAGTTGAGTAACCAATCCGTGAGAATGCCACAATTATGCGGAGAACCGTGAGAATGCCACGGAAAAATTAGCAAAAAATTCTGTGACTATCCCACGGAACTTTGTGAGATCATGTTGGTTTTTCCAGTGGCAGCTACCATAGCTTCTCTGTGCGTTTCAAAAGCGAGGGGTGAGCAGTGGACTGAGCCGTTGGTTGCAATTTTCAACCTCACCACTAGAAGCCGCCAAAATGTACACACTGCACCTCCAAACAGTTATGTATTTGTTTGTAATGTATATCACCACCAAATACAATATCTAACATGTGTGTTTCCCTAGCCACGCATGAAAACGCAGTCATCAAGTATGATGAATTACGAGACGCGATGCTTTTGAGCGCAACGGTTTGTCGAGGGATGTTTGCTGGCCAGTGAGGTCATCAAAAGTGGGTAAGCAGTCTTTGTAAGGCTCCCAGCACAGGTGTGGCAGCAGCCCTCGCTGAAGGAGTGCAGTGAAGCACGAACAATCATCTAAATGTCTGTGAGATGAAATGGCTAGTTAACAATCTTTTGACTGCCCCAACCTCCGAGCTTTTGTCGGGTATCGATCGACCAGCTGCCACTGGGTTATTGTCAGCCTGGATGGGAGCCCCTTTGGCTGGGAGGGATGGGTAGCAGTGTGTGTGTGTGTGTATGGGGGGCGTTGTTTCATTCTGAAAGGCTTTCTCATCCTTTAGTTTCTAGTTAAATGAGGTAAGGTTCCTTATTTTAAAGATTAAAGAATTTGGACGGGAAGGAAAAATGAGCAAATTATATTCATTATAATATGAATAATTGTGGTTTGCAAACAGTTAATTGAGTTGCTAATATGCATGTTATATTAATAAAATATTCACTGTGTTTTTAAACCAGATTATAAAGAAATGAAGACATTTCATTGGTTCTGCCAATTGCACCCTAAAACAATTGCTAAAATGTTATAATGCAAACACAATTCACTCAATACATTCAAAGCCAGACTGATATCTGTTAAGTTTTTAAACTGCATATTTCATCATTCATCCAATCAAATTGAATGCAATTAATTACTTATCCAATCGAATGTAATTACATACCAACAAACTATTCCTGACTTTTCCGTCTCTTCCCAACATTACTTATTGCAGTTTGTCAGTGTGAGGCACAGACCAGGAGCCGGTTACACTAAGTAAAGTGCTGATAGTCAGCTCCGACTCCTACAGTTTCAGTAATTATCCACAACTGCCCATTCTGTCCATCTACAGCCATAATGGAGACCAGAGCGTGTGCCTGTCACCTCTACAGAAAGGGAGGGAAGGGACAGGGCGGAGAGAAGAGTATTTGCCTACCTCATTATGTCATTGCGATGACACAATAGCAAGTTCCTTTTTCTTTTGTCACTGTGACAAAACATTTAAGTTAGCAAACTCATTTTAAGGGGCCCTGCATCATTATCCTTGCTTACCTTTGTAGAGCACTGCATCAACTTAATGACTTGTACATTACTTCATGACTTTATGCATTTGGTAGACGCTTTCATCCAAGGTGATCTACAGTGTATATAATTTATACAGTAGATCATTTTCTTATCAGTATTTTATCAATGTGTGTGTGCTCTGGTGCTCGAACCCATGACCTTTGCGATGCTACTAACACAGTGCCAAGTGAGCTACAGAAACACATGAAAGAAATGGTTCACAATACTTGTATTATGTTATAAATGTAATAAGTGTATTAGCATTTGTACTTGGCACATGTTCACCTGTACTGGGTAACTAGTACAGCTCAATTAAAGGGATAGTTCACCCAAAAAAGAAAAAGAAAATTCTGTTATTATTTATTCACCCTCATGTTGTTTTAAATTTGTATGAGATTTTTTATTCTGCTGAACACAAAGAAAGATAATTGTAATTAAGCACGAAACAGAAGCACCATTGACTTCCATCTTAGGAAAGAATACTATGGAAGTCAATGGTGCTCAAAAATGCTTTGGTTGCAAACATTCCTCAAAATATCTTCCTTTCTGTTCAGCAGAAAAAATAAATTATTACAGGTTTGTAACAACATGAGTGTGAGTAAATGATGACAGACTTTTATTTTTTTGGGTTAACTATCCCTTTAACTAGTCAAGTTTTATTTTATATTATTTAAAGTACTGTATGCATTATATTTTGAAAGATGTCATACTACATGCCCTCCAAACTATGGTTTACTTTATATAACCCTGGTTTGGCGGGGGGAGTCGGGGTGTATTGATTATTTTTTTATTCAGACATTCCTTTGTCCTTCCATTCCCTGACACTTGTTTTTAATCAGTCAGCTGATGTCTCTTGGCTTATAATTTGTGCTCAGTTGACATGAAGAGAATTTAGATGTCACAGAGTGAAAGTCGCTTTAACTGTGCTGAGGTCAGCAGGTACCTGCCGAGATTGAGATATGGGGCGGCATGTCTTCGGACACATGTGCCTGTACTGTCATTACTGAGAGCTTTACAACATAAAATATAATACAAAACACCACAAGAAAACGAATGACACAAATATAAGAAATATAATTATTTATCGAAAAGGCAATGCATCATGCAGGGACGTACAAGGGTCAGTGTGTGGTTATTGTTTACATCATTTAATATTTGAAGTTAAAGTAAAGTTTAAATAAAGTTTTTTGTACTAAATTCATTATTACAGTTTATGGTATTTTTATTGTACCATTTTATATTCCTTTTCATTAAAAGCACTCATGTTGAACAATAAAAAAACAATATATTTGAAGTTAAAGTAAAGTTTAAATAAAGTTTTTTGTACTCAATTTCCAATACATTATTACAGTTTATGGTATTTTTATTGTACCATTTTATATTCCTTTTCATTAAAAGCACTCATGTTGAACAATAAAAAAACAACACAAAAAGAGCACTTGACCATGCGTCAATATGTTACGCGGAGGGTATACCTTTCGCGTCATTTTTTGACGAACTGGGCATTCTCTTTTCCTATTTTCTTACCATTTTCGCGTCGGTTTAGGGTTAGATTTACATAATGACATCCCTACCCAAACCTAACTCTAACCCCAACGCCAGGTGACAACTGTTTAATTTCGCGTACACTGTTTAATTTTGCGTAATCTAACCCTAAACCGACGCGAAAATGGTTAGAAAATAGGAAAAGAGAATGCAACGGACCGGACGTAATAGTATTGAAGTCCCCAGTTCGTCAAAAAATTACGCGAAAGGTATACCCTCCGCGTAACATATTGACGCATGGTCAAGTGCGTCAAATATTGACGCCATGGGATGAGGATGTGTAGCAAAGAGTTATGTTTTTTATTATATCCTTAATGTGTATGTTTTTGAGCATCAGCCCATCTATTTTGCCCTCTTTACCGTTGATAGACATCCCTGGAGTATCACATTGTTAGATAATAACACCAGTATTATTATTATTATCAGCAGCAGTAGTATGAGAAACTACTAACTACTATGACTACTAACTACTTGACTACGAACTAAACTCGCACTCATCAAATGATGTTGCTTGTTTGATTGTATGAACTTTGACATCACATGTAGTTACATACAAGCTAATGAGCATGAAATCAGATTATCCTTAGTGTCGTATTGAATTTCCATTAGCTCCAATTTGCACATCGCTCGCTCGACACGTCTGGACACCTTGCGTGCAGCGTGGATTGTGCGTCTCATGTAAAAATCACGTCGGGATGGTTGGGGGGAAATGAGAGAATTGAGGAAAAGAGGGTTGAGGGAGGGGCTTGATAAAGAAAGTCGGGACATTCTTCTCGCCATGCAATTTAATCACTGTATACCCAGGCAAGTATTGACAGTTGTCCTGTGGAAGCTATTAAAGTTGCTGTCCAAGGTTAAATGAAATTGCAGTTTATCAGGGAAGCATTGAGAAAATAAGGGAATCTGCTGGAGCGGTCTGATTAATGTGGAGCATGATCAACACAAGGGGGTTCATTAAACCATACATCACCAGGGTAATTTAACATGTCATCACGCCTGCTGTCTCCCCCTTGCAACACGTGTATATGGGTGTGTGTGTGTGTGTGGGGGGGGTGAGATTGTGTATGTTTTTTGACATGGTACATCAAAGGTTCGTTATCGGTTCGGGTGCCGTGGATTTTGGCATGGTACATTAAAGGTTCAGTATCGGTTCGGGTGCTGCGAATTTTATATCATGTTTTTTTGAGATCGTGTACATTTTTAACATGGTACATCAAACGTTTCAGTATCCGTTCGGGAGCCGTGGATTTTATATCGTGTGGGGTGAGGAAGAGATTGTTTATATTTTTTGATATGGTACATCACAGGTTCAGTATCGGTTCGGGTGCTGTGCATTTTATATTGTGTTTTTTTTAGATTTTGTCTGTTTTTTGACATGGTACATCAAAGGTTCAGTATCGGTTTGGGGAGCCGTGGATTTTATATAGATTTTTTTTAAAGATTGTGTATGTTTTTTGACATGGTACATTAAAGGTTCAGTATCGGTTCGGGTGCTACGAATTTTATATCGTTTTTTTAGATTTTATATGTTTTTTTGACATGGTACATCAAAGTTTCAGTATCGGTTCGGGTGTTGTGAATTTTATATCGTGTTTTTTTTTTAGTTTGTGTATATTTTTGACATGGTACATCAAAGGTTCAGTATCGGTTCGGGAGCTGTGGATTTTATATCGTTTTTTTTTTTTTTGAGATTGTGTATGTTTTTTAACATGGTACATCAAAGGTTCAGTATCCATTCGGGAGCCGTGGATTTTGTGTCGTGTGGGGTAAGGGAGAGATTTTTTATATTTTTTGACATGGTACATCAAAGGTTCAGTATCGGTTCGGGTGCCATGAATTTTATATCTTGAAGAATAACAATAATTTGTGTGCCCTGCCAAAACCAGGAAGGTAGAACAGGTATTATGTGTAGCAATAGCCAACAATATATTGTATGGGTCAAAAAAAAATGCCATAAATCATTATGATAATAAGTAAAGAACATGTTCCATGAAGATATTTTTTATATTTCCTATAAATATTACAAAAAAAAATGTATGTATCAGTAGTAATAAGGACTTAATTTGGAAAAGTTTAAATGAGGTTCTCAATATTTACACCCTCAGATTCCAGATTTTTAAAAAGTTATATCTGATATTTTCAAACCATGCATAGATGGAAAGTTGTTTTATTCAGCTTTTCAGGGTCACATATAACAGTAATTGTAAAGACCCCTACACATAGTATTTGTAAAGACCCTCAGAGCAGGTACATGATGAATATTTTATGCATATTCTAATATGATTCACACTTAAATTTAAAATCTTTTATCATTTTATTTATTCTTTTATTTCCTCTGTGTGTGAAATAAAATTAAAAAAGATTTTGAATTTGACTAAATCAAAGTGAAATTTTTGTTGGAAAAAAATCATTTGGACAAAAGAACTCATAAAAATTAGCCACCACGTAAATTACAAATTCCTGTGAGATCAGGCTGGATAGTTCACCCCTAAAATGAAAATTCAGCAATTATTTATTGTCATTATGAATTACACCCTGTTTCTTTTGGATACAACAAAAGGGAAGGGTGCTCAGGTGATCGGCCCATTCACACATAAAAGAAAGTCACACAGGTTTGGATCGACATAACGTTGAGTACGAATTTTAGAAAGGAAAAGGTATCATTTTCATAAAAAAAAACAGGGACAAACACGCTGCACTACATCACTTCAGCACCAAATACCCGACTTTCTATTAACATCCTCATCGTTTCACAGTTTCCCCCAACGTCCGTCCCTCTCTAATCAGGAAGGCCTCATGATCACTTGCAGTTTTGCAGTGGGCCTAGCAAACACGCATAAATAAGGCTATGCTAATAGAGCTCGGCAAGGCATGTCATTTATTATCAAGGATTTGTTTACAGGAGGATAATTGATGGTGCCTGCGGGACAGTGGAGAGTCGGACATGAATCACGGGCCAGACGAGGCTCTTGATAAGGAGCTGAGAGTCGCTCGTAATTAAGCAGGGCACTAGAGACCAATTGTTTGTGGAATGATTTGGCCGGGGCTAATTGACACTAATTGTTTAATCTGATTTTCTTGCCTTCCACTGCGAATCTAAGTCAGGCCCTGTAGAGCAGTCATCCACAGCACTGTATTAATGAGGTCTGGGAGAATATTAGTGAGTCTATGGATGTGTGTGTGTGATGAGGATTCATGCATATGGAGGGGAATTAGTTCTTGGAACGTCTAACGTTGCATTTATGAAGGTGAAGGAGAGGAAGAATAATGGCAAAACTGTGTTGCGAAATATTTAACATTCACAAGCCGTACTATATTCACATCTGAAGGAATGAATCAGCATAAAGCTTGCTTACATGTATTCAACCTTTGTCGTACATTCTTTACATCAGTAGGTTTTGGGTAGTAGGAAAACTCTATCGCACCAAACATGTGGCACCCCTTACGAAAATTAACCAACACGAGGGTGAATCCTGTAAATGATGACAGGATTTTCATTTTTTGGCTAAACTATCACTTTAAAGGAAAACACCACCGTTTTTCAATATTTTACTATGTTCTTACCTCAACTTAGATAAATTAATACATACCTATCTTTTTTCAATGTGTGCACTTTTAATCTTTGTACAGCGCTTCTTGAATGTGTTAGCATTTAGCCTAGCCCCATTCATTCCTATGGCTCCAAACTAAAGTTTTATTTTGTGCCACCATACTTACTCGTGTAACTACTCATGAAACAGTCTTTAAATTGTTTGGTGGCTTCTGGGTTCATCCCTGTTTGGATCCTAGGGAATGAGTGGAGCTGGGCTAGGTGCTGGCACATTCACGGCGCGCTGTACAAGGATTAAGTGCACGCATTGAAAAAAAAGGTATGTATTCATTTGTCTAAGTTGAGGTAAGAACATAGTAAAATATTGAAAAACGGTGTTGTTTTCCTTTAAGCTTTCAGTCAGGTTCTCATACAGTGCTAACAGCAGGCCTGTTAAGGAGTCAGTTTGATATACAAGTGCTCTTCAAACCCCTATGAGAGCAGATCAACCCCACTCTGTTCCAGCTGACTGACACATAATGGCTTATAATGGCCATATTACTTAAAATTACTGGGTCAACAGTAGCAAATGTGTTTCATGGCTCATTAGCCAAAAATGTTAGACAAACAGTGGCTCTATATTTAACATTAGTGAAAATGCAAAAGAAATGTTTTCACGCTGTGAACGTGGAGTCTTACAGAGCATAATGCCGGGGCTTTTGGCAAAGTAATGACTTCCTGGAGAATTTGCAGGGTTAAGAGCTTTTTCTTTGATGTCAATGGTTCTTACCCAAGTTATTATAAATGTTGTGACTGTGAATTAATTTAAAAGAATCTAAATCGCTGGGGTCTTCCCGTTTCATTTCATAAATCACGCAAGGGCCTTTTGTATCCTGACAGAGGTGGAAATCAATAGAAATGGAACCACAGCAAGATGAACAAAATCATGAAGAAATATTTCAGTAAGTTTTACTCCAGTTGAGATGTAGAATCAAAACACACGTATAGGGCCAGTTTCCCGGGCAGGGTTTAGATGAATCCAGGAATGTGGCCTAGTTATATTAGGACATTTTTACAAACATACCTCACAAAAACATTAGTGGTGTGCATCTTGAGACAAAACAATGATGTATTTTAAGTCTAAGATATGGCAGTGCAGGGTGGTTTAAGACTAGACTTAACCCCTGTCCAGGAAACCACCCCAGAGTTTTTTCTCTGCTTTTAAAAAAAATAATAAATCAATATTTTGATTAAAAAAAAATCAATAACAATATTAATAAAAATAAAGTTTTATATTGACATAATTTTTTCACAAGATTTATTCACAATTCTTTTATTATATTCATATTTAAGTTATTACATCTAGGGACAGTTTCACAGACAGGGTTTATCCAAGTCCCAGACTAAAATGCATGTTTGAGCTGCCTTTATTTAAATACACCATGTAATGGCATACCTTAACATATAGCAGTGCCATTGTTTTGTCTCAAAATGCACACCAGTATTGTTTTGTAAGGTTTTGTAAGGCTCCTTTAAGGAAACCGCCCCTTAAAGGAGTTCTTCACCCGAAAATGAAAATTCCGTCATCGTATTTTCCAGACTATAAGTCGCACTTTTTTCATAGTTTGGCGGCAGTGGCGGCTTGTGACTGCACTTCCGAGGATGCGCTAATTCATAATAAGTGTTCGGATTGTCACGTGTGTGGTTCCCTTTTCCAAAATATGTGTCATGCGTGTGGAGAGATCCTGTGTGCATCACGTGTTTTGTCAAAATAAGTGCCTGCTGGAGACGCGTCAAAACCGTTTATGATAAAAGAGACGCTCACGTTCCCTAAATACACGCAAGACACTCACTTAACAGTAAACTCTGATTACGCATGAGATCTGGCACACGCGAGCGTCTCCTTTCAAGTTCAAGTTCAAGGCAGCAGGCACTTATTTTGGCATGACACGTGATGCACACACAATCTCTCAAAGCGCAGAACACATGTTTTGAAATGACGAACCACATACATGACAAGCTACATACATGATGTGACGCACTTCGCATCATGCGCTTAAAAAAAAAAAGAAGTCACCAGCCGCCACTGATTGACAACTAGGAGGACCAATAGTTTTGATGATCCACCCGGAAAAAGAAAATCCTCTGCAATACCTTTAAGTTTAAGTGTCCTTTAAGTGTCAGGACTCTCATGTGAAAGAGATTTTGAATCTCAGAGAGATTTTCCTGATTAAATAAAGGTCAAATAAAAAATAAATAAAAAATAAAAGTTCAGGAGCGACTTATATCTCAAAACTATTTCAAAGATATCTGTATTCAAGCAAGAAGCAAGAGCACCATTGACTTCCATAGTAGGAAAAAAATACGATAGTAAGTCAATGGTGCTCAATAACGGCTTGGTTACAAACATCTCTCAAAATATTTACCTTTGTGTTATACAGGTCTGAAACAACATGAGGGTGAGTAAATGGGGACAGACTTTTCATTTTTTTTTGTGTACTATCCCTTTAATTGTCCCAGTGTGTGTTTAATCTTCATCTACACTATCTAGGTAAGTAACATAAGTATAAAACTCTTTAAATCTGACTTATAGATTGTAAGTTGGATGAGTTTGAACCAGTTATGCACTGATCCAACCCAGTATCACGAAATTACGTACCTATAGTCATGTAAATTTGTCAATCTTTTCCACGACACGTTTTTCCGCCTTTTTGCACGAACATGTCACATATTTCTGTTTACGTGTCACTGTCATGTATTTGTTACTCAACTGTTTTGTCCTATTTTCTTACCATTGTCGCTTTAGATTTACATAAAATGACATCCTTACCCAAACCCAACTCTAACCCTAATGCCAGGTGACAATGGTATAAAAATCATAAAATATAAAAAAATAAATCATGAAAAAACGGTATAAACCAATACCTAAAGTTACATCCTAACGCAAACACCAAATCTAACCCTAAACCGTAGCGTCAATGCTTTGAAAATAGGACAAAACAGTTAAGTGACAAATACGTGACAGTGAGACGTAAACAGAAATATGTGACGTTCACGCAAAAAGGCGGAAAAACGTGTCAGTGTCATGGAAAAGACTCACAAATTTACGTGACTATAGGTACAGAATTTTGTTTTGATTGTTCAAATGTGATCCAGAACCAGTTAAAGTCATCTTTTGTGAATTACTGTTTTCTACATAAAATTATCCTACATAATGTAAAGAACATTCTGTGAAAATATAACCTTGACATCTTTACTATTAAAAAAATAAAAAAATAAATCATAGTGAAATTAATAATTGAAATCCAACTTTGATGCTCCAAATAGCCTGGATTTCACAGACAGTGTCTCAAATTGTCTGCCTTAACCATGTGCAGACAATAAAGATGATCTCGTCACACCGAAAACATTTTACTGACTGTTGTGTAGTCCTAATAATCCAGAAAAATAAGTCTGCAGTTGGCAGACAAACTAGAACCGAATGCGTCTCGTTTTATCTGATTACGTTTGGCACATTTAAGAAATGACTTTAAGATGGGACGATCCGGACCAATGAACATGAGATCCAGCCATATCACATTTAACACTCATCAGCCTTGTAGCTTTTTTAATTAACACAAACCATGATGAGAAATTAATGATGATTAGAATGAGAGAAGTGATGTGTTACTCAGATCACTCATGGGTAGAAGGGGTGAATTTCGCTGAACTTTTGCCAGAACGCCAGCTTGGTAACAGTTGGCACACTGAGGGAATGAAGGGTATTTCATTATTTTAGTCTTGTCAGTAGTTTTACTGGTAAGATAGAAGATTTTGAATCATTTACTTAATTGTATATAGCTTTTATGTTGCTCAAACCCCGCCAGGTCTTGGTTTAATATTTGAAATGATCACCGTTCACTTCACATACACAGGGCTTGAACAGTATTTGCATTTCAATTAACATTTATCTTGTCAGTATCTTCTCAATGAGCTATTTGTGATTTATCTGGGATGGCTACCTTTACTTTGTGCTAATAATTGGATGCTATTGAAAGGATGAGTTTCATTGATTTTGTCGATGACTGTGGACATTACTGGCGCAAACTCTAGATTGTCAGCAGGGTCTGTGTTGAGCCGCGATCAATGGCGGTGAATCTCCCCCCCCCTTGCTTTTTATTTACTCCGTCCTGCATTGATTGAAACATGCAATAGTTCTGGGAGATATTGTCATACCGCTGGAAACTTTAACCTTCTTTCTACAAAAGCTCAGTTTAGATTTTTAACATCCGTAAGAATTATGAAAAACTACATGCGTTTTTTAAATCATGTATGATCAAATTAAAGGGATAGTTTATCAAAAAATGAAAATGTTGTCAAATTTTTCCAAACCTGTGTAAATTACTTTGTTTTGCTGAACCTACTCAGTCTCACAAAATTATAGTCACATAATTTTTTGAGTTCTTTTTCGTGATTCTGCATTTTTTTCGTGATAGTATCACGAATTTCTATTAATGTGTCATTGTCACGTATTGGTTACTCAACTGCTAGTTCCTATTTTCTTACCATTATCGCTTCGGTTTAGGGTTAGATTTGGTGTTTGCGTTAGGATGTTACTGTAAGTGCTGGTTTATACGATTTTTTCAGATTTTTTTATATTTTCTAAATTTTAAATCATTGTCGCCTGGCGTTAGGGTTAGACTTTGGTTTGGGTAAGGATGTCATTTTATGAAAACCTAACATTAAAATGAAGTGAAAATGGTAAGACAATAGGATAAAACAGTTGAGTAACAAATACGTGACAATGACACATAAACAGAAATTCGTGATACGATCACGAAAAAACGTGGAAATTCGCGACAGTTCAATGAAAAAAAAGAAAAAAATTATGTGACTATAGGTACGTAATTTCGTGAGACTGGGCTGGCTAAACACAAAGGAAGATATTTTAAAGAATGTGGATCTGGGGCACCATTGACTTCCATAGTAGAAAAAAATAATACTATTAGTGAATGGTGCCCCTGATCTGTTTGGTTATAAACATTCTTTAAAATATCTTCCTTTGTGTTTATCATAAAGTAATTTTGAGAGGTTGATGGTATGTAAATGATGACAAAATTTTCATTTTTGGGTGAACTATCCCTTTAAGTGTGGCCTAAAACTTGTGCAAACTTTGGCATTTATTATCACTGAAAGAGATGAACTTAAATGTTAAAAATTTGTCTTAAAATATTTAAACAGATCAGAACAGACTTAAAGGGATAGTTCACCTAAAAATAAAAATTCTGCCATCATTTTCTCATCCTTATGTTGTTTTAAACCTGTATGAATTTTTTTTATTCTGACGAACACAAATGAAGATATTTTGATAAATGATGGTACCCATTGACTTCCAAACTAGGAAAACAAATAATATGGAATTATTATAATAAATAATAAAAAAGATATTTTGATAAATGATGGTATAAGCACACAGTTGATGGTACCCATTGAATTCCACCATATTTGTTTTTCCTACTATGGAAGTCAATGGTTACAATCCACTGTGTGCTTACCATCATTTATCAAAATATTTTGTGTTCATCAGAAAAAAGAAATTCATATAGATTTACAACAACATGAGGATGAGAAAATGATGACAGAATTTTCATTTTTGGGTGAACTATCCCTTTAAGTGTGGCCTAAAACTTGAGCAAACTCTGAAATGTATTATCACTGAAAGAGAATAACTTAAATGTTAAAAATTGGTCTTAAATATTTAAACAGATCAAAACAGACTTAAAGGGATAGTTCACCTAAAAAGAAAAATTCTGCCATCATTTTCTCATCCTTATGTTGTTCTAAACCTGTATGAATTTCTTTTTTCTGACGAACACAAAAGATGATATTTTGATAAATGATGGTACCCATTGACTTCTATACTAGGAAAACAAATAATATGGAAGTATTGTGATAAAAAATAAAAAATATTTTTTGATAAATGATGGTACACAGTTGACGGTACCCATTGAATTCCATCATATTTGTTTTTCCTACTATGGAAGTCAATGGTTACAATCAGCTGTGTGCTTACCATCATTTATGAAAATATATATTTTTTTGTGTTCATCAGAAAAAAAATCATACAGATTTACAACAACATGAGGAGAAAACGATGATAGAATTTTCATTTTTGGGTGAACTATCTCTTTAAGTTCACTTAAAAAAAATAAAATAAGGTGCTTTCTGTTCCGCAAAAGGTTTGTTGTAGTAAAAAAAAAACAGGTTCTTTATATTATAAATAGATATGAAATTCATCTAAGAACCGTTGACTGAATGGTTCTTTGAGGAACCAAAAATAGACATTTTAAGCACCTTTATTTTAGAGTGCCTCTTGTAAGTATCAAATATCAGCAGTTTCAAATGAAATCAAATTCCAACGAGTTAAATTGTAAGCACTGCTATGTAAACAAATCTCTCAAAGAATGCTAAAAAATTCCGGGTCTCATATTTAAACGTCTTCCATTTGGTGGTAAACAGAGACAATAGCTTTAGTCCGGCGAATTAATCTCATTCAGACGAACAGAACACAACAAAAAAAAAAAAGGAGAGAAAACTAGTTGTGCATTCACCGGAGCCGAGCAATTTATTAGGATGTGCTTTGTGGAAAAACAAAATCTTATTTCTTCTTCCCCAAAAAGCGGTCTAAAATTGACAAATGAATAATCCCCAGAATCCAACTTGTGCTTCATGCCTTACCCTATTACCTCACCCATAAACACCAGCTCACCCAGCGCGATCGGCGAGGTGACGTTTGCATATCCCATTTTCCGAGGAGCTTTAAGAAAGGTCACTTGTTGTAACCCATCTGGGACTCACTGGATTGAATGTAATCAGTATGCACTTGTTATTCGGGCTGCCTCTGCTTTCTTCTTTATCTGCTTGTTGGCTAGAAGTTAATTTCCCTTGTGACCTTTGTGTAATAAAACAGTATTATCTCATGCACTTGGGAAGAAGCAAATTAGCTTTCTCAGTAGTGTTTTGTCACTAAGGTGATCACTTATAAAGTTATTTACTTAATTAGATTAGGAGCGCCCGTCTGAAGTGAGAAGGCGTATCTAGCCCATCCGCATTATCTCACCGTGTCTCCGGCACAATGTCCGAGCATCTTCCAGATCTCTTGTTTAAAGCGCTCCTGTACGTTCCTGAGGTGGATTATAGTCGATGTTCAGCATGGAGGCCAAATGCTTTTTAGCGAGCATGTCTAATTTTGATGGTTTGCACTTACTGTGAATCATTTCTCTGAAGCGAGTTGGATGACAACCATTTTAACGCCTGGCCGCTGAATGCATGTTTGGAATCACCTAAACCGAACGGAATGACAAAAGCTCCATACTAAAAGCATTATGAGCGCCGACTAAAGCTCTTAATGTGGCTATTTTGCACAGCGCCGCACGAACATGTGCTATTTGATAGCCTTGAGTTTCTTTCAACCATTCAGTTCGGATAATCCTTTCCCTTACGCTTAGACTGCGGCCTGATTTGTCGGTTAAACTGGATCTGCCACACTTTGTCCTAAACAACCTGATGGCAATCTGTCAGTGCGGAAAAGTTTTGTTTTTCTTTTGTAAATTGCACATTTACGAGTCTCTGCTAGCGCTGCATGTCACTGCTTGTTTAAAATGTGAGCGGGGAGTTTATGTGCATCTTCAAGAAATAAACCTAAGAGGACTTTTCAATATGCGTAGGATGGCGCATTTATACGCTGAAGTTGTTTTTTTCTTCATGGAAAACATTCTCACACACCCACATACAGAAACCGGAAGAGTTTTCGTGAATGGAGAACAAGCGATGCGAGGGTCCCACAGGTATATGCGACTGTGTGTGTGAACCTCGGTGAAGGTGAATGCAATGCTTTGCTGACCCGTGGAATCTACCTCATTATCTGGGCCATTGTGCTATTCTCCTTCCTTGGCCCCTTTCACACCCCGTCACCCAGCCACCTCCACTGCCACCGGCCTGGCCGGCTCATTCATGTCCCTTCAGCCCATTGTGAGGCCCCTGGAACCCGGGGCCCTGTAGCGAGCAGGGGGAAAGGGCGGCCCCTGCTTTGTGTTTCCCTTGCCGCTCTTCACACGCACGGCGGGGAACTTCCTTTCTCATGTCACCGAAACCGGCACGGCCTAATCCGCCTGGCCACACCACCCGCCGAGCATGCTGGGAAGGGACATTTATAAAGCGGTCCCTAATGGTTCGTTAATAAATCGCTTCCATTTTACGCTCGACTCTTCACACCATTGCAGAGGAGGAAAACACCTAGCCGAGGATCCAGGGATCTATCATCAAGCACGAGCTCGCCGGAATTTCTGATCTACGAGTTTTTTGACCCGCAGCCGCTTGAAATACATTGTAACAAGCTTTGAATGTACAGAAGGGGTGAGTTTAGCTCGAGGGTTAATGGTTAGAGCACTGACCCGTTGACCGTTAGCAGCCCCTCTCAGGTCTCTAGAGAATCTATTAGCCATCATTCTCTCTCTTTAAAGAGTGACTTCGGTTAAAGCACTCCGGCTAAGAGGTTAGGCAGGAGCTCCATATTGACTTCGATGGTAACCAAGATGCATACGCTCTGTGATCTGAATGGCCCCCGTGTGGGGCATAGAGGGGGCTGCTCGTGTGAATGGGACCATGGGTGATTGGCTCAGTGGGAGCGGTCAGGGATGTTAGGGGTGTCGGGAGTCCACAGGGCTAATCTTGTTAAGTGTGACACACAGCCAGGGGAGTGAAGGGGTGGTCCCGGTAAGAAAAACATGCGCGCGCGCACACACACACACACACGCACACACACTAACAAAGATGAAGAAGTAGGCGGTGGGGAATATCTGAATGACTTTTATTGTGTATAGATAATAAGCTTATATAAGTGGACATTCATTTGACTGCGAAAGTCGGTCAACAATATTGATTATATTGATATGCAATAAAGCGCATTAACATTGGGTGTCACGTGCACAATGTGGGTTTGTAATTCTCGCCACATCCGTTCGTCTAGCATTCACAAACTGTATTTGTGAACCCCTTCAACTTTTTCGTGCCAATGAAATTAAAGTCAAACTTCATGTGTGCATAAGCACGTAAGTGGAATAAAGTAGCAATTAGCTCTCTTTTTAGACTTCAGAGTCAGAGTAATAATTTCAGAGGCCGTGGGGTCATGTTGTTCGTCACGAGAAACTAAGATTGGGTCAATTAGAGTGTAGGAGGATGTGTTCTGTTCATCTGACAGCTTCATGTGGTGCTACCAAACTTACCGATTAGCCAACGTTCAGACGAGAGTAAAAAACAAAACTATAAAATCTGCCCACAACGTGGACCCTTTTCATTTTGGGGTGGGGGGTGTGGGAAACAAATGTGATTATTATTCCATCGATTCCCCGTACTATGGACAGAGCACTTCATAATGTGCGACGTGAGATTTAAGTCATTTGGATGATCTGTTGCAGTTTTTAATGCACGGAGGAGCATTTACAGGCACCATTATAGGCTCTCCTCACCTCGCGCAATCTGCGTCGCACCCTTTGTCAGTCAATCAATGCTCCCTGTTATCCAGAGAGGTATAAATTGGGTGGTTATAACAAACAAAAAGCTATCAGTGGCTATGAATAGAGAGCGACTACCGAGCGGGGTCAAGCGTCAAAAGCTGACTAACAGTGAGCGAGCTGCTTTCATCAATAACAAGTTTAAACTGGAAAGGAACAGGATAATGGTGGATCAAATCTTTAAGTTAAGACTGGAAACACATTTTTCAGTTTATATGCTGTATATTAACAAAACAGCATCAAAGAGAAACACAATACTTTTTTTTGTTGTGGTATATTGGCAGGTTTAATGGTCTGTGTACCGCAAGCATTATCAGTATCTCAACGGGTTGTCGAGAGAGGTTAAGGCCATGCTGGTTTACATGGCCGGTCCTGGGAGCAAACATAATTGACAGCTGTTTTTTAGGTACAGACAACACCTTGTCTTGACAGACCGCAGAATAGCATATAATTACCACTCTCCGTAGTCGGGATCTGCATTGGTGTTGTGGGGATTTCCAGTGTCCTACCATAACAACTCAAATGAGAGGAGAGTGAAGGGACATTTAGTTGTTCTCAAAAAGTGCTCTGCTGTGTAATATTAGACACGGAAGTCAAGGTGAGAAATGGCACCTTATTCTCTGACATTTTCCAGGCAAGAGGCCAAACGTTTCTATTTTTCTGTAAGCTAACGGCCTGCAAACATTATAAAAGATTTGAAAAAATAATAATTATTAAAATGTTTGTTTATATTCATGCATTCCAGTATTTTATTTATAATATGTATATTGTTTGTCTATGTAAATGTAAAAAAAAGAAACACTATATGGACATCAGACCATGGTGCCAACTACGCACACACATTTGATTTATATTGACTTCTGTTATTAGTATACGAAGCTAATAGTTTTTTTCTTTCCTGTAAATCTGCTTTTAAACTTAATTTTTCATGTTTAAGTGCTATTATAGGGTCCCCGGTGCTTCTACCAACCTAGAAAATGTGAAAAAGATCAACCCAGTAACTTAGTTTTGGTAAACCATTCTCTGCAAACATAAAAAATTGGTAAGTCAAATTTGGCTCCCCTTGTGATGTCAGAAGGGGATAATACTGCCCCTTGATCTGCACTATCCGACCACGGCACTGCCATTTAGTGCAAAGATCAACTCACTTCATTTTAAAGGACACACCCAAAACGGCAGATTTTTGCTCACACCTACAAAGTGACAATTTTAACATGTTATAATAAATTATCTATATGATATTTTGAGCTAAAACTTCACAAACATACTCTGGGGACACAAATTTGACATTTTAATGCTAACACAAACCTTTATGCATGCATTTAAACATTTTGGAAATGGTTTTCCCTTGCATTTATCAAAATAATACTCTCTCTTTTCTATCATCTACTGTGTCTATGAGTTTCTTCAAGAGGCTCTCCTCAGGTCTCACTTGCTTTAAGCATTTCATCAAAAGTAACAGCAAGACAGAGAGAGAAAAATACAGGGTTAAAAATCTGGCTGACTTTCCTCGCCCTTGATTTCCTCTTCAGAAACTGATGCCCCTTTGAATTGTAGCAGAGGAACTGACAGGTAATGGTTAGCACAATAACTACTAACTGATTTCATCAGTCAGAGATTTCTTTGGCACTATACACGTGCAATTGTTGGAAGTTGGGGGGATTAGCTGTCAGATGCATCAGATGAGGAAGGAAAGGATGAGAGGACTGCAGATATGGCAGTGGAAGGGCAGAGAGGGCTGCAAGAAAGTGTAAAGTGCATTTGTCATATCAGATGGCACTGTGTCATTGTTTTTGAACCACCCCAAATAATATTTATTTATTTATTTCCAGCCTCTATTGCTTTATTCGTTGCAAGACCTCCTACTTGGCTCACGTAAGGCTCAGATCTCTGAATGTTGAAACATAATTACAGCAAAGCTATTAGGGCCATCTTAGGCATTTATGCTCTGTGCAGCTTCAGTGTAGAATGTAAACAGAAACGCATTTCAAGCCTCAAAGTCCATGACACACGCATTCATGAGAATATGTACATAAGTGTAAATACTTAATTTATGTCGCAATATTGTTTAGATTCTCATCCTAAACAGGTTTTAAAACATGGCCAAACTGCTGTGTTTCCCTGGTGACTCTGACACATATTATCTGGACCAATAAAATTATTAAAATGCTGCCATCTCCTGTATGTTTAAAAATATATATAAAAATGTGATAGATGATCAGTAAAAATTTGTTTATTTGTTAGGTTGTTTAATATTCTTTTTAAGCATAAAATATTAGTTTACCTGCAGCTTTTTATATTCAGTCAAATAGATTTAGTCTTTTTAAGTTGACAAAAAATAAAAACAAACACCACAATAACACTTATCACATGAACAAACATCAAATAAATATCAAGTAAACACTCATTACATTAACAAACATCAAAACACTCATCTTGTGAAAAAAAAACACAAACACTCAATGCATGAACAAACACCATGCAAACACTCATCATGTGAACAAACAACACGTTAACACTCATTGCATGAACATACAACATGCAAAAACTCATCATGTGAACAAACAACACATAATCACTCATCGCATTAACAAACAACATGCAAACACTCATTGGGTGAACAAACACCACGTAAACACTCATTGCATAAACAAACAACATGCAAACACTCATCGGGTGAACAAACACCATATAATCACTCATCACATGAACAAACAACATGCAAACACTCATTGGGTGAACAAACACCACGTAAACACTCATCGCATAAACAAACAACATGCAAACACTCATCGCATGAACAAACAACATGCAAACACTCATTGAGTGAACAAACACCACGTAAACACTCATCGCATAAACAAACAACATGCAAACACTCATCGCATGAACAAACAACATGCAAACACTCATTGAGTGAACAAACACCACGTAAACACTCATCGCATAAACAAACAACATGCAAACACTCATCGGGTGAACAAACACCATATAATCACCCATCACATTAACAAACAACATGCAAACACTCATTGAGTGAACAAACACCACGTAAACACTCATCGCATAAACAAACAACATGCAAACACTCATCGGGTGAACAAACACCATATTATCACTCATCACATGAACAAACAACATGCAAACACTCATTGGGTGAACAAACACCACGTAAACACTCATCGCATAAACAAACAACATGCAAACACTCATCGCATGAACAAACAACATGCAAACACTCATTGAGTGAACAAACACCACGTAAACACTCATCACATGAACAAACAACATGCAAACACTCATTGGGTGAACAAACACCACGTAAACACTCATCGCATAAACAAACATCATGCAAACACTCATCGAGTGAACAAACACCACATAATTACTCATCGCATGAGCAAACAACACGCAAACACTCATCATGTGAACAAACAACACACAAACACTCACTGGGTGAACAAACAACAGGTTAATCTATACACAAGTTGATCTACACAAGTTGGAGGAAGGACAATCTGGCATCTCCAGTTGAACTAACCTTCATGTTTTTGGACCGTGGGAGGAAAACAGAATACCCAGAGTAAACCCATGCTGACACAGGACATGCATACTCCCAACAGAAACCCAGAAATTTCTTGCTGTGAGGCAACAGTGCTCCCCACTGAGCCACCAATTAACAACAACAACCTAAGATTAATAAAGGTAAATCATTTTTTCTCAAATGATTCAGAAATCACTAAATTGCATACTTAGGTTTCTGAATAACACACCTTTCACAGAAAATTTGCATTTAACATTTCTCTCTCTCTCTCTCTGTCTGTCTCTCTCTCTCTCTCTCTCTCTCTCTCTCTCTCTCTCTCTCTCTCAGTCAGTCCTTTTTAATTTTAAAGGAGTTGAAGCATTAAGTGAAATGGCATATCCTCACTCTCTGTATAAAGTGCATTCTCTATTATCAAATTATTAAGTGCATTAAAAAACAATAATATTAAACAAGTAAAATAAATTAAACACATAGTTAAGGTACATTCACATGGGGCGTCAGCTTTAATGCTTGACGGAGGGCGTGTTTGAAGCGTGGCCAACAGCCAATCAAAGTGGTCGCAACACATGCTCCAGTCTTGCATAAATGTAATTGGCTGGCTTGCACTTGGTTATTTGCACAAGGCGATCTGATTGGCTGACGTACTTGAAAAGTTGAGAAATATTCAACTTCTGCCACAAGCAACAACAGTGCACAGACGGATCCACAATTCAAATCGGCAACGCATGACGTCACGCATTCAAAGTTAAATAAGAAGCGTTAACGCTGGCGCCCCATGTGAATGTACCAAGGTAAGGTAATATAAAGACATTCTAAAAATTGCTGTAAAATTAATATGATATGTGTATAAAAATAAATAATAAATAAAGGAGTCTACATTTACAATAATTTAATGATTAATACTAACATTTTTGTGTGTTTGAATATAACGCGAAGATGTGACGATTAGGGCTGTGACGATGCATCGCATTTCCCATTAAAAAGACCTGTCTGAAATTGATTTTGAATTGAAAGACTCCGATTCTGTGTTTCATGCACAGCTTGTGCATGTACTACGGGTTTTTGATCAGTAGGAAGCCCTTATTAATCTAAAATCACTATGAGTTTGAGTCGCTTATATTGTTCATTTAAAAAAAGCAACACTCGTCAAACACAATCATTCAAAATATTCTTTATTATAATGAAAAATCTGAAAAACAGCAATAATAATATGCCTCTAGACATTTCCTGGAATAGTGTTATAGGCTGTTTCTCAATTCCAAGAACGCAAAGAACGGACTTGCGTTCTCGTGAAGATCGGTCTTGCCAGGCGACCTCAGAAGAACGAACTCATCAGGTCGCGAGAACACAGAACGCACCTGTGAGAATTGAGATGTGCGGATCTTCCTGTTGGTCCCCTGGCATCCGTAATGCTACTTCTTCTGTGGCACAAATGGCGTTTCTGCACGAGAGCGCCCTCTGTTTTTTGGCTGTGGTGGCATTTCACCGTAATTCATTCAAATTCATTCATTGAGAAAACGCGCATTTGCACGATTATTTGTCACAGCCCTAGTGACACTGTAATAGGTTTAGACAATAAAACACTTCCGCATCCTTGTTCCTTGCCTCCTCGCGGTGCAATTAAAGGCGGGGTGCATGATCTCTGAAAGCCAATGTTGACATTTGAAAACACCTAAACAAACACGCCCCTACCCCAATAGAATCTGGACCTTCTTTAAATAGACCCGCCCCACACATACGCAACCCAGGCAACGATGTCGGTTAGTAGACACGCACCTTACTGCTGATTGGCTACAAGTGTGTTTTGGAATTGGCCCGACTCCCTTTTCCAAAGTGTTTTTCAAAAATCATGCGCCCCGCCTTCAAAGGATGCTTCTCAATATGCTTTCTAGTCTCCTAGTTCCTACATCCTACGACCCGGAAACCGATCGAGCTCCGCCATCATGTAGGACATCTCAATTTTTGAGATTTTTGGCGAGGAACGAGGAGTTAGGAGGCTCTAGCGAGGATACACAAGTGTATCCGATTCCTAAGCGGAAGTGTTTTATCAACTAAACCTGACGCACGTATAATTCTCCTCCCCCTTACATCGTCACGTCCTTAAACACCCATAAAACTTGATATTAATCATTAAATTATTGTAAATGTAGACCCATTTCAGATTCTATATTTAATATTTATGTATAAACCACCGATTTATTTAGTAAGGAAAGAGGATATCATTTCACTTAATACTTCACCTCCTCCATCCTTACGTCTTTCCTCACTTGCATCCTAGGAGGGTGTAGCTAAGACAAGAGGAAAGGAAGCAAGGAAAGGAAATGACGATGCACAAATAAAAATTAAGAAGCACCCAATTGAGATGTCCTACAAGATGGTGGAGCTCGATTGGTTTTTGGGTCCTAGGATGTAGGACGTAGAAAAAGAGGAAGCATATTGAGAAGCTCTCTCTCTCTGTCTCTCTCTCTCTTTCTCTCTGCTAAGCAAAACAGCTGTGCTGGCCTTACAATGCATTAAGTCTCTCGTTCCTTTTAGATAGTTAAATTGTGCATGAAATGTAGCTGGCGCAGAGAGCTCAGAAGCTGGACTGATTAGGCAACATCTGTTACATTGGGGAGAAATCTGTGTCTGTCCTAATTAGTTGTCAGACGGGGATACGGTGTGCCGGATGGTAAAGGGGGCTGCCACAGGTTTCTCTCCCCCATCCCGTCACCTGCCCGATTGGCCGGGTCTCATCCCTCCCCCCGCAACCACCACTCATCAGACGTAATTATGGAGAACGCTGACACAAAAGAGCAAAATAGAGGGGAACGAGCTATGTCCATCTGTACACAGCCACACACATTGGCATGTATACATATACACACCCCTGAAACATGGAAATAAGGGGACAGTGGCCCATCCTACACCTTGCATCAATTTCTTGACACAAATTGACTTTCAGCAATAAAAAGAAAAGAAATATGCAAAATAAATATTAATATTATTCCACAACTATTCATTTCCTTATTCTATGTAAAACAAAAAGGGAAGTTTTTAAAGAATTGTTCTGGATCCTCTTTTATAATGCAATTACAGTAAATAGAGACCGAAGCTTAAAAGGTTCAAAAAGGATGCAAAAAAGTCATGTAATGTGTACACAGATATATGATAACTTTATGTGAAAATAAACTGAAATTTAAGTTGTTTTTTAGTTATTATTTTTATATTTATTCTTACAGTGAGCTGTTAAATGCTGCAACTGAATCACTGAGTCAGTGAGGCAAACTACTGAATCAGTGAATCATTTAACATATTCATTGTGTATATCCTTTCTACTTCTCTCATTGATGTGTCAAGAAGTGAAGACAGATGCAAAGATGTTATATGAGAATAACTACTAAAATTTATTTTATTATTAAAGACTTATATTATTAAGTCATGTGAACCACTTTTATGATACTTTTATTGTTGAATTTAATTTTTGATTGATCCCTTTAAGGGCTAATTGTACATGTTATTTAATCAACATCATGTACAGAAACTGAAAGACCCCATAAGCAGACTGGTAGCTCTTGTCATAATTCATTAACTAAAACATACCGACATACCTCCTTTTATTGATGACTCTTGATTCTGACTGTAAATCCATATGTTTTAATCAAGGACTCTTCTACGCAGGCAGATTTCTCTACCATGGGTCAAGCGGACTGCTATAACCGCAACAAGCCCAACACACTGAAAATCTTTGACTAGTGGTTATTATATTGAAAAAAAAGTGTTGAACTGTTGTTCTGTAATTGTAGCGCTACCCACGCCTGCTTTTAAACTCATCGTGACACGAGGCAAGACCTCCTACTTGGCTCACGTAAGGCTCAGATCTCTGAATGTTGAAACATAATTACAGCAAAGCTATTAGGGCCATCTTAGGCATTTATGCTCTGTGCAGTTTCAGTGTAGAATGTCAACAGAAACGCATTTCAAGCCTCAAAGTCCATGACACACGCATTCATGAGAATATGTACATAAGTGTAAATACTTAATTTATGTGGCAATATTGTTTAGATTCTCATCCTAAACAGGTTTTAAAACATGGCCAAACTTCTACGTTTCCCTAGTGACTCTGATTGACACATCAGAAATAAGGTAATGCGGATGAAAATGTTACCTGGACTAATAAAATTATTAAAATGCTGCCATCTCTTGTTGTATGTTCAAAAATATATATAAAATTTGATAGATGATCAGTAAAAGTTTGTTAATTTGTTAGGTTGTTTAATATTCTTTTTAAGCAAAAAATATTAGTTTACCTGCAGCTTTTTATATTTAGTCAAATAGATTTAGTCTTTTTAAAGTGCTTGTTGTTATAAACTATTGACAAGAAATAAAAACAAACACCACAATAACACTTATCACATGAACAAACATCAAATAAATATCTAATCGTTTAAACAAACATCATGCAAACAATCATTGCGTGAAAAAACACTCATCGCATAAACAAACAACATGTAAACATTGAACTTGTAAACAAACACCAGGCAAGCACTCATCACTTGAACAAACACCATCTAAACACAATAAATATCTAGTAAAGACTCATTACATTAAAGCAACACTATGTAGTTTTTTACCTTTAAATAATGTCTCTAATGTCTATTATACTCATCGCATAAACAAACATCATATACAGTAAACACTCTTTACATGTACAAACAACACCCAAACACTAATCGTTTAAACAAACATCATGCAAACAATCATTGTGTGAAAAAACACTCATTGCATAAACAAACAACATGTAAACATTGAACTTGTAAACAAACACCAGGCAAGCACTCATCACTTGAACAAACACCATCTAAACACAATAAATATCTAGTAAAAACTCATTACATTAAAGCAACACTATGTAGTTTTTTTTACCTTTAAATAATGTCTCTAATGTCTATTATACTCATCGCATAAACAAACATCATATACAGTAAACACTCTTTACATGTACAAACAACACCCAAACACTAATCGTTTAAACAAGCATCATGCAAACAATCATTGTGTGAAAAAACACTCATTGCATAAACAAACAACATGTAAACATTGAACTTGTAAACAAACACCAGGCAAGCACTCATCACTTGAACAAACACCATCTAAACACAATAAATATCTAGTAAAGACTCATTACATTAAAGCAACACTATGTAGTTTTTTTTACCTTTAAATAATGTCTCTAATGTCTATTATACTCATCGCATAAACAAACATCATATACAGTAAACACTCTTTACATGTACAAACAACACCCAAACACTAATCGTTTAAACAAGCATCATGCAAACAATCATTGTGTGAAAAAACACTCATTGCATAAACAAACAACATGTAAACATTGAACTTGTAAACAAACACCAGGCAAGCACTCATCACTTGAACAAACACCATCTAAACACAATAAATATCTAGTAAAGACTCATTACATTAAAGCAACACTATGTAGTTTTTTTTACCTTTAAATAATGTCTCTAATGTCTATTATACTCATCGCATAAACAAACATCATATACAGTAAACACTCTTTACATGTACAAACAACACCCAAACACTAATCGTTTAAACAAGCATCATGCAAACAATCATTGTGTGAAAAAACACTCATCGCATAAACAAACAACATGTAAACATTGAACTTGTAAACAAACACCAGGCAAGCACTCATCACTTGAACAAACACCATCTAAACACAATAAATATCTACTAAAGACTCATTACATTAAAGCAACACTATGTATGTTTTACCTTTAAATAATGTCTCTAATGTCTATTATTTCAGTGATAGAACAACTTTTAACTGGACAAATTGTACTGTTGCTGCAAGCTGAGCAGCCTCCTAGCTGCTACAAGCACACTCTGAAAGTGGCGGTGGAGGGTAGAGCACACAGCCCCCCCTCCCCCTGCCTGCAGAAGAGTGTCTGATACCAGGCACTGTTGTGCTTTTCAACCACATGGGGGAGCTGTAAGTCATTTTTACATGGAAACTACGTAGTGTTGCTTTAACAAACATCAAAACACTCATCATGTGAACAAACAACACACAACACTCATCAGGTGAACTAACAACACGCAAACACTCATCAGGTGAACAAACACCACATAATTACTCATCGCATGAACAAACAACACGCAAACACTCATCAGGTGAACAAACAACACGCAAACACTCATCACATGAACAAACAACATGCAAACACTCATCAGGTGAACAAACACCATATAATCACTCATCGCATAAACAAACAACATGCAAACACTCATCATGTGAACAAACAACACGTAAACACTGATCGGGTGAACAAACACCACATAATTATTTATCGCATGAACAAACAACATGCAAACACTCATCACATGAACAAACACCAGGCAAAGACTCGTCACCTAAACAAACACCACACAAAAACTTATCATGTGAACAAACAACACCTAAACAATCATCATGCGTGCAAACAACATCCAAACACTAAAAGTGTGAACAAACACCACACAAACACTTTTCACGTGTACAAACAACACCCAAACACTAATCAAACACTCATCGCATAAACAAACAACATGTACAGTAAAAACTCTTTACATGTACAAACAACACCCAAACACTAATCGTTTAAACAAACATCATGCAAACAATCATTGCGTGAAAAAACACTCATCGCATAAACAAACAACATGTAAACATTGAACTTGTAAACAAACACCAGGCAAGCACTCATCACTTGAACAAACACCATCTAAACACTCATAGCATGAACAAACACCACGTAATCCTCAATGTGTGAACCCCATGCAAACACTCATTGCGTGAACAAACACCACACAAACACTCATGATGAACCCCTGTGGTGGAGTGTATGTCTTTAAATAATCGGCTTAACTTGCAACTATGAAGTTTAAATGAAAAGTATGAAGAGAAATATAATTTTATATGCTTAGAAATACAAAGTAGTTTAAGAAACATTCATGCAGATTGCTGTAAGAGACACCATAGTCTCTATAGTACTGCGAACTTGGCAGACACCAACAAAGGCATCTGCAAAGTTTTACTACAGAAAACCAAGTCAGACCAAAAGTGTGTAACGGTTTTGTCTTGGAGGTTTGGGAGATAATTTACAGCCGCAAATGTGGAAAATGCATGCGAATGTGTTCCAGCATTAACAATTATGTGGGGTAATTCTGCAGTGAAAGAAAACAGAAAAGCGGCAGTTAGAAAACAGAAAGGAAGACACGGAGAGAAAAAAATGTGAGTGGCAGGGAATGACAGCCAGCGACAAGTAGAATGTCACGGCAATTGCGGGCCCATCAGCGTTTGCCGCATGATGGGTGATTGCCTCATGCGTTTCCCGCGAGTCCATCGCAGAGGACGCGGCGCTTTCTCGACTGTCCCTGGCCCGAACCTCCACCAACCGCCTCAGTCGCTGACATTTAAAATGTTGCTTCCTAACCACTTACGCTAATTGTTGTAATTTTCCTGATGAAGCCCCGTTCTGATACCTTGATGCAGCCAAGATAGTTTTACATTTTCTCGACGCGTTCCGCTCGGCCATTTGGTCCGTGTAGTGTCAGCTTGGAGTGCTACTGAAAGCGGGCAAAATTGCAAGCAAATTGCATCAGATTGCCAACATTGTGAAAAGGTAAATTGCTTGCAAATCTATTTAAACCACTGGCCTATTTTCATCAGCCACAGTACTTGGTATTCATGATTGCTTAATTGGTGACCTTTTCTATTGTGTAGTGCTTTATGGTGTAATGGAAAGCGATCTTTACCAAACCAATTATGCCTTTTTTCTCGCCCCACACCCATACATTATAGCTGTGATTGCGATGGCTAGTCCTTTGTAAATGAACTTTCAGATTCCAATTATTTCTTTATATAACTGATGGAGGATAAAGACTCATTTGTTTGCTATGATGTTGCATTTGAAAGCTCTTTGAGGCTGAGACTGTCAAAGCAAATGGAGGCGCAAAAGCCACAAAGTCATGCCCTGCTTTTGACTGACCCCTCATTTAGTGCTGCTTTTCTGCGCCGGGGACCAATTAGGGACTCAGACGGTGAAATATTTTGTCAGATCCTTGAAAACAAGTATATTAACTCTGGATTCAAATGTTTTATCTATAGCGAAAACGCTTTCGAATACCGACGTGCTGACATGTTTTTTGTCTACATACAGTATTTAGTTAAGATGCCATTGATTAGTGCAAATGAAGAACCCTAACTATTAAAGTTTTTAAAATGACAAAAGTATTTTTTTTTTGCATAAAATAATTTATTTGATATATCTTTACTTGGTAAAAACAAGCCCCCTTAAAGGATTAGTCCATTTTCTTAAACAAAAAATCCCGGATAATTTACTCACCACCATGTCATCCAAAATGCCGATGTCTTTCTTTGTTCAGTCCAGAAGAAATTATGTTCTCATTTTAATGGACTTTAATAGAGCCCAACATTTAATACTTAACTCAACACTTAACAAAGGACTATAAACGATCCCAAATGAGGCATAAGGGTCTTATCTAGCAAAACGATTGTCATTTTTGACAAGAAAAATAAAAAATATGCACTTTTAAAGCACAACTTCTCGTCTAGGTCCCGTCGTAATGCGCCAGCGTGACCTCACGCAATACGTCATGACGTCAAGGGGTCACAGAGGGCGAACGCGAAACTCTGCCCCAGTGTTTACAAGTGTGTTGAAAGAGGACCGTTCCTACGTTGTTGTATGTGGAATGATACTAATTAATGTCTTTGTGTCAGTTTATTGTTTAAAATGGTCCGCAAATGTGCATTTCATATATGTAACACGTGACCTCTCTACGTCACTACGCATTTACGTTAGGTCACGCTGGCGCATCACAGGATCGGACCCAGACGAGAAGCCGTGGTTTAAAAGTGCTGTTTGTTATTTTTATTGTAAAAAATGACAATCGTTTCGCTAGATAAGACCCTTAAGCCTTGTTTGGGATCGTTTATAGTCCTTTGAAAAATTGTTAAGTGTTGAGTTAAGTATTAAATGTTGGGCTCTATTAAAGTCCATTAAAATGAGAAAAATCCTGCAATATTTTCCTCCAAAAACATAATGTCTTCTCGACTGAACAAAGAAAGACATCAACATTTTGGATGACATGGTGGTGAGTAAATTATCTGGATTTTTCTTTTAAGAAAATGGACTAATCCTTTAATATGAATTACATTATATGCATTTTATCATGCATTTATTATGCGCAGGCAAGACAGCACAAGTCAGCCCAGTTAAACTCAGGACTCAAACCATTTCTTTAAATGAACACAAATTATAAGATTCGTCAAATAAATACTCCCCGGCAATGCAAAATGACAGCAATAATGTTATAGATTAGTGACCCAGTCTGTGAAAACCAAGCTATATCTTTAATATTGACATCCTTAAAATCATTCTCATAAGTCGCGTTTATGCAGAGACAGATGTTTAGAGAATGCATCTTAAAATGGTTGCACTTGTACCAAACTTAAATGCCATTGTTACGGTTTAACTTGGTACAATCTTATTTAGCGTCCTTTCATAAAGTGATTTTTATTCATGTTGCGCATGTGTCTCAGAAACATAATAAATGTTAAAAGAAAGACATGAGCACTTGAATAACTATGCTGCTATGGCATGAACAATGTGTGTGTGATTGATTGAGAGTCTATGTGTTTTTCTGTAGTCTGAAGCCCAGAGCAACAGATTTCTTCACTCAGATTAGCTAATTTTGATTTGTTTTCAGACAGGCTGTGTATGTGTGCGAGTCTGGGCCTCAGGGCCTAGACTGTAAATTTCGCCTGCTGCGGGTTAGAAGCTGATTGATCTCTCAGTGTAAAATCGATAAGAAGACACTGTCATTTTTGTAACAAATGAGCCGCTCTGAGGAGATAGATTAAGACTCCACAGATCACACTGTGCCTCTCTCTCATCAATCCAGCCCTGGCCGGGTCCAGCCAGCTGAACCTGCGACCGGCCCCAATCTCTCCTCCTCTGCCGTATTAGCCCGGACCCGGGCGGCGTGTACAGAGGCCTCTTTATTAAACCGCGTATATTTCATCGGTATCAGCCGACAAGGTAAAATCAAACATTTTCCCCCTTTCCCCTCTGTGTCTGATCTCACTTGATTGATCTTTTTTATCATTTGCTCAAATACATCACACGGAGAGGGTTGATTAAATCAAAAACTGAGGGCCATTGTCTTTCCAGCATGTCCTTTAGCAGATGTAATGTAACGAGGGCTCTCATTTGTCACCAGTTGTTACTAGGAATAAAGTCAGCGGTGTTTTTCCGCGAGTCTGGGATTAGGAGAAGATTAATACACTGGCTCTGTCGCCTTGTGTATCGCCGTGTTGCGCTCCCCTGTTTAACCTTCGTAGGCTCATCTATTATATCGTAAACGGGACGCGTGTTAAGCGCGCTTGTCGTGCTCGCCGGGGATTGATGGGGGGAGAAAACCGTTGCATAATCGCAACTTTTTTCCGGATCATTTTTCACAAGCCGGTTCCTGTGATGTGGACTCATCATGGGATTGTGTTTGCGTAACTGTGTGTGCTCGGAAAAGCATCGCTCATTTATCAAATATTAATACACGTGTGTTACTGGCATTACGCGATATACAATGACATGCAGCATGCACATGTACTGTATGTGCACATTTTTATGGGCAAGTTATTTGTACGTAGTCATTGATTTGAAAATATTAACTTATGCATTTGGCAGTGGAGTATAGTCAAACTATAGTCCACATTTTCTCTGTATGTGTGCTCTCTGCATTGAACCCAACACCTTTGCATACCCAACACAATGCTCTACAAATTGAGCTACACAAGAATAAATCAAAATATACAGAAGTATTTTAACTAACTAATTGTATATATCCTGTAGCTCAGTTGGTAAAGCATTGTGCTTTCAGTGCAAAGGTCAAAGGTTTGATCCCAGGGGACACACGTTGATAAATAAACACACATATTTATACACTGCTAAAGGAAATGTATAGTCTAAATGCACTGTAAGGTACTTTGGATAAATGCATCTGCCAAATTTATGAATACAGACCTATACATTTCTTGACTTTCAAGGGGCAGATTTTCCTCAGGGCTGTTTGTTTTTTAATCTTAGCACATAGAGAGCAGATCAGATCCTCTAGGTGGCAGCCCAATAGACAGTGTCTATGTACACAAGTGAATCTTAAACACCCTAAAAATACACAGAGATTCTCCTATAGCAGCCTGACAACACACAATCTCTAACAGATTAATTATTCATGCGATTGTCCATTACTATTACACATAAACAATGCCGCGTTTTATTTTAAAACAAATACTTTTTGTATTCAGAAAAGCTCATTTAAATTATTAAATATCATTTCTACATTTCTAATTATGTATATTTAGTAGTTATATGCATATGCAACTATTTTTGATGAGCATTAATTTCTTCAAATAGCATACAATTTTTTCTTTCCATTGAGAAATTCCTGAGCAAGCAGGGACCTGGGATTTGGCATTTGACATGTATGAATATATTATTTGGCATTCTTTGTGTGTTTATATTAAGACACATTCTAATGCTATGAGAATGTACATTTTTAAAAGACAATTATTTTTACAGTGATGCTTAAACTCTTAGGACACCATGCCAGAATTAGATTTGTTGTTTTTGCAATGTTTTAGTGATCATATATAATTGTTTTCCAGTCTCTTCAATATAATACATCCAGAAAATGCAGGAAATGTGAATATAGTATTAAAAACAGTATAAAAATGTAAACTGAAATGTTAAGTTTTTAGGGTAAACTCCTCTTTCACTTGAGCATTAGCAGGAAACTGCAGGATCTCTTAAACCTAAATAAAATTAAATCCTAATTTCTAATTTTAAAGAAATTAGTATTTTTACTTCATTCTGCTCAAAAACGCTCAAGATGTGTTAAGTGCAAAGAGAGGTCACACTAAACACAGACGATGCCTAAAGAAGAAAATTTTATTATTTGTTTTTTTGTAAATATTTCCTGTATTTTCTGTTTGTATCTTAATAAAATAAGATTGAAAAATAAATATGGATGGACATTAAAACTTCTAAAACAACAAGTCTGGTGGTGGTGGCCTAAGACTTTTGCACAGTAATGTATATCTCAATAATACCGTAAATTCTCTAAATTTTATAAGTTTGCTTTTTCCTGTCATTTCTTTCTTCCTTATTTAATGGGTCTCTATTAATATCCAAAATTGTGAAAGATTGCTATATAGAAATACATTAAAATTCAATTCTATATATGAAGAGTTTCGTTGCAAAATGAGATAAATCCATTTTTTTACATTTTTGTCAAAACATGTTTATTATTATCTTATCATGTTATTATTTTGTTTTATGGTGCTACTTAGCTGTATTTTTTAAGTTATGAAGGTTTAAATCAAAACAAACCAACTGCAGTTGTATTGATATTTATTGGAATGCACAACCAAAAAACTAGATTTCTGAACAATTAAAAAACGGTGGTTATCTCGTTTTGCAACAAAACTCTTCATATACACTGAAAGACATCCTCTTTAAAAATATTTATAAGACAACTTTTATGCTAGTATACTTTTGACGTTTTGATGAGATTGCAGTTCAAATACAAATGTAATTCGCTTTTGCACCCTCTCTCATAATCTTGTAACAAAACTGTGCTTGTGTTTCGTAGATTATTTATGACCCTCACAAGTTCAGTTCATCACAAGGACGAGCCGCATATAGTTTATGGAGAGAGAGAGACTGGCTTAGGGATAAATGCAGCGTGTAATACTTGTTTAATTCCCATTGGGTGCGCTTCTTATCAAATTAAAACAGGGGGGTTCTGTCAGGGCTGACGCCGGTCCCTTTGGACGAGCAGCATGTGTAAAATCGGCCAACAAGAGATTTAGGGTGGTGGTAGTTGTGGCAAGGGAACGCCACACAGCATTGCACGCCCCTGTCACTTCTCTCCCCCCGGGGTCAGCTGTCCCAGAGCGCCAAGTATAAGGACTGGCGCAAGGAGACAGGGGCCCACTACATCACCTCCAGCTGGGAGACTTATTGCTCCCACCCCTCCTCACCTGGCCCAGCCATTCATAACAGTACCAGCCTATTAAATATTCATGAGGTTGAGGAGGGGGATTGGCTGGTGGGGAGAGGAGGGGTGGGGTAAAGGGATTTTGATTCTGCAGGTGGCTTTTAGGTTCGTAATTGGTCCTCACTTGCCTCAGCAGCGTAAAATTGTTTTCTTTATGCGTGAGATCGGAAAAGCACTTCCCACAGGAGCTGGAGAGAGAAAGAGAGGGAGACTTTTTCCAAAGCTTGAGAGAGAAGTAGATTGTTTAGAGAGAGCAAGGATAAAGAAAGAAGCTAATAATTAACTTGCTTGCACAAACAATAGCAAAAATTGTATGTACAGTGAGATGAAGCGATGCACAAAAAAATTGAGTGAAGGGAAAAATACTCGATCCGGAGGTGGAGGGACCCCTCACCCTTGTGGCCCTTGTGAACATCCATAGTCACTGGGAGAGAGGTTGGGGAGGGTGGGGGGAGAAATCAAGAGAGAAAGAGCGAGAAAAGAAAGAGAGAGAAAAGTTTCCACCTGACTGGAGTTCCCATGGTTTGCCATGCAGGAGGGTAAGCAGGTTTCTGCAATAAACTCGGCCCATTGTCCCTCTAGAAAGGCCAGTCAGGTCCCTCCATTTGGATTCAAGAGTGTCTCTTTCTCTGCTCCTCGCGCTGAACTAATCACCATCATACTTTGTTTAATTGCAGCCAAAGGGAGAGATGCGTTCAAGAAGTCATTCTGATCCCACACACCCCCTTCTAGTCCATTTCCTACCCCCATCCACCCTCAGTCGCTCTCTCTCTCTCTCTCTCCCCTTTCCTCTTTTATTGAGTTGCACAGTTATGCAAAGACAACAAACAGTGCTTCGGATTGAATGTGGTTTTGGTTGAGTAGGTGGAGTAGGTAAGCACCAAAGGCGATGGCTTACAGCGTGTATTCGAGTATTGAGAAATGCTTCCGCTTGTCGCGGGGGTGTGTCGGCGCCCTGAGGGAATGCAACAGGTCTTGGTGTGTGTGTGTGTGCCAGTGCTGATACATGGCATAGAAAGGATGGCTAATAATGTGAGCCGAAGTGGCCGATAAGCCTATTGGGTAGGAAGCTGACCATAATCAGGTGCATGTCAAAGCCCCTATAATGGACTCAAATTCACTGCTCCTCATTTTAAAATGGACATTCAGAAGGAGAAGGTGCAGGGCTTTGTGTGTGATGACTCTGGGGTCAGTCGCTTTGTGGTGGGTGCATGAAGAGGATGGGTGGGGGGTGTTAGGATTTATAGGACAGGACCTATCTTAACACACACACACTTACATACCTTCTGGCCGTTTGCATGAAGGCACCAAGCAATCTGGCTTTAGATACATACTTAAACCTACCTTCCTTCTCTTGTTGTTCTCTCTCGATGGAAGTAAGCACATCTGGAACAAAAAAAAGCAAAAGATCTGAGCATCTGTATGGGTAGCTGGATTTATGAGACCGAATATTATAAATTACAGACATCAGAGCAGACATTAGAATAAATGATAGGATCACAAATGTGCTGTCTGGGATGGAAAGCGATAACAGTTTGCAATCATTCACAATTACGCGCAAGGTGTGTTAAGCTTGTGTGACATCGCTCGTGACATAACATCACCCAACACAGCAGGACATTACCACACAAACTGTGGGTCTGTGTCAGTGCTGCCCTCCTCATCATCCCAGCGTGAAGGAGACCTTTGCAGGCGATGTGCTCAAATCCTATCTTACTAAAAGATGGGGGGGGGCACTTATTTAACCCTCACTGTGCCAGCAGCACCACCAGCACAGGGGATTTAACTGCTTGATGCACTTTTGGGGTCCCACCCGAGCCAATTTATGAAGCCATGTAGGTTGGGAAATCCCCAGGCAAATGAAGGTTTATAGCAGTATGTGTTAGGGGAATTCTGAAATGAAATCAAAAAGTTTTTATTTGGCACTCGTTCGATGCAGAATGTAACCGTTTTATATCCCGCTTGAGGCAGCATGCATTAAGTCCACTTGCAACATTGAGTGCATTTACATGCACAGAATATGCGAATAACTATCAAAAATCTGCTTATTTTAGAAAACAGTTTTCATGCGTTTACATGCAAATCAGTAAACCGGCTATGCAGAAAACTGCATTTACATGGGATTTGACGATTTGTCAGGTTTCTTGCAGGCAGTGACCTCATTGCCTATAGTAGTCGTTCAAAAAGTCTGTTGTATCTCTTCTCATGTCTGCAAAACATGCAAATGTAACATGAGCTTTATTTTCGCAGTTTCTCCGCTGGACTAAAGCAGTTGGCAGAGACTTACACGTTACTTTGCGCTTCCGCATGTGACATGCTTCTTTCACACACGGAGACATGCGCACATGAACAACACTGCGAGAAAGCTAATTAAGGTGTTTACATGCAACACGAAATCGGGGTAATGAGCTAAAATGTACTTGTTTTACACGTTTACATGACCTCACATGTTATCAGTTTAATAAGCATAATCGGCATAAGACATTGCTTACCACTATTGCACCACATTTGGTGACTTACTGATTTGTATAATTTTAAATATCTTTTTACTCTCTAAAAAATGCTGGGTTAATGAGTACGTTTACATGCACAGAATAAGCGGACAACTATCAAAAATCTGCTTATTATAAAAAACTGTTTTCATGCGTTTACATGCAAATTAATAAACCGACTATGCAGACAACTGCGTTTACATGGGACTTGGAGATTTGCCAGGTTTCTCGCAGGTAGTGACGTCATCGCCTATAGTACATAATAGTTGATCAAAAAGCTGATGGCATATCTGTCTTAAGCTATATTGTTTTATCTCTTTTTGTGTCTCCAGAACCTGTAAATATAACATCAGTTTTTATTTTTGCAGTTTCTCTGCCAACTGCTTTAGTTGAGCAGAGACCTTTATGCGTTACTTTGCGCTTACTTCCGCGTCTGATGCGGAGACATGCGCACAAGGACAAAACCGTGAGAAAGCCGGTTAAGGTGTTTTACATGCCACGCGAAATCGGGGTAATGAGAAAAAAAACTACCTGTGCCGATCGGTTTTTGCTTACGCTGTTTATGAGCTTTCCACAATTAAAGAAAACCGTTTTACGCGTTTACATGACCCCACGTGTTATCAGGTTATTAAGCATAATTGGCGCAAGACTGTGCATGTAAACGCACTCATAGTCAACCCAGCATTGGGTCAAAAAGGGACAAGCCCATTGGTATAAATCAGGGGTGTCCAATCCTGCTCCTGGCGATCGACTGTCCTGCAAAGTTCAGCTCCAACCCAAATCAAATACACCTGAAGCAGCTAATCAAGGACTTCAAGATTACTTGAAAACTGAAGGCAGGTGTGTTTGATTAGAGTTGGACCTGAACTCTGTAGGATATTGGATCGCCAGGAGCAGGATTGGACACCCCTGGTATAAATGAACACCTAAAATTTTTATATTTGACCCAACGATAGGTTTAAATACTGTAACCCAGCATTTTGGGTTGAAACAACCCAACATAGGTTAAATAACAACCCAACAGGTTGTGTTCGTTCCTTTTTTGACCCAATTCTTGGTTAAAGGGACATTCCACTTTTTTTTGAAAATATGCTTATTTTCCAGCTCCCCTAGAGTTAAACATTTGATTCATTTGATTTTGATTCATATCTGCCTAGAAAATCACAACTTCTAATTTTCTGTTGGTCTTAGTACACAATGTAACTACAGAAGAGTCAAGTTTTAAACAGGAAAAATATCAAAACTCTTTGGTCATTTCCCGTGCGATGCCAATGGTCCAATCAGATTCAATGGATTGTGCTAAACTATGCCAAAAGTGCTATAGCCAGACATGGATATCAGCTGAATGGATTCCAAAACGGTAAGAATCAAATGTTTAACTCTAGGGGAGCTAGAGCATATTTTCAAAAAAAGTGGAGTGTCCCTTTAAAAACAACCCAGCATTTTTTAGAGTGATACTGTTTAAATTTTTTATTTTGATATGTTATATCAGTTTTTTTAACAGGACACCATAGATTATGGACAGGAAGGGTGGAGAAAGAGGAACATGACCGGCACGGGACCTTGAGCTGACAATCGAACCTATTTTGCACGGCTGCACCATATGTCCATGTTTTAATTATCTTTTAACTTAACGTTATTTTTATATTTTAGCACTAGGATTTTTGTAAATGTATGTACATACATCACTACTTTATCTTAACCTTTATTTTCATCTACTTTATTTTTACCACTTTTTATCCGTGACAAAGTGACTGATTTGAACCATTGCGCACACCTGTATGTTACGTCACTGTACCTCAACGGCTCTATAAAAATGTGCTTTTCTAGATGAGATATGAAACATTTCCTCTCATTGTGGAGAGGTTTTCAAAAACAAGGGATTAATGGCACACAATTGCCATTCATGATGCTCTCTCTCTTAAGAGACGGGGGATTTTGTATTGTGTGAGCAATTGGGCCGGTCCTCCCTCGCTCTCTTGACTTCTGCGGGGGCTGACTGGAAGTGGGAATCGGCCAATGAGGGCTCTCCATCGGCCTGTGAAACGCTGCATTCTGCTGCCATCGCTCTCTCTCCTGGGCTAAAAGACTGTTTAAATGGTTGTGGTTTATTATTGCCCACTGAGGGCTAAAGTGATCCTCTGTGGGGCCTGTGAGGAGAGGAGGGGCCAGAGGGACCCGGCTTTCTCTGTGGACGCTTTTGCCGGACAGCTGTTCGGGCATTGCCTGACTTTTCATATGGATATGTATGGTAATGGAAGGCAATGGAGTGGGGATGAAGAGGAGGCAGCGTTAGAGCCCTTACTCTCTTCAGCACGCCTCTAAAAGCACCACAAAAGGAGCAGTAAAAGGGGGCCGCGCCCGTGAAGCTCCCACTTTTTGTGGGCCTGAATTAGTTCTGCGAAAGCAATGAAAGTGATCTTTAGCCGCGAGACAGGGGAAGTCTGCCCACGGGACCCGGCGAGCTCATTAGCACAAAAACGTCTAGCGCGGACAGATAATTGACTGAGGCAGATTCAACTATCACTCCTCCGGAGCCTGTCACAACAGTTCTGTGTGCGCGACACACACACAGTACACCCCGTGCCCACCCCTCCACCTTCAATGACATGATACAAACACATCCCATCACATTGCATTAACAGTTACCAGTTCTTTCCTCAATTCACCTGCTGGTTTTCCTCTCGCCTTCTCGCCCTTGTGCAGGCGTTTTACCCTGTGGTGGTTTTTGCGCATAAGCCTCTCATTGACAGATGATAATTGTTTTCATGTAGTTTGAAGCGACGGCTGGATTTGTTTTGGATTTCTTTGCTTTAAAAAGAACATGACGGGATATGCACATGCATGGTTTCAGGCGTTATGAAATCTGTGCTCGCTCGTTCTGTCTGTGAAACGAATCCATTTGATCGTGTGGATGCACGTCTATAAGCACCGTTCTTTTCCCTGGTCTCAAAATTTAGAAAAAACTAAAAAGTGACAAAATGTCTCGTGTAATGATATTCGAAAAATGTAGAAAGGTTGTTTTTTTGTTCTGGTAGGCACAAATGACTGTGGCACACATGTTCAAACCCTGCAGAGGCCTCTGCCTGAGCTCAACATAATGGCAGCCTAACTGCTTCCAGGTTAAATTGCCTGGAAAATGCTGTTTTAATTTTCATGTTAATTGAAATGGACTAATTGTTAATATATTCACAAGGCAAAAGTACCAGTCGAAATGGGATTTTGATTTCTGTCGAAATCATATTGGCGCTGGATGGCAAATAACAATCGGTAAATTACCAAAAAATAGTCAATGTTATTAGTTTTCTCTTTTACGCTGATTAAAATATTAACACTGCCAGGCTGCCGAGGTCATACACAACCTGTATACATGTTCGCTCGCACATTTCCAAATTTCTGACTAGCATTTTTTTTTTAAATATTAAACAGATCTGACTGATGGATTCGTGATCCACTTTACCTCAGATAAAGGCTTGATAACAGAAAAAACGCCTTTTAATACATTTAATCTAATTCAATTGCCAAAAGTCTCTAAAAGGAATTACGAGATACGGACGGTGGGGGGTGATCCGCATCCAACAATCACCGCGCATTTGCAAGAGAGTGAAAAAGAGAAAAAGAATTTTGTCAAGCAGCTAAACAGGCCTATTCTCCGTGGCAGCCCCCTTCCTTCACGGGCAACTATAGAAATTAGCCCTTGCCTACTCTGCGCTCTCACACTTGGCTACACACGCTTGCATGGACACAAGGAGAAGTAGAAAAAAAACTCTTTTCTTTCTGTCAGCATTCCTCTTCAACAATGGTTAGATTAGGCAACGTGAGGGCCCCCCTCGGGGGGGCCGTATTGAGCGGCCAATGGCCCCGGCAGGAACAGCTGGTGGGGGTTAATGGCGACTGAACTCCGCAGTCGGGACCCTTTCTCTATTGTGTGGGCCACTCATGGGAAGGGAAGGGGGCTGCTGACAGATTTCGGGTTGCGAGGGACCCTCGGTACAGTCTGCAGGGGTCAACCGAGCGGCGTATGTGTGTGCTGCCATCGATGACATCGAAAGGAAAGTGTGGAATAAAACGGCTTTTCCCAGGGACATTAGTGTCAGTTTAGATTCAGCATCAAGAGGTGATTCAAAGAAACAGGATGTGTTATAGGGAAACTCCTGTATATGTGTACATTAGCAAGAAGGGAGGAGGAATGCGTTTTTTTTTTAAAGGTAACTGATCAGGAAGTGAATTCTTCCCTTTTCACACCTAATCAAGTGAATACAGAGAGTAATAGATGAGTTGATTCAATACTAATTTGATTAATAACATAAGATTATTTGCGTCACCTGCTGCAATCTTTCCTAATTTAAGGTTTCTGTTTTCCATGTGAAGTTTGGAGTCCTGCGTGTTTGCTGGCACATTGGATCGACACATCAGGTAGTTCCTGCTACATGATTATGTGCTGAGTCTCCAATCATTCAGAGAGCAAGTGGCTTTTGTCCATATCTGTATGTAAATATATGTTACTGCTTGCATTCTAAAGATGGAACGATGCCTAAACCAAACCTGTAGTTACCACTGTTTCATATCATTCCTGACTGGATAAGGATTTTGTATGAAAGTGTGTATGTGTGCATGCTAAGATATACAGTAGGTTGTCTCAACTGGAAAACGTACCCATAATACTTACTATAATTTAATATAATTGTCTAAGAATTGGAGTTTTGAAATGTTTCTGTAAATTTTTTTCCTTTGTATTTCTTAATGCTATTCCAACATTTAAGAGTACATTCATGGTGAGAAAAAAAGAAACAAGATGTCTTTAAATACACTGTTAGGGACCTTTAAAAAAAGTACCCCAGTTGGGGCAGTACCCTTTAAAAATGTCCTAAAATGTATAATTAGGTACTGACATGCAGGGTTGGGGGTAACGCATTACAAGTAACGTGCATTACGTAATAATATTACTTTTCTGAAGTAATGAGTAAAGTAACGCATTACTTTTTAAATTTACACATTAATATTTGATTTACTTTTTAAAAAAGTAATACAAGTTACTCTTTTAGTTTAATTAATTGGATTTTAAAAAATTATGTACTGAATTAAACTAAACGTAGTCACATTATGCACTCTATGCGTACACGTGTAGGAACAGTTTGAGTCAGAAACTGAGATGGCAGACCAGAGCTTGATATTTTTGTGATGAAATTTGCAGTTTCTGAATGCAGAACTTTTCAGTCATCATAAACACCTGCAAGGCTTTAAAGAGATCAAGCCTCAGACAAGAAAAAGTATCGCAAAAGTAACTAAAAAGTAACGTAAGCATTACTTTCCATGAAAAGTAACGCAATTAGTTACTTTTTTTGGGAGTAACTTAATATTGTAATGCATTACTTTTAAAAGCAACTTTCCCCAGCACTGCTGACATGTATACAGTACATTTGGTATAAGTATGTACCTTTGAGGTACTAATGAACTCTTTAGGTCCAAAGCCGTACTTTTTGAAAGGTTACCGCCCCAGTGAGAGAGGCATACATATTTTGAAAAAAATTTCAGACAATATATACACAAGTTCTACATCTACATGCTAGGGATGGCTAACGATTAATCGTGATTAATCTATAACAGAATAAAAGTTTTTGTTTACATCATATGTGTGTGTGAACTGTGTATAATAACTCTGTATAGATAAATGCACACACATGCATGTATACATTTATGTATAATTTACATTATAAATATAAATAAATATATATTTTTTCTTAAAATTATTCATGCATGTGTGTATATTTATAAATACATAATTATTATACACAGTTGAGTTCACACACACACGATGTAAACAAACACTTTTATTCTGCTATAGATTAATCGTGATTAATCGTTAGCCATCCCTAGTGTTGTAGTCAAGACCACCTAAACTGAGACCAAGTCATGAGGACCAAGAAGACAGGCCGAGACAAGACCAAGACTTTAAAGGGTCGAGACCAAGTCAAGACCAAGACCAAGACAGGCAGAGACCAAGTCAAGACCAAGACCAGTGCAAGTCACTGCATTAAAACACTTATGATAAAATGTGGAATATGCATATGATTAGACACAGTCTGTGTGTGTGCGTGTGATATGTGGGAATTTATCTTTGTCTATAAGCAAATAAAAGTGAGCAAACACTAGAGAGCTGAAATCAACTTAACCATTTAATCTGAACTGTCTTTCCATGGGTTGCCATCCACTTTTTTAGTAATAAAATTAAAAAAATTGTCATTGGCAGAAACTTAAACAATGCTTAAACAATGCCAACATCATATGCTAAACCTGAATAAACTGCATCAAATTAATGATAATTTTTTTTTTTTTGATGTGCCATCAGTTGTGGTCTTGACCAGTCTTGAAATAAAATTCCGAGTCCTCTTTGTCTGAGACCGAGACGAATCTGAGTAAAAATCCGGCCAATCCAAGATGAGGCCAAGTGGTCCGAGACCGGTCTCGAGAACTACAACTCTAGCCATCCCTACATTGGGGAATGACATTTTGGCATCTCCAGTTCACCTAACCTGCTCATCTATCTATCTATCTATCTATCTATCTATCTATCTATCTATCTATCTATCTATCTATCTATCTATCTATCTATCTATCTATCTATCTATCTATCTATCTATCTATCTATCTATCTATCTATCTATCTATCTATCTATCTATCTATCTATCTATCTATCTATAGGAGGTACACGTAAGCTCCCATTTTTATGCTATCTGATCAAGGTTGAATGCTTGTCACATTGAGACTGTAAAAGCAAATTCACACTATTGTTTTCAGAATAAACAAGTTAGTTTGCATTTATTTGTGTTTGTTAGATAAGTGTGAATTATCCTTAGTGATTCAAGCTCCACATCTCTATTTGCTCTTGAGATCCTGCACTGACAGATAGTACACTATTCCTTGTCAATTACAGCAGCTGGTGGGATAAAACCCAAACTCCACCACATATCCCAGAAATCCCTCTCTCGTGTCAAACCGCCGTGGCTCACGCGTCGCTCATTAGCAGCCTGATTATGATAGCACACCGATGTAACATTTAATAGAGGCTGACACCAGATTTGCCCCTGCTACAAATCCCCCTCTACCATGCAAATTGAGTCGTTTTGGGGTGTGTGCGCGTGTATATGTGTGTGTTTGATATGGTGCGGCGGGCTCGAAAATGAAAGATTAGCGTGGCGATGAGACGCAGGGGATGTCTGGCTTCTGCCTTCATTATTGCGATCACAAAGATGCCTTCAGAGCGTTCAGTATTGACACTGTACTCAGGGCTAACAGAGATGCTTTCTATTAACATAATGCTTTTCTCACTGTATCCCAAGAGAATATTCTAGAGATGAGCGGAGCTTTGAATAAATAACTCCTTTCTTATAACAGTCAACTCTTCAAGAGAGAACAATGGACAGTTAGACTGTTTAACTAGTTTAGAAACAGTTTACAGCTTCATACTAAGCAGAATTCGGTCAGCAAGTGACCAAATAAAACACGTATTTGATTGCAATTCTAGCTTTTTGTCTCATAAATTAATGTTGGATAGGTTTCAGGATCAAAACATATGGGTTGCCAGTAAACACGCGTAACATTTGGTGATACTGTCAGTCAAGTGTTTTGGTGATATTTTCAAGATTTTAAGGCATTTTCTCCTGTAAAAGCACACTCTGTGTTACATCCAGATATTATTGACCAAGTCATGAAAGCTAGAATCAAGCATAAAGATAAACATGAACAGTCTGGTAAACCACAAGGACAGATTGTTTTGTCTATTAGCCATTAAATCAGTCAGATTCTGCACAATAGCATCACCTGCTTCTGTGACTATCATTGTGAAGGATTTAGTATATTCATGTGACACAGATACATATTCAAGTCTGCTTATGTTTAAAGGGGTCATGGCATGAAATTCTGACTTTTTCCATGTTTAAGTGCTATAATACATGTAGGGTCCTCAGTGCTTCTATCAACCTAGAAAATGTGAAAAAGATCAACCCAGTAACTTAGTTTTGGTAAACCATTCTCTATAAGCATGATGTCATAAGGAGCTCTTATTATAATAATACCACCCCTTAATCTGCACTATCCAACCATAGCACTGCCATTTAGTGCAGAGAGAAAGAGAGAAAATAATTGACAGCACAATTGAGTTTTAATTGCAACAAACCACCATCATTGTGATCAGTGTTTGCACTTCATCCGCTCATTTGCATTTTAAAGGACACACCCAAAATGGCACATTTTTGCACACACGTACAAAGTGGCAATTTTAACGTTATAATAAATTATCTATATGGTATTTTGAGCGAAAACTTCACGTGTGTACTCTGGGGACACCAAAGATTTATTTTACATCTTAAAAAAGTCTTGTGACATGGCCCCAATAACATTAACATCCATTTGAAATACATATTTACAATATCTGCAGTATCACATTTCAGCAAAAAGTTAAACTCTTTAAAAAAATAATGCCTTGTTTTAACACACTGTAAAAACTGAACTTTAATTCTTACTTTAAGTGGAAATGTTAAAATGGAAAAGCTTTAATTTTAATGTTTTCACCTAAAAAGATTTCCCTTGAAGTGAAATATGTAAGTTTTAAAAAATTTACGTTAAAATAAAGTAGAGATGCACCAATATTTCGGCCAATAATTGGTATCGATCGATAAAAGCAATATTTTACACTATCAGCTATCGGTTAATAGTTTTTAAAACAGACGCTAGTCAGGGCCGATGTATCCTGTCAATCAAAAGAGAACAGGAAAATGCAATGCATTTGGACTCTGTGTATCGAAAATGTAAAGAAAAATCATTAGTTTAATGTTCAATATTAATGGTCATTATATGAATGAATAACATTCAGAAAATGTAATCTTCAGAATTTAGTTCATTGCAAGTTAATATAACCACCAAACTATCGGTATCGGGAACATACTGGTGCCAAATGTATACATATCTGTCCCAGTGACAGCTACCATTTTGTACCATTTTTTGTGTGGTAGGGGTTGCCCATATTTTACCCAATCATGTATTGAAACCCACATTTCAAAGCCAAGAAGTACAGAAACTGGAGAATAATAAAGATCGCAAAAAAAAAATAGGAAGTGCTTTTATTGTCATGGTCTAAGTTAAGTACAAATAGATAAGTGGTTTAAATGATTAAGACATTTTCCAGGAATTTTCTTTATTTTTATATTTTATTTATGTTTTGAGTGCATAATTCTGGATTTACAGGTGGCTTCTTCTCATTGAAACCTGAACTCAATTCAGGGCTCAACATTAAGGACTGCCTGGTGGCCCGGGGCAAGTCACTAAAATATATTTTCATCAATGTATATTATTTAACATCAAGTTTGCTGTCAGTTTACAAGGTAAAGCAGAAAAGTTGGGAGCCTTTTTTCGTTGGAACGTGTCTGTTGTATATGTATACAATTAATTATTTTTGAATTATTATTTTTAAATATGTGACACTGACATTTTTTCATTGGGGCCAGTAAACATTTTGGCAGGGCAACTGAAAACCTGAACCACTGGGCCAGTATAAAAAATTATTTGCATTGAGTCCTGCAATGTGTAGATTTTCAGGAATCTTAAACTTACAGCAGCCCCCCAACTCTTCCTGCAACACCTGTTTTCATCACTTACTACCCCCCCATTCTGTAATAATACCAAAGGACTGTAGTAACTTCAGCCGAAGCTGTGACGTGTGTCGTCCTCACCCCTCCCTCCCACCACCAATCAGTAAACATTTCATTTCCTCGTCCTGTCAGTAGCGTCTCTGCCCCGTGCTTGTTAGCAGGGCCCCTAATCTGAAACACAAACTCACTTTTGTAGATTAGCCACTTCATCTTCCTCTTCTCATTGAGGACACAGTGGCCCCCCCTTGCAAGCTATATGCCGTCTATTTGAGGAGCTCAGCTGAGCCACTCCACTCCAGCCGCCCCGCGCTGTTTGACATCCTCCCACTTCGTTTGCTCATGTCATTGTCTTTTAAAATGGCTCTTAAGAAAACATCTCATTGGAAGTGGCATAAGATTCCCCGGTGACGATTGGTTGCCTTCCTGCCAATGTTTCATCTGCATCATTCGCCTTCATCTCTCTGTGTTGATATGATGGAGAGAAATTACATTTGCATACTGTATCTGCGTACAGCTCTGCAAAACTAAATTACAATCCCTTACAACTGCAATTACTCTGGGAAAACAGCCAGCGTGGAGATCTCTCAGCCGTTTCTTTTTTCTCCTCTTTTATGAGAGACTATATACGGGAATACGCGGCTACCTGTTTTTACACGTCCCCTCCTTCCTCAAACACCTGTGCTAAGTGGTTGTCTCATTGTTTTTCTCATCCCTCGCTCATAAAGATTGAGAGACCAAAGAAACGACAGCGGGACGCTCACTGACTCACTCCTCCTTTCTGGCGCCAGCTTGCTGACTGTATGTTTCCTGTCACCACTTAAAAAAGCAGGTCATGTGATGCGGACGACTTGAGTTTCCAGATGCTAATCATACCTGTCAACATAAATTCAACAGGTTTCGCTCGGGGCAACCACAAATATGTGAACTGCACTTAAGCTAGACACGAGTTTCTCACATTAAAGCGATATCTCAAGGATTGAACAATTGTACAGTTTGAATATATCGTGCTTTTTTGTTTTGTTTTGAACAAATCTGGCTCATGACAGTTGACTGTCATTTAAATTGACAACGGACATTGAAAACATCTGAATAAATGAAAAAAATCTAGGTATAATGTTAAAGAAAAAAACTAAACAAAATTTCGTTCTCATCATTAAAATATTTTAAACAACTATAATTTTGTCTTGACCCTAAATCTACAATATAAAAGTGTTAAAGGAATATTCAATTTTCTTAAAAGAAAAATCCAGATAATTTACTCACCACCATGTCATCCAAAATGTTGATGTCTTTCTTTGTTCAGTTGAGAAGAAATTATGTTTTTTGAGGAAAACATTGCAGGATTTTTCTCATTTTAATGGACTTTAATAGACACCAACAATTAACACAACACGTAACAGTTTTTTCAGTTTCAAAGGACTATAAACAATCCCGAACGAGGCACAAGGGTCTTATCTAGGAAAACGATTGTCATTTTTGACAAGAAAAATAACAAACATACACCCCCAAAGCACAACTTCTCGTCTAGATCCGGTCCAGCGCGACCTAACATAAATGCGTAGTGACGTAGGGAGGTCACATGTTACATATATAAAACGCACATTTGCGGACCATTTTAAACAATAAACTGACACAAAGACATTAATTAGTATCAGTTGACATACAACAACGTCAGAACGGTCCTCTTTCAACACACTTGTAAACACTGGGGCGGAGTTTTGCGTTCGTCTTCTATGACCTCTTGACGTCATGACGTATTGCGTGGAGTCACGCTGGCGCATCACGACTGGATCTAGACAAGAAGTTGTGCTCCAAAAGTGTATATCTGTCACTCCTCCTGTCAAAAATGACAATCGTTTTGCCTTTATGCCTCGTTTGGGATGGTTCATAGACCTTTGAAACTCCGTTAAAAAAAACTATTACTTGTTGAGTTAAGTGTTAATTGTTGGTGTCTATTAAAGTCCATTAAAATGAGAAAAATCCTGCAATGTTTTCCTCAAAAAACATAATTTCTTCTCGACTAAACAAAGAAAGACATCAACATTTTGGATGACATGGTGGTGAGTAAATTATCTGGATTTTTCTTTTAAGAAAATGGAATATTACTTTAACATTTTTCTTTACAAACAATATCTGACTCAGACGTTCTTTAAGATCTATAAAACACGATCCTTACAGAGAAATATAAATGTTACTGTTTTCCTAAAGTGCCACCAGGAATATTGTAGCATTATGGATTAGTTGTCATGTCCGGCGTCCCCTTATGGATGGGAGAAGAATGTGAAAGTAGCTAGCGACCTGGACGTAAAAGATCAGGATTTATAGCCTGGAATCTCTTGAACAATTTTATCAAAAGCCCATTCCAGCATGGCATTTTTCTTTGGACCATAAATCAGTGTTGTGAAGCCCCTTTGGTGGACAGTAAGAGGAGATAGATGAGCCGGGGGAGAGGTCAGCGCTGATTTTTCACCTCAACATCCTGTCATGGGCCCTAGCCAGCTGCTGTGCTTTTATGAATTGGTCTTTTACTGACTCGCTGTGTTTTTAATTCGTTTTACTCCGTTTGAGCAAAAGGAAAAGAAAAAACAGGGGTATTAGGACCTTGCTTATCAAAGCCAGGCTGCAGATAATGTATTGATCGTTGAAGGACTTGTGCGCTCTGCCTGGCCTCTTGTGCGGTAGAAAAATTGAGCAAACTTTTGACAAATGAGAGAGCAAGAGTGCAATTTGTCCTATCGCTGAATTGATAAGTACCACAAAGTCTCATTTTCTGTCCGATATGTAGAAGTTTTTACGTGAAATGGAATATGACTTTAAATAAATGTTATGGCTGCAGTATGCTAATGAAGGTACTGTATGCAAAAGACTTGAATGTGACAGCTCTTAAAGCCTAACTGATTTATTTCTTCATCCGTCACGGCAGGCCTGATTGTGGTCAGGCATACACTCTTCCTCTGATTGAATGGCCTTCATTTAACATGCGCTTATGTTAAGCAGAGGACTGTCGCTGACCTTGGCTCTTTGAATGATGTCGGTGAGTGGAGCATCCACAGAAGTGACAGTAAAGCGGACCCCTCCTGGAACACTAAACCATTGTGAGTGAGCTGAAGCGTAAGAGGCAGGATACTCTTTGGAAACATCAAACGGCCCATAATAATGCTTCCACTGTTAGGTACACGAGGCGATTTTCTAAAAATAATCAAAGGACGAGTGTGTATACACTGTAAACAAATGTCAACATGCATGATTTTGTCTCTGGTCTCTTCACATGGCCGCATTGAGGTAGTCGGTTAACATTGCTGGCATTCCTGTAAGCTTGGCCTGAGGGGAGTTGACTGATCGGTGGGAACGGTTGATGGCAACTGCCGTGGTGTGATTTACTGCAGGTCTGCGTTTGATGCTGGGGTCATAGGTCTGTGTGCACTGGCGGCCTGTGTGATCATCGGCAGAAGATTACGAACAAAGTCAAGAGTCTGAGAGACACAGACGCAGCACCTGTACATGTCTGCTTAGTGTCTGACCACTTCTGTCCCTACCTTTCATGTGATTTTTTATGATCAGTTGTTTTTATGTTAAGTTCACACTAAAATATAAAATCTGTTATTTTTCACCCTCACCATTTATTTCTAAAGATTTCCACATATTTGTCATTGACCTGCTTTGTCTTGTTTTAAAAATTAAAGGGGACATTTTTTAAAGATATTTAACATAAATCTTTGGTGTCCCCAGAGTGCGCATGTAAATTTTTAGCTCAAAATACTCCACAGATGTTTTATTATAGCATGTTAAAATTGCCATATTGTAGGTTCGAGCGAAAATGTGCCGTTTGTGTCCTTTTAAATGCAAATGAGCTGATGAAATGCAAACACTGATGGCAATAATGGTGGATTGTTGAAATTAAAAATCATTTTCTCTCTCTCTCTTTCTCTCTGCACTAAATGGCAGTGTCGTCATTGAATAGTGCAGATTAAGGGGTGGTATTATTATAAAAGAATCCCCTTCTGACATCACAAGGGAGCCAAATTTCAATGACCTAATTTTTCCACATGCTTGAAGAGAATGGTTATCCAAGTTACATTTTCACATTTTCTAGGTCAGTGGTTCTCAAACTGGGGTCCGGGGCCCCCAGGGGGGCCGTGAGATGGTGCCAGGGGGGCCCCAGTTTTACGGCATTTTTATAAAATACATTAATTTATCATGAATTCTGTGAAATTAAACCTAAAAAAAATAAGGCGGCACTACTTTGTATAATTTAATGTTTTGTTTAATTAAAATGTGAAGTTTTAGAACTGTTTTTTGTCATACATTTTCATACATACGAAGGAATGCACCGTACACAAAAGGGGCCGCACGCTGAAAAAGTTTGAGAACCACTGTTCTAGGTTGAAAGAAGCACTGAAGACCCAATTATAGCACTTAAACATGGAAAAAGTAAAACATTTTTATGGTATGTCCCCCAGTAGTGTCTTGGGACTGCTCATCCAAGGAGCACAAATTTAAAATAAGTGTTCGGACTGTCAAGTGTGTTGTTTGTGTTTTCAAAATATGCGTTTGTTGCGTCATGTGAATCATGTGCATCACATGTTTTGTCAGGGTGGGTGCCTGCTGCACGCGCGTCGGAACCGTTTGTGATAGGGGAGACGCTCACGTTCACAAAATACACGCAAGACACTCACTTAAAAATAAACTGATTACGCATGAGATTATGCGAGTATCTGTCAAGCGCGAACGCCTCTTTTATCATAAACTCTTTAGACGCGTCTGCAGCATGCACTTATTTTGACAAGACACGCGAAACACATATTTTGAAATTAAGAACCACACACATGACGGGCTACATACATGTTGTGACGAACTTCGCATCGAGCGCCCTCAAAATAAGAATTCACCGGCCGCCACTGATGTCCCCTTTGCAGCCTATGGCGCTGGTTGAATGTCAATAACATCTAACATTATTTTATTATAAATCTTTGTATGAATGTTTTTGTGCTTTACAGAAAAACTGTTTGGAATGACAAAATGACAATGGCACAATTTTGAATGAATATATAAAGATAATGTTTTAATATCATATTTGGGTCGCTTTAACTGTCTTGCTAGACATCAAATAAAAAGTTTGGTTGGCGTCAACAATCTGTCTCTTTCAGATGTAGTGCAACACATCTCCATACGCCACAGACACATGCCGAAACATGCTCCTCCACTTCTTTAGTTATTTCTCTTTCCTGCAATTTTTCATAGCAGCTACCTACCACTTACAGCCCAGTACATTTCCTCTCGGTGAAGCACAATGAGTCAAAATAAGGCCTTCAAAAGCAAGTCTTTAATACTTGCACGCCCACCAAAACATGTTAAACATGTTAGAGCCTTTTAAAACCGCAGACAGACTTATCGGAAGATGGTATTGAAATCGAGTGTGGTCTCTTAAAGTTAGCAATCTCTGTGTAACTTGCAAAAGCATGGACAGGCACAATTTAACTCATGGCTTTCCGCAGAAGAAAGAGTAGCATGAAACATGCAACAAACGTCTGCGTGTCATCAACTCTCTCTGACCACTACACTGAATCACAAGGTTTTCTTTTCTGCTTTGAATGCCCTAATGATTTCTTTCTCCCATCAAATCAATCAATAGCAAACAAGTCCGACCAGACAGCCAGATAACCGTTCGGATTTGATGAGTCAATCAAAAGGGGCAAAGAATAGCACTCCAGTCTCTCGCGCACCTTCAGACCACCTTCGCACGTGCGAGGCCGGTCTGGCCACAGCACAAACTGAATTTTCATAAGGCGAGTAAAAGGCTGTGATTGCGGTAAATGTCTTCGTCCCAGTCGAAGCTCAAGGCTTCATCTGCCATCATCAGACAGGACGGACGTAAATACTGAGAGCAATCAACAAACAATCTTCATCTGGAGAAACAGGAGAATAATCACCATGCTGAACTTTACCAAAAAACGAGGATATCATGGAACAAATGTTCGCATGATTTGCAAGAGATGCAAACTGATTTGCATCATAACAAAAACATTTGTGTACTATGTGAATATGTAAATGTTTCATTTTTGCAAATTTGAAGTTAATTTTATTGAAATCGACTCCAAAGACAAGACAAACTGTGTTACAATAAAATACACAGTGTATTGGAACATTATAAAAAAAATGATTGATAAAATGTTTGACTGTTGTCTGTACCTGTTGCTCTTCTTTCATTATTTTTTCAGCCTGAACATCTACAAAATCCTCTCTTATAGCAACAGTGGTATATGGGGGTGCAGAGATGGTCTAATTGCAAGAAAGAAAAAAAACTAGGTAGCTGATTGTGATTTCAGTGTACCCACAAAGTGTTAAATTACAGGCATCCTCAACCCAAAGCAATGGACCTTTTGATGCAGGTTGCTTGGCAACAACTAATTTAAGCTGGTTTTGTGTGATACGGTACTTTTTTATTTGGCTGGAAAAAGGAAAATTGTTTTGCACATCCGCATCCCTGGGGAGAACCCATGGGGGATTTTGGAAGCCGGAGGGGTTAAAACATTAGCCATGCTTTGGATGTTAGACGTGTAAAAAAAATACATTTTGGGCTAACAATTAAAAACAACATACAGACCCATCCAGGTAAAAATAAAGTATACTTGGAGTCGAGATAACAAAACACTACTTAAATACTAGCAAATACATGTAGTACATTGCTATTTTGTGATTAATAAAAGTGTAAAGGTTATATACTACAAATGCTGGGTTGTTTCAACCCATAATGGGTCAAATATGGACAAACTCAACTGTTGGGTTATAAATAACTCTATGCTGGGTTGTTGATACCCAAACATTGCATGAAACAACCCAGCATAGGTTTATTTATACTTAATTGTAGCACGGCTACTTTACATGTTTCTACAGGGCGAGCAATTTGTGCTTTTGGTTTTTTTTTAGAAGATGATCTGCTGTAAATTTGTGAAATGTTTTGGTTAAGATATTGAACAAAGAGTGTTTTGGAGACATGGAAGTAAATTTCCTCATCTTATGTTTTTTTTCCAGATTTTTGATGCAAGTTCAGCATTTTGAAACATGTCAGCAACTCTTAGTAACTGATAGCTGGGATTGAAAACATTTTTACACAGTGGGGTTAATTGTCACACAGTGTTACAATTAGGGATGCACAATATATCGGCCGACATATTGTTATCGGCCGATAACTACTTATTTATAATATTATCGGTTATCGGTCTGATAGCAAAATTAGGCCGATAAATGAAAGCCAATAAATGATGGATTATTTTGGTTTGTTGAACCACTTCACTTGTTCATTGCTGGCCATGTGGAGTTTTGATTGGTGCTTTTTGTGACATAAGCACGAAGATGACACGTGTTGCAGGCTTAAGAAGAGTATGCTAGTCTAGCGCAAAGACGAGATGTCCGCGGTCTGGGAGTTTTTCATCGTGAAAATAATATGAATATTTATCGGCCTCTATATATCGGTTATCGGCCCCCAAATATAAAGAGTTATCGGTATCGGCCAAAATTTCCATATCGGTGCATCCCTAGTTACAATTAAGCCTCAGGTATACAATGATAACAAAACAATGTAAATACTATTCATTAAAATGAGAACTGTTAATACAATATCAGGTGAAATGAATGGATGAATGTGTGGATATCTATCTATTATAGGCAGATATATAAACAATATTCACCTTTCGTATATAGACAGAATTTGATTGAATTATTTGTGTTTAGGGATGGGACCAAAGTTATCACGGTTATCAATATTATCATGGTTTGGTTAAATTCAGATGGAAATGTTCAAAAAGAACTGATACACACACTTAAAACATTTGAACAAGTTTTATTTTTGAAAATCACAATTTAATATTTCATGTCCCTGAAATTATTTCTGTGGTAAAAAATAAATAAATCTGTCTAATAAGTTTACCATGAATGAATACAATACATTATCCCTTAGATGTCGTCTTGTGCAAAAAACTATGTTGCATGTGCGCGCCTGCGTCAAACTGATTCTGGCTGGACAGGATTTATCGTGACTTTCAAAATCACGGTAATCAAACACGTTTGTAATGATAATTAAATTTTAAACAATAATACTAACCGTCAGGACATTTTATTGTGGTTACTCGTGAAACCGGTAATCATCCCATCACTATTTGTGTTTAATCTTAATTTTCCCTCTTTTTGTTACAATTAACCCCACCTATGGGGTAATTTGTAACCTTTGCACTCCTGTCACTTTCGGTGTAAATGTACAATAACAGTAGGTCCCACAAACAAACTTTAGGTGTTCATTGGTAGCATAGATGTGGGTGTTGATTGTGTAAAAAAAATGATTAATCTAACTTAAATATTTTTTGAAGTCAAAAAGCACATACTAAATACTAGTAATACTTAAATTGATTTTAAGTTAATTGAAATAATACGGAAGCCAAGAGAGGCCATGCATGCACTATTATTATTTTTGCTTGCTTGTTTTCTCGTGATCACATCTTAATTTCTCGTTATCTCGAGATAACAAAAGTTGTTTTCTCGTGATCTCGACATAACAAAAGTCGTATTCTTGAGATGTGATTAAAGCTTACGTGTACTCGATAGAACGTGTTGTTTTGTTTGTAAACAGCAAAAGCACATTTTGCTAAATTAGCATGGATGAACAATGAGATGAACATGAGATTTTACATGGATCAGAGATTCGCTCAAACTGAAATAGATTTGTCAATATTTACAATTTTACAGTGGTGAATTTAGGGACCGTCTTTAAGTTACTCAATAATATACATGTTTATACTTTTAACAGCATTTAAATGGAATGACTTAAAGTCAACAAACAGTCACAAAACCAACGTGTTTATGTGGTTGTCAGCTATAATGCACACTTTTTAGATTTTTGATATTTATTTAAATAAACTATTAAATACTATTGAAGATACAAACGTGTACAGTAGTACTTTAGAGATGGTCCCTAAATTCACGAACATGAATGTCCAACTTTATTTATTTATAGTCTATCGGCTACACATAGCTACACGAGCGAATTAGACCCCAACTCATATGCATTAGCAGTCCACTTCAAAATACACTACATATTATGGACAGGAAATTACATTATGACATTTGGATTATCATGTCAGGATAACGAGAAAATTAAGTCGTGATCACGAGAAAACAACTTTTGTTATCTCGAGATCATGAGAAAACAAGCAAGCAAAAATAATAATAGTGCATGTCCTCTCTCGGCTTCCGTAAAATAAAGTATGAATTTTTTTTTTTTTAAAGACGACAATTTTATATATTGAGTGCAAAATTTTTGCACATTTTTGTATAACTTTAAAATGCGCAAAATGATTCAAATCAACAGCAGAAATTATTTAGCTGGATTTTCCTTGAGATAAATTCCCACAGGCTGCTTAACTCTCAGTACTTTTGACTTGCTAATATAGTTTGGAAAGATACTGAGATAATGGCTGTGATGAAAGGCTTCATTCATGTCAAAGTGAGTGCCAAACACACTCACTGAGATGATCAAGGCAGCCAAACGTCACGTTTTTGGTGCGATCGTCAACAACAGAGCGAAATCGTATTTCTAAACACAAGCTAACTCGTGCAAGTGTTGAGTTAACAGCACCTCTAAACATGAGAATGTTGATGAAATGACAGCAGTAAAATTCTTGTAATAAAAAGCGAATGAAGCGTTCCAGTGTTCCTCTGTGCGGAGCTGTGAAGACTGTCATTAAGACCAGTGCTCTATTGAAATCTAAATTCACTGGAATCATTAGAGGCCTGGACCTCCTTCTTCCTCTCTTGTCATTCATTGGGCAGGAAACCAGATGACTGCTGGGAAATAAACAGCACATCAGTGACTCGGCATTAATGTAAGACAGATAAGAGACTTTCAAGCGTCTTAGAACTATATAATTAGCCATTGCTTTCTTAGCATTTGAATGGGCACTTAAACTTTGAAAGCTCTTATTGTCTTCAGTTACTGCCCTATACTCTTAGCATCAGTTAAGCCTTCCATTCAAGAGGAAATCAAAGGTCCCAACATTAAAATTAAGGACAAGAAGCCTCGCTTTTGTAAATCAAAGACATTTGGCTCTTTTTTGTTTTGTTTTTGCATCCGTTTATTGTTATTTTAATGGATTACTTTCAAAGGTGTCAAAGATAACGGAGATGCTGTCTCACTGACTAGTGGGTGTGCTAGATGTGAAGCCAAACCTCATGAACAGCTTTGAATTTTCTTGCTGAGCAAATTAAACTTTGTGGGAGGAAAAAAATCGAAATAAACTAAAAAAATGTAATTTACTAGTTTGGCAACTCAACAAATTTATCAGTATGCGTTTTCTGGTTACACATTAACTAGATCAGCTATTATTACTAGCTTTAATGGTCTTAAAGGTAGACAAAACCTTAACCAACCTGACAATCATTCTTTTAAAAACACATTAAATATGCACTGTAGTTGTATAATGAGCCAAGGAAATACTTTTTGGTCTCACAGGGACAATGATTATGATGGTGGTCAAGGCTGATGGGCAGCAACAGAGAGCCTCCTCACTGCCGATCTTACAGCAAGAGATACTGGCAGTACCATCTGTGTGCCCTGCTCCTCATCTCGAAGCTTACCAGAACCCACACGGCACTAATGATAGAGGACAACTTGTCATTTGTGTCCCAAATATGACTCTTTTTCCTATTTATCACAACCTTGCATCCTGGCAAGACCAAGCTGCAGTTCTCTGCCGTGGTTTGCCAGTGAAGGACTGGATTATTAGGGCCTAATGATGGGGTCAGCTGCAGGACAAAACCTGTTTAGGAAAGCTGGTGCCCATGTCTCGGACCTGCTGCCGATGGCAGAACTAATCATGTGTGAAAAGGCAGCACGGTGTGGTGGCACCGTTGTAAACCCGCAGGACAGCGAGTGTGACTTGATCCTTCAACCATCGGAAAAGAGCATTAGCCACCATGCGAAAGCTGGTGTCATAAGACAAATCTTGTTACTAAAAGCATCTGTTTAAATGGATCAGTGCATGGGTGATTCTCACGAAAACTTGGTTTTAAAAATGTCAAGCATGAAAATGTAAAAATTGCTTAAATTTACTTTTTTTCCCACCAGACATTGAAAAACATAGTCTGGAGTAAATGGGAACATTAATTTAAAAACTTTTACTTATCATTTAACACTTTTTGTAACATAATTAAAAAAAATTAGTCCTAAAAAATCTCATTACCGCAACAGTCAGAAAACATCAACACTGACATATTTTCCAAATGACATGACAAACCTGAAAGAACATAATTTGGAGATTCTGCACATGCATTTAAAATCAAAGTATTATGCTTCTATTAATTAAATTAACATTTAATAAGCATCTGTTGCGGTAATGATAATCAAAATGTCGTGTAAGCATTCTGACAAGACAATATTTCAAATTAACTGTAAAAAAAATGATCTTACCTGGTAGCCATCTTGAAGTAACTGGTCCATGTGCTTGGTCACTCAAAATCAAACTTTATTAAAATTCTGTATGTGTGCTTAAACTGTTCTCAAAAAGTGTTGCGGAGGTTGAGAACATCAGGCATGGACACATCATTTTCCAAATTTTTCTTCATTATTATTATACATGAATATTCAGTAAATATTTTTCTGTCATCTAAAGTAGTCTAGCAAAACATCCATTTATTTTTTCCCTAATATTTTTGTGTTAATTTGATTAAATTACAACATAACGCATGTTCAAACACAGCCGGACACATTGCGGTAATGAGAATTTCAGCAGAAAATGAGATAAAATTTCCAATTAAAAATTCTTATGTTGAAATCACACATTGTGCAAGGTAGAACACAGTATTGTGTTAATTCTGATGCTTTTTAATGTAACTATATTACACATTTTAAAGCTAAAATCATTACTGCCGTGGTGTTTCAATGGTTTCGTGAGAATCACCCGCAATTTAAAAAATATAGTGGTTCACTTCCAGTAAACTAACCAAAAATATTGATGCCTCATACATAAAATTAAATTCAAATACTCTCTACATTTACTCATTTTGGCAGACGCTTTTGTCCATAGTGACTTACAGTGTATTACAAAGTGTACGATTTATCATTTTATCATTATTACGCAAATTATGCTCTACCTTTTGAGCAATGCTACATTTCCTTTACTGTAGAAAAACATGACTGTAATTGGCTATTAAAAAAACCCTCAATGTCCAGCTGAAACCTTCAGTTTCAATAGAAAACTGCTCTTGATAAGCAATAAAATAATTTCCCAATAAAGCAAAGTGGAATGCACCACCATATGCGAACATTTCAGCAAGATATCAAAATAAAAACTGATACATGCCCAATATTTCACTCTTCATTTGATTTGCAGCATTCCTTAATGACATGACACTCGACAATCCGATTTCATCAGCACTTAAATTCCCACTGAGCATGAGATTACAGCACATTGACAAACATGCAGGGAGGATGCCGAGAGTGACCGGGGGGCTTTAAATTAAATTACATGCACATTTCAAACTCTCAATGGGAGGCCAACAGGAATTAGACCATGTGATGGATGACACAGCCTCACCAAATCTGACAGAGGACAATTATTTTCTCTGTTACCGGTCTATATTCTCATGTCCTGTGGTTGTTATCCTATATTAAGTTGCTTAAACATTTTCCTATTGTTTTTTTGTTATCATTGTGATTGTGTTAAGGTACTGGAATCTTCCTGCACTAACAATTCCCCGCAGCTTTGCAAACACCTTTAAAATGCATAATATGTCATACAGACAGACTTCAATTGAGTTTGATGGCTGATGCTGACATGCATTACAAACAATTGATTCAAGTTCCAATTACCCTGAACAGAGAGGAGCTTTTGACCCATTTAAAAACAGACTATCAAAGCAACCTTTCATATGCTCTTTGGGTAATCACTGTATAATGGCTTGAGAACTTACCTAAATGGCTCAAATTGTCTCTCTCACTTGCTCTCTCTCTTACACACATATGCACTGCTATTATTATCATTGGTCTATGTATTAAACTAGACAGATAAGGATCTTCTCATGTAGTACCAAAATCATTCATTTTTCTATCTTTGAGTATGTTGTTTATGTATACAGAAAGTTTTATGCAAAGCAACCTACAGTGCATTAAAGATTATTGGTAGCGATGGACCGATATATTGCAGTGGCAGAAATATCAAACTATATTTGAATGATTTTTTTTCTCTGCATAGGCCGATAAATCTTTCAATCAAAATTTTTCTGTTACTTAAATTTGTTGTTTGTAATGAAAAGACACTCAGATGTAAAGCCAAAATGACTAATCACTATTCACTTTTTAACATGACATTATATTGTGTCACACACAATAACACACTGGTGTTCAGCAAAATTTTATTAAAACAGTACCGTGAGATGTCAGATCCACATTAATTATGTCTTGTAAATATATTTTAAGTACTTTAAAAGGTTATATTTCTAGATATTATGCATAGCAAAAGTTTATTTAGTTTCACAAATTTTCTGTTTATCTCACATTTGCCGTAATTACATTTGTGTTATATAGGCCAATCAGCCATACTGCTTTTTTAATATCGGTTTTCGCATCGGCCATTAAAAAAAACCCACATCGACCACTAATTATTCGTCATTTTGTGTGCTTTTATTCACTTAATAACAGCATCCCACAGGTGCACTACAGGTGCAACATGAAACATTCAGATTGTTAATATTGAATTTTATTCTGAATTAAAACGATTAATACAGGATACATATTTACATTAATGCATTTGGCAGACACTTTTATCCAAAGCAAACAGTGCACTCAAAGTATGCACTTTTTATCATTATGTGTGTTCCATGGGAATCGAATCCACCGACCACTGCTTATTTAATGCCAACTGACCTACAGGAACACCATATAGACCGTTACAGAAAAAACAACATAAACAAACAACCTTTGTTAACTAAACACAACTTTTGGTAGATTTCCACATCAATAACAAACAGAAGTCCTTTTAGAGTAGTTTATTTTTGATAACAAGCCAAATAAATTACAAGTAAATTACTGTACCTTCATTCATATTTCATATTTAACGCATATCAACTACTACACTGAGCTAACGTTACTGTGTAAAATTAATGTATACGGTATTAGCTCATTCTTGCCTGGCTGCCAAACCTCTCTGCACAGTTGTGATCTATAGGGCTGTCACAATTATGACATTTGGCTGACGATTAATTGCCTGTTTTAGGGCTTTGATGTTTAATTCTCATAGATTTTTTGTTTGTTCATGAATTCATTATTTAAATTAAATATTTTGCAAGGTTTACCTGACAGTAAATATTTATACATATATTTAAAATCAATTATTTAATGAATATATCTTTCAAAAAAAAATAATCATCCCGAAATTGGTAATTGCTGTTTTTGGAAATGTATGTTTTACCTGGCAATTCATACTGCTTATCAAAGTGTTGCAGCATTTCTTTAAATGCTGTTTTTTCACTGTATTAAATGGCTTTGCAATGTATCGCGTTACATTGTCAGTCAAGGAGCGCCATTAGATACGGTCTCGTTTATACAGGCGCTGCAGCTCCCCCTTGTGTTTTTAGAGAGATATGCAATCATTGCGGTAATCTAAAATCATCGCAATGAGGTCAAACAATCGCGATAAGACGATTATTTAATCATTGTGACAGCCCTAGTGACCCATGCTCGCCGTCTCCCCGCATCTTTAGCAAATCAAAACACTTTATTTTTGTTCTGGCAGTTTGCCAGTAGCCAGACCCATAGCCATGCATCCAATAAAACCGTATGCATCTGGTATAAGAACTGACATTAGATTTTATGGCCAGCAGTACAGTAAGTTCAAAAGGTATGATTTCTTTGGCCCTTAGCTAATTAGCATTAGCACTGCATCACAATGAAGGGAAAAACTGTTGTTGTCAGCACTTAATGCAATTCCCCATTGATCTTTAAGCACTTCTTAGGAAAAACAGGAGACAACTCTCTCTGTCATCATGATATTTTGAAATTGCATATAAAGAGACTAACGTGTTCAAACCCCACACTAAAATAATGCACAGACATGCACAGATAACAACAATACGTAAGCAATAACACTAAAATATTCTAATCCAGGTTGTTTAAAATGCTTTTCAAAGGCTGTAATTTTTAACTAAGTGCAACTCCAACAACATGTTATAACAAAAATTAATTTTAACTGCGAAAACATAGGTAAAGAACTACACTACCCACAATGTATAAGTGAGATCCAATTACGATCATAACCGTCATCATGAGACCTCCTGCAGGGGGAACCCCGCTATAAATTTTTGTTCAAATTTATGCTTTGCTGCAATGATATCAAAGTTCCATGAGAAATCATACGAAAGAGTTTGCTTTTAAAAAACTTGTGCGCCACTTTGATGTCATCTGCCTAACAATTCCTGGCTTAGCATGAAGTCAAACACACATGTGAATTATCACTATTATGAATGCACCAATGTTCAGATATTTTTTTACTCAAATATTTAAAATGATCTTTTAATAGCATCATCATATCCTGTGTATTTCTGCTGTTTTGTCTGAATGCTAGGGTATGGCAACTGCCATACTCTGCCATACTCTAACGCTGCCCCTGTGTGACATTATTTGCAAGTTAACTCAAAACATCTACTTTGACGAAAATCCAGAAATATTTTATCGCAACTAAGACATTCTACTTAACATTACATGTTTTATAATACCCAATAGGCAGACGCCTTCATCCAAAGGGACTTACAGTGCATTCAAGCTATACATTTTATCAATATGTGTGTTTCTAACCCATGATCTTTTGAGCTGCTAATGCAACACTCTACCAATTGAGCTATAGGAACACATAAAATATATCCTAAATTTATTAATCTGTCACTTGATATGGTTCACGAGAGGGGGTCCAGTCAGACTCTGGCCACTCTGGTCACACAGTAGCTGCCCAGGATTGGGGCAATTTGGCCATTTTTAGCTTCCTGCTAGTTTGAGCCTGCCAGTGGGCTAGTTTTGTTCCCGAGGCCAATTAGCGAGCCCTACCTTGGCCTGCAGCTAAAAGGCTACTAATGGGAGAATGTAGGGCACAGAGGGAATTCACCTGAGAGGTGTGGAGAGATCCCCACTGAGCTTTAATCTGAGTGCAAATGGGAGGTGGTGACGGTAGTTTGGGGGGCTTGGAGGACCTTAGAAGTTTTTTGCACAGGGCTTCATTGTAACCGATGGTCGTTTGATCCTAAAATAATGAACTTAATAATCTCACAGCAGTAGAAACGGGTGCTGCTCTACTATACTGCCAGGTGTGAGAGAGAGGGAAGAAAACAGACAGTGTTTACATGTGTGTAGTAGGGCCAAGGTGCACAGAGAACAAAACAAGAAAAAAACAATTTTGCCGGAATTTTTTTTCCTGTCTTCCTGTATTATCTGTATTTTACAACCCCAAAACAGAAAAAGTTGGGACAAAGTAGAAATTGTGAGTAAAAAAGGAATGGAATAATTTACAAATCTCATAAACTTATATTTTATTCACAGCAGAATACAGACAACATATCAAATGTTGAAAGTAAGATATTTTGAAATGTCATGCCAAATATTGGCTCATTTTGGATTTCATGAGAGCTACACATTCCAAAAAAAGTTGGGACAGGTAGCAATAAGAGGCCAGAAAAGTTAAATGTGCATATAAGGAACAGCTGGAGGAGGATCAATGTTTAGGAATAGGAATGTTGTCCTATTCTTGTCTAATAGAGACTTCTAGTTGCTCAACTGTCTTAGGTCTTCTTTGTCGCATCTTCCGCTTTATGATGCACCAAATCTTTTCTTTGGGTGAAAGATCTGGACTGCAGGCTGGCCATTTCAGTTCTCAGATCCTTCTTCTACGCAGTCTTGATGTTATAATTGATGCAGTATGTGGTCTGGCATTGTCATGTTGGAAAATGCAAGGTCTTCCCTGAAAGAGACGACGTCTGAATGGGATCAAATGTATCTAGAACTTGGATAAAACTTTCAGCATTGATGGTGCCTTTCCAGATGTGTAAGCTGCCCATGCCACACGCACTCATGCAACCCCAAACCATCAGAGATGAAAGGTTCTGAAATGAGCGCTAATAACAACTTGGGTTGTCCTTGTCCTTCTTAGTCCGGATGAAATGGCGTCCCAGTTTTCTAAAAAGAACTTCAAATTTTGATTCGTTGGACCACAGAACAGTTTTCCACTTTACCAAAGTCCATTTTAAATGACCCTTGCCCAGGGAAAACGCCTGCGCTTCTGGGTCATGTTTAGATATGGCTTCTTTTACCTATAGAGTTTTAGCTGGCAACAGCGAATGACAAGGTGGATTGTGTTCACTGACAATGTTTTCTGGAAGTATTCCTGAGCCCATGTTATTATTTCCATTACAGTAGCATTCTTGTATGTGATGCAGTGCTGTCTTAGGGCCCGAAGATCACGGGCATCTGGTATGGTTTTCCGGTCTTGACCCTTACGCACAGAGATTGTTCCAGATTCTCTGAATCTTTGAATGGTATTATGCACTGTAGATGATGATAACTTCAATCTCATTGCAATTTTTCTCTGAGAAACTCAGAAAACTATTTTTCGCTGCAGCATTGGGGGAATTGGTGATTCTCTGCCCATCTTGACCTCTGAGAGACACTGCCACTCTGAGAGGCTCTTTTTATACCCAATCATGTTGCCAATTGACCTAATAAGTTGCAAATTGGTCTTTCAACTGTTCCTTATATATACATCAAAATTTTCTGGCCTCTTATTGCTACCTGTCCCAACTTTTTTTGGAATGCGCAGCTCCCACGAGATCCAAAATGCGCCAATACTTGGCATGACATTTCAAAATATCCCACTTTCAACACCTGACATGCCATCCACATTCCACTGTGAACAAAATACAAGCTTATGAGACCTGTAAATTATTCCATTCCCTTTCCACTCACAACCTCCACCGTGTCCCAACTTTTTCTGTTTTGGGGTTGTAGGACCATTAGCACATTCTCCCAAATGTTTAAATAAAATCTATATTATTGCACTGTAAAGGCGAAGTATAGTCCAGTTTTACGCATACATTTTCACATTCCCAAAATGTGCACGTGAATTTCGTCATCGGAATAGTAGATTTTGTAATCATGCATACTTTGTACACATAGGTCGCGCATGCGCGTACGGGAGAATTTAGTATGTAGTCCAGTACCGTATTTTCCGGACTATAAGTCACACTTTTTTTCATACTTTGGCTGGTCCTGCGACTTATAGTCAGCTGCGACTTATATGGCAAAATTAATTCATACTGACTAACATGAACCAAAAGAAATCATTACCGTCTACAGCCACGAGAGGGTGCTATATGTTGCTCATGTAGCCTACCCCTGAAAAAAACTGTTAACTGAAACATTAACTTAAAGATAGCAGAGAAAGACTTAGCAAACAAAATGCCCCCAAAAAGAATAATAATTTTCTAAAAAAATGCGACTTATAGTACAGTGGGACTTATATATGTTTTTTTTCCTATTCATGACACATTTTTTGACTGATGCGACTTATACTCCGGAGCGACTTATAGTCCGGAAAATACGGTAGATGCATTGCAAGGCTGTGCATTCGACCGTGCACGTACGTTCGTGTAAACATAAAAACAACTAACTATACTCCGGGCTTTAGTCACCAACTCAGCAGCAGGGTGGTGCACAAATGATAGTCTGTGTCTTCTGTCCTGCAAACAGAAGCTAATCGAGGTAATGATGGGGGCCTTTAAGCTAACTCCTGCCCCATCATTTACTTCAACTCAAATCTTAACCACAGGCCTATTTTTATCATTACTTTTTATGAAACTAGACAAACTTCAATTATATTTAATGGAGAAAGTTACAAACTCATTTTAGATTCATAGAGGAAATTAAAGTAAATGCCGGACATCTATTTGACTCATACTAATAGTGTTTTGTAGATTTTGTTTTGGTAGCAGCAGTATACGGCAAGATAATCCCACAATTATTCGTAAGCCGATTGTCCAGTTTCTATAGGTTAGTTTAAGCATTACAAATATATAGAAATTCACCCATTTGAGTATTCACATACTCATACTCATTCAGATTGTAATTGTTACAAACAATGTAAGGCAGCACAATTACATACATATCCATGATGAATATGCATAACAAAGACCAGCTGTGTGTATTTCATTGGAATACAGAGATGCGACAAAGCAAAATGCAAATGAGTCTCAATTCAGCGGATCCGAAAGGGAGAGAGGACCCATAAAGAGACGGTGACCTCAGGCAGTTTGGTCACCAAGGCCAACCAGGAGAAAAAGTCCAAGGTTGCTGGGGTCATTAGCCTAGAAAGGCTGTTTCCCATAATTGGCATAAATGCCTTCAATCAGGTGCAAGGAGGAGAGAGCTGACCTCTGTCCCTTATGATAGGCACTGGATGGGGGGCTGGAGCGTAATGCACCCATTACAAGCTAGTGAAGTCCAGGTGAATTGGTGTTGCCATTTACTGCACATCCCCTGGCATAGAGGCAAACACACAAAAAACACAGTGGGTTGAATGGAGAAAGGGGGAAGGCAAGCTCTCATATCACTGTTACTAAATCTGAGCAAGGTGTCGCAAATGCGAATCAGAATGCTTGTATCATGCCATGACTGCACTGTAAAAATATATATTTTTATGTTACTTTAACTTAACAAATTAAGTTAAACAATTTCAACTTGTTTTTCTTAGTTATGTCAACTTATCAAAACTTTAAAAAGTAGGTTTAATTGGCTTGTTTAAACTTCATGCATTTTTTACAGAGTGTGTTAAAACATTTTGTTAATCTTTCCTAATATTGTAAAACTATGCAACGTAAACATAGCAAACTGCAAAATATTTTGCACTAGGGCTGCACAATAGTAACGGAAATTGTGATATCTCTGTAAATGGTGCCGTTGACGGTATGTGATACGATAATGCTTAAAGTTTGTAAAATCAATTGGAACTTATTAAAGGAGACATTTTACAAGACTTTTTTAAGATGTAAAATAAATCTTTGGTGCCCCCAGAGTACATAAAGTTTTATCTCAAAATACCATATAAATAATTATTATAGCATGCTTAAATTGCCACTTATTGGTGCAAGCAAAAGTGTGGTGTTTTGGGGTGTGTTCCTTTTAAATGCAAATGAGTTGATAAAATGCAAACACTGATCGCCATGATAGTGGTTCAATTGTGCTGTCAATTATTTCTCTCTCTTTCTCTCTGCACTGGCAGTGCCATGGTTGGGTAGTGCAGATGAAGGGCAGTATTATTACAATAAGATCAACTTCTGACATCACAAGGGGAGCCAAATTTCAATAACCTATTTTTTCACATGCTTGCAGAGAATGGTTTACCAAAACTAAGTTACTGGGTTGATATTTTTTCACATTTTCTAGGTTGATAGAAGCACTGAGGACCCTATTATAGCACTTAATCATGAAAACGACTTTTAAAATATGTTTAAAAACTAAAAATTATATAACCAACATACAGTACGTTTCTTTCTGAAGTGGATCATCTTCCACAAGTCAGAGCACAAACAAGCAATCATTTGTGTGCCTGTCTTTCCTAAAACTTTGACTATACACAACCTTTTGAAGTATAAAATGATTCAGATATTGCAAACTATTGCGATATGCACCTCTGCTATATTCCGATAAATTCAATATATTGTACTATCCTACTTTGTACGAAAAATATGTAATTTATTGATACACACATATAAGTCATATAAGACTTTTAAATATGAACAGTAATTACTTCAAATTGAGTCTTACAAATAAAAATAGCTTTAAAAAAAATCTTCAGCAATAATAATACTGCAGTCTTTGTTTAAATGTATCTTTGAGAAAACATCTCAATGACCTGACGAAAATGATAAAAATGTCAAAAGTCTATTTAAGCTATGAAAGAAGTTTGGAAATTAGTTTATGTTAAGCTGAGATTTATGTTTTCATGTAGAGACACAACTCCCTAAGAATGTAGTCATCCGTGCCAAACTGTTTCATTCACAGCGCCGCTGATAAATCTCACATCACTCTGAGGTTACAGCTCCAAACACAATGTCATCTTCACTCCACAATCCTCAAACACAATATTAATATGCTGCAGGCAAGGCTGGCTTTACGCCCACAAAAGATGCACACTTGAGTCTTTAGTTTCCTTTGTAAAGTGAACACCATGGTTGCAAGTGCACACTGAAGAAGAAAGCAAACAGTCAAACAGCATTACTATTCAAAGGGGCTCATAAACGTGGACACTACATCTAGTTTTGTTATTTTTTAACTATTCGTTTTCAAAATAATATTTGATGTTGCCAGAAATCAAGTAATTGATTTCATGTTCTAATAAGTGAATGTAAGAAATGTAATCTGTTTTTCATTGTTTTTGCATTGTGATATGTGAGTTTGATGGTTCTTATGTAAACACTTTTTAGAGAAAGATTTCCTTTTTTTTTTTACATTTATTGACACATCTTCTTTGGGCAGTAAAGCCAGTGTGCAGAATGTGTTAGGACCATGGGTTATGCATATTAAAACTTTTATACTGGCCTCAGAAGCACCTTGTGATCTCTCTGTACTAAGTGCTGGGCAGCAAGGTCATAAATCACAAGCTGTGAGGGGAATATCTCATTGGCTGCCTGCATTGGACCGCCTGTGCTAGGATTAAGAATCTAAAGCTAATGTCACACAGACCCCTGAGAAATCTAAGACAAAACGGATAAATGCAGGAGACCCTGCACCCCACACTCCATCACACTCATTTTAAGTGGGACGGGATGTTTCGTAAGGCATGGCAGGGTGCCATCTGCATATACACAAATTACAAAAATGTCATTGTGCTTCCTCATTATATATAATATAGAGAAAGTAAGAGACACAAACACATATACTACTGCATATAAAGTATACACGGCATAAACGTGTATATTGCATAACATAAATGATAAAACACAATTTAATTATTCAGATGTTCAAAACAATCATGTAAATGGTTGGAAAGAATTTAGGGTTGGACATTACAAGTGTGATGAGGCACTTGGTAAATAAGCTATGACGTCCTCTTTTAATCTTCTTTTAGGTCAATAGGGTAGCAGCAGTCTTTTGGGGGGGTTTATTAAAAAGGATAAAGCGTCTCTCTAGACACATACGGCTAATGCTTTCCTTTGGGAATGCTCAAAGTTCATGTGCTCTGATATCCAAATCCCAGCTACCCTCTGCGTACACACAAACATTAACATACAATGCCATGGACTTACATATTACATATTTATTCACATAAATGAATTTTACATATTTTTTTCTTTTTTATAATTATTGCCAAATAGCCTGTATATCTATAAATAGTATAAATACAATTTATAAATACAAATACCATCCCGAGCAGTCGCAATAAAAGAAAGGAATATGTCGCAACTCGCCGTCCAAATAAATAAAAATGGCATTTATTACCTTCCAAGTGGAGCACTTAAATCTGTCATATCTCAAGTGAGGAACACTTAAAACAACTAAAGCGAGATAAGCAGCGGCTGTTGAACGCTTACTTCCTCTCGACCCCCGGGAGGAGGAGGTATCCATCAACAGATGCCCTCGGGTGGAGGATAACAAATTTGTTCTTTTATATAGCTTGCATAACACCGCAGGGGCGCAATAGTAAGACGGCATGTGGCCGGATGTCGCATTCTGTCCAGTTCAAACCACATTCCCATGGTTCCCTATAGTAAGATGCTCACCGCAAACACCCCGTCTGAGATGAAGTTTACTGTTCAGTGCATATAGGGGGAATTATTGTATATATCTAGTGGCAAGGAAAGCCGATATATTTTTGCGTAGGTCTAACCCTAACTGTTTTCCCCGAAAATTCTGTCAAATCTATTAAGTTACAGTCAAATTAAATAAAGCAAAGTTAGGTGTTACTGTATCACCATGATTATACTGTTAAGACCAGAAAACAGGATACTAAAGTTAAGGACCGCTTTCACGTGCTAATGATGCTTCGTTTTGACGGTGCAAGTTACATTATTGACCTAAGCCATATGTACGTACCTAACATATACTTGGATATTTCAGAAAGTACACCATTTGAGTAGCAGTTCCCAAAAGGAGGGCAGAAAGCACCCTACCTTACTCATGAAGCTTTGGAGCAGTGGGGGACAGAGAGCACGTCGTGTTTACCAAAAGCAGTCAAGCTTTATTAGTGTGCTTCCAGGCCCCTAGAGGGCATTATAGGCGCACTCACGTGAACACGCAGCACCTTAAATTGTGAAATATGAACTTTGCTCATAATAATGTAAAATGTATAGTAATTTTTAAAAAATAATTTAAAAAATGTGTGCGCACAAAATCTTTGTAGGAACTTTATAAGTGCATCACAATACAAAAAGCAGTGTAACTTACTTTAGTATTTATACAGTATAATAAACTGTAGTAAAATGTCTAAATACTGTGTTTGTTAAAGTATACAACAGTACTTCAGTTTATCAATTCACTATAGTTAATACAGAATACCATAGCACTGACAATATTTGTATATACATAAAAAAGAGTAATTACTAAACAGCATATTTTAACATTTTACTATTGTAAATACTAAAGTATTTACAAAATGTTTTTATGTGGTAAAACTGTGAAGTATGTGAAGGTTATTAAAACTAAACTCATTAATGTGTATTTAATAAGTTTAGAAAAATATGTTTGAATGTTATATGATTTTATAACTATCTTCTGTACCTTCGTTTCGAAGTGCTCTGATCATACCGTTTAAGTCGTTGATGTTGACAATAAACTTATCTAAACAAACGTATTAGTTTTCCACGTCTTGACGCATTGCGCAGTTGGAATGTCATGACATTAAAATTCCGCGAGAGCGAGTTAATAAAACGCGTTTAGAATCTCTCTCGCGGTACTTTGAGGTCACACGTCGATCAATCTGCGCAGCGACGCATGTCAAACACATCTAATGACTAGTGGTGTAGCAGTAGCTTGGGGGTATTTGCAGGATGTTGGATGGAAACCAAGGCAACGGGACGCTGTTCCTCCCCTTTCTGCACTTTCTCGAAATTAAATCTCTGCAGCGCGTGCATGAAACTAACCAGGCCAAATGTAAACATGACGTTGTTCGCGTTGAACATGCTTTAAGAAGACTTCATCAAAGTTTTGGACTGTTTGTCTTAACAAGGACAACAAACATGTCAGAAAAGGAAGAGCAGTTTTCAGAGGATCTCAGAGTGCAGTATTTTGGAGAAATACTGTGCCGGATGCTTAACCTGCAAACTAATACGTGGGAAAAATTTGTCAACCTTGAACAAAATCAAATACTTTTTACAAAGTTTTTCGAAACAAGTACAAATCTGTTATTTTTCACCTCGACGGCGTCCAGTGAGCTTACAATTTCTACAGAGGTAAGCCAATATAGGCTATTGTGTATTTGTTTACATTTGTGTCTGAGATTAATATTTAATGCATGCAAGATGGTTGCTTTATATATGAAGTGCTTATGACTTCAACTTGCATTTTAGGTTTGTCATCTTTCTGAGCGCAAGAATGTTTACATTCTCAAGAAGGAAAATGTGCCCATCTACCCAGAAAACTGTAAGGGTTCTTTACTCTTTGGGGTTGTGTCACCCACCTTTCTGGCACAGCTGTCAGACACAATGGAGAAGGTAATGAAGCCTTGTTATTAGACCTTTAAGAAATGTATTCAGATTCACGTTTGATCTGCTAAAATAAATACAAATCAATAACAATAAAATATCAACAAGTAATTTCAGATGATCAATTCTGGTAAATTTGACATTTTTTGTATCAAGGTCTATTTGCCGGTTCTGTCTAACAAGAAGAATCACCAGATATGGCCAAGGACAATATCACAGGATGTGATGAAACACATAGAGAATTTGCAAAGCAAGATGTCTGTTGTGAGAGGACAGTTGTATGGGAAAACCATTCTGCCACTCCCTGCCATCAGTGACTGGTTGGACCGCTGTGAAGAGGAAACTATCACACTGTATGACAGGCTTGACTTTTCCTGTAAAAGTAGAAACATCTTACATCTTTTTGGCTCAAATGTTAACAGATTATCAATTTAGTAATAATTAGCTGTATTTGGTTTGGTTATTGTCTTGTAATGTGACTTATTATGCATCATATAAGAATAAGAAGCATAACAGTATGTTTATTTCTTGGCTACAACAATAATCTCTTTTTTCTTTTGCAAACAAGACAAGATAGTCACAATAGAGCTGGAATATATGCAATAGAGTCAATGGTCATCAGCTGGACACACATGATTCATAAAGTCTTAAAAGAAGATTCTGGTGATTTGATTGTAAAGGGACTAAACCCTGGACCACAAGCTGAACTTGACTTCTGGAGTTCCAGGAAAACAAATATACAAAGTATTCATGAACAGGTTTGTCCAGAAATTAACATTTTACACCTTATAAGCAGCTGAAATAATGTTGCAATTTAATGGTTAAGAAAATGATACATTTTTGCAGTGTACAGTAGCAATGCACTAAATCATTGTAAATATTAGCTTCAGAATCCAGGTGTTCAGAAGATGATGAGAATTCTGGAAATAATAGAAAGCAGTTATTTCTCACCATTCAAAACTTTAACGGAGGACGTTTTAAAAGGTATGTTATTTTACTCATTTTCTTTAATCACTAGCTTGTAACATTATAATGTCATTTAGTATTTAAAGAGCTCGGATGCAAAATCCGCTGAATGCCACCTCCGTGAAAAATGAGATAATGATATTGACCGTAGGCTCTCGGCACAAAGAAAGATATTTTGAGGAATGGTTGGAACATAATCGTTTCATGAGCCATATTCAATGACATAGTATTTTTTTTCCTACAATGAAAGTGAATGGGGCTCATGATCAGTTTGGTTCCAAATATTCCTCAAAATATCTTCCTTTGTGTTTATTAGATCAAAGAAATTTATACAGGTTTATAACAACATGAGAGTGAGTAAATGATGACAGAATTTAAATTTTTGGGTGAACTACTTTTTAAAAGTGGAGATTTTTTGCATGTAATTAACAAAAGACAGTCAAATTTGTTAAATACCAATGAAATGACTAAAGTGACATTTGTGAAAACAAGGCATTTCAGGTACTGATGAATAACCTTTTCATTGGCATTAAAGTGAAATTACTGAACCTAAATATAAGTGTCGGATAAAAAATAAGCTCATGTACAGGAAGCACTTAGAGGGTTTTGCATCTAAGCTGAGCTCTTCGTTTCATGTCATTCTACACAAGGTCAATGTATTGGAAACGAAAATATTCGTCCCATGTAGCACAAATGTGTCTATAGCCATTATGTTATTTTCCCTCAAGCTTTGCAGGAGGCCAAAGCTATAGACCTTCACCTTCAACCTCTGAGATCACTGCTATCTCAAATAGAAGAAAAAGACTTCTCATCTCTCCATGCACTCATCCAACCAGTCTTTCATGTGATATTTCTCATATGGTCCCACTGCTTATTTTATCATTCGCCGAGTCGTATCGTTGTGCTGCTGCAGGAGCTACACAACCTGCTCATTCAGCAGGTACCACATAGAATCTATATTGTCAGAATAGTAATTAAAAATATTATTCCTGTAACACAAACATTGCATCTTTTCTCCAACTAGGCCACTTCATATCTCCATGCAGAAGAACTGATGAGAACAGAGACTGAAGATGGCTTGGAGAAGTTGCAGATTGTGGTGGAAGTTTTTCAGCACTGCAGGGAAACATTTAGGAAATACAGAGCGAAAGTGGCTGCTTTGTCCAGTCCCTGCAGTACACAGAAGTGCTGGGATTTTCCACTGGCTCTTGTTTTTACCAGATTTGATGTCTTCTTATCACGGGTTTCACAGCTGAAGGTAAGCAGTTGTGTATACGCTCACAGTTTCATGTTGAGTGATAATATTCACTCTCATTTCTTGTATTTTTATAGGTATACATAGTGAAAAATTACTATTAGTTTATTTGATACTTTTTTTATTTCTACTGTTTATTTCAACTTTTAACTTCATTGCCATGTTTTTAATACATAATTGTACCCTAGGGACCTTTAAATGCACAATTGTACCTCCACAGTACCTGCTTATTCTGAGAGTTTATGCTTTATGTTTCCAGGGTTTTTTCTCCACAGAGCTGGAGTTTCAGAGGTTGGAGAAGCTGATGTTTGGAGGACTCAGAGGAAGAGTTTACACTGAGCAGGTCTCACTGCTTCACTCAGAGTTTCTCCAGCTCTGCAAAGTAATACGGGACTGTGCATACAATCCCCTAGATTTCACTTCTCAGGTATGATTTGATTTGAGATCTGTTCAGGTTCTTCCTGAACATAAAGTTCGTTTTGACCTATAAACAGTCTTAACGTATGTAATTCGCTTTGGGTCTCTGTTGCTATAGTTCCTCTGTGGTATGTACTAGTATCATGCTGATTGTTTTATAGAGAGCAGCAGGTTATCTTTCAAAGATAGGGTGAATATGGATACAGCACAATACTTGAGGACAGGTGGCCAGAAAGCTTAGCAACCTTAGCAGTCTTTACCCCGAGGAATAATTGCTCTCATAATTCATCTTTAGTTCTGTATGTCAACAGTATCTCAATGTTATTGATGACACTTTATAATAATGTTCATAAATAAAGGTCTGTGACAAAACAAAAAAGCACACACATCAACTTAAAATTGGTGCTTGACCAAGAACACTACCAGAGCAGAAAAACATACAAGTGCACCATATACAATGAAGAGCCTGCATCTATTTCTTTTTTTTTTTTTTACTAATTTTCATAGTTTTAGAGCTTTAGTGTGCCAACTTTTTATATATTTTTCTACATAAATGAATGTCAGTAACAAAAAATTACCTAGGCCTAAAGTGGCAAATCATGAGCTAACTATGTTCATTTTATTACAAATATTAACCCTTTAACTGCCACACCAAGAAAAAGGCATTTGAAAAATTTTTTGTTTGCATTTCTGATCTCCTTATGTCACCACTTAACACAATCAATGTATTTTTTTTCAACACATCCCATCATTTTTTAAAAATCGGCCTCTACCAAACGGTTGATATGTCACTTAAAGGAATTCAAACACATACTATGGAAATTAGAAAATATTAACTATAATACTAATTTTTTACAAACATAATCCAAATAAAATGGTTTTGTATATTAAATCTTCTTTATTTATTGAAGTATAACATATTAAAATATTTCAGGTTTTCATTTTAACGCAGGACATGACATGTTTTCATGTTTTTTGCAATAAAAATGACAAAAATTAACAAAAATAAGGATATTCTGCATTTAAAACCTAAAATAAAAGAAGGCCAAAGATAGTAATACAATGGCATATTAGTATTTTATGATTTAAGAAACACACTGTCAAGTTTGGTAGTGCAAAATAATGTTTTTTGTCTTTTTTTTAGATAAATTAAAGGGGTCACGGCATGAAAATCTGAGATTTTCCATGTTTAAGTGCTATGATTGGGTCCCCAGTGCTTCTATCAACCTAGCAAATGTGAGAAAGATCAATCCACTAACTTAGTTTTGGTAAACCATTCTCTGTAAGCATGTGAAAAAACAGGTAATTGAAATGTGGCTCCCCTTGTGATGTCAGAAGGAGCCCTTATTATAATAATACAACCACTTAATTTGCACTTTCCAAAAACAGCACTGCCATATCCAGTGTTTTAATCAAGAGAGGTAGAGACAGAGACAATAATTCACAGCACAACTAAGTTTCAATTTCAACAAACCACCATCATTGTGATCTGTGTTTGCATTTCATCCGCTCATTTGCATTTTAAAGGACACACCCAAAACTGCACATTTTTGCTTATACCTGCAAAGTGGCAATTTTAACATGCTATAATAAATTATTTATATGATATTTTGAGCTAAAACATCACATATGTGCTCTGGTGACAGCAAGGATTTATTTGTCTTCTTAAAAAAGTCATGTGGCATGGCCACTTTAACATTTATTTTTAAACCAGCAATGCTGTGTAGAGTACGTCAAAGTTGCACACTATCCTTCAAACAATTTAAAACCTCATTTAAGAAGTAATTATTGATTAATTAATGAGTAATAATGATTTCCATACATTAATTATATGAATTCATTATAGTTATTTCAAAAAAATATCCAGAAGTGGCAAAAATACATACTTAAGAAATGATCTCAATATATTAAATAAGAAATAACAATAGCTGTGTCATATTCATAGCTGTGAATGATCAAAAATGTATATTTCATAGCAAATAGTACACTCTGACAGCAGAAATGGATGATCTGAAAACATTACCCTAGCTTTTCTACTTTTACCATTAAGTGACAAATCAACCGTTTGGTTGAGCATGTTTTTGAAAAATTATTCAAAACATATGAAAGTTTTTTCATGGCACCAAGTAACATAATTTTGTAAAGTTAGGGCTCTTACAGTGTAATATGTCAAAAAAATATGGTTTCCTTGCAAAATTTCAACAAGAACAGTTCATATAACAGAAGTGATTTTTTTATTTCTAAAATCCACATAACAAGATGTGTTGTGACAAGTGCTGTTGATTGATACATTGGTATCTAGTGGATTTTTTTGGCAAAACATATCTTACACAAATAGTAGAGATGGCTCAATCAGCTTGAGTTAAGTAAGGTACTCCTCTCAATAAAATATAGGGACTCAAAATGTGCTCAACCGTTTGGTTGAGCTGGCAGTTAAAGGGTTAAAGGGGACCTTAAACAAAACTTTTTTATATGTAAAATAAAACTTTTGTGTCCCCAGAGTATGTATGTGAAGTTTTAGCTCAAAATAACATAGATAATTTTTTATAACATTTTAAAATTGCCACTTGAAATTAAAACTCAATTGTGCTATAAATTTTCTCTCTCTCTCTCTCTCTCTCTCTCTCTCTCTCTCTCTCTCTCTCTCTCTCTGCACTAAATTGAAGTGCTGTGGTTGGATAGTGCAGATTAAGGGGCGGTATTATCCCCTTTTGACATCACAAGGGGAGCCACATTCCAATTACATATTTTTCACATGCTTGCAGAGAATGTTTTAACAAAACTTTGTGTTTACTGGGTTGTTCTTTTTCACATTTTTTAGGTTGATAAAAGCACTGGGGACCTAATTGTAGGACTAAAACATTGAAAAAGCCAGATTTTCATGATATGTCCCCTTTAAAATAAACTTATTTAATAGATATTAATGATATTGAATAGCTGATCCTTTGACTTAATTGTAGCATTTTGTTTTAAGGAATTTGACAAAGACTACATGAATTTCCAAGAAAAGGTGGCAGATTTTGATCAACGACTATCCCGAATTCTACATCTGGCCTTTCAAGATTGCTCAGGATTAGAATCTGTTTTCAAAGTAAGTTTTTATTTTTGGATGAGCATGTTTTAGTTAATTGATGGTTTCCCGCAGCTTATAGTCCTACACTGTAAAAAAAATCCGTAGAAGTTACAATGTTATTGCAGCTGGGTTGCCGGAAATTTACCGTAGATTTACGTTTATGTTATTTACTAGCAAGAGTTTGTTCAAAGTTAAATAAATTTTAAATATTAACAAGTCTTTATCTTTACAGAATAAAACTATACAATAACAGCCTCATGCAAAGCATTCTGGGAACCAGAAATCATCATTGACCTTTTTCTGTTTTTTGCTTCAGATTTTGTTTTCCAGAATGTTTTGCTTAATGCTGTTTTTGTAGTTTTACTCTGTAAAGACAAAGACTTGTAAATGTTTAATGTTCATTTAACTTTGAACAAACTCTTGCCAGTAAATAACATAAATGTAAATCTACGGTAAATTACCGTCAACCTAGCTGCAATTTCTACTGAATTTTTTTACAGTGTAGACTAAAATGCATGTTTGAGCTGTCTTAACTGAAAACAGCATCTTAAAATATATCAGTGCCATTGTTTTGTCTCAAGATGCACACCAGTAATGTGTTTTTTAATGTTTAAAAAAAACGACTTCAATGTCCCAGTATAACTGAGGCCTTGTCCTGGCTTAATCTAAACCCTGCCTGGAAACCGCCGATAAATGGTTAAAATGAACTAAAGCATATTTCAAACTGCATCTCTTTAAAGTTGGTAGCTGTGCTCAAACCTCTCTTGGACAGAGACATCATAAAGGAAAATTTTACTCCTAATTTCACCAAAGTTATTCAGCTTCTGGAGGAGGAGCTGGACAGATGCAAACACCTGTTGGATTCTCACCTTAAACAGGTAAAGTAGCTATTCTTCAGCAAAAGATGTTGTTCTTGTGCATAACTGACATTGTGTCATTTTTCATTCATTTTCAGAAAAAGAAAAACAAACTGCGCCTGAGCAAGAACATGCCTAAAATGACAGGAACGCTGAAGTGGATAAAAATGCTTCGGGAGAGAGTTCAAATCCCCTGGAAGAATTTCAGTTTGGTTTTTGATATGTAAGTGTTTTAAAATGTGTTTGTTTGTTTGTTTAATGCTACAAATTAATCTGAGGAAGCTGGTCTTTCACAGGTCTATGGAAGAAGCAGAGATGGAGGTGGTCTATCATATGTATGCTGAGATGTCTACATGCTTAGATGAGTACGAGAAGCATGTCTATTTTAGCTGGTGTAGAGATATTGATCAAGTCTGTCAGATGAACCTGGATCGACCCTTGATCGTAAGAGATCCCAGTACTGACCTACTGTCAGTAAATGTCAATCAAGAGGTAAATTTAAATGTGTATCACAGCATACGGTATTATTTTCAGTTGTTAGGCATGCTAAATATGTAACTGCTAGTTTGGGGGGAATTGTTCAGTGTAGTCATTTGCATAATATTGACTTTTTTACCCTAGCTGATTGCTGTGTTGAAGGATGTGAAACAACTGAAAATTCTTAATCAGTCAGACATCCCGTCTGCTGCTATAAAGGTGTATGAGAATAGGGAAATCTTTTTTAAGGTTAGTGAAAAATAATTTCTTACTATTCTTACTTTTTAAGTTTGCTTTTTACATTGCAAGTTTTACCTGATCTCCCGCAGAACCTTGGGAGCCTACATTTACTGGTGCAATGGTATAACAAGATAAAACACACAACCCTTGAGGTGGAAGCTCCTCTAATTAAGAAAGAGTTGGAAACTATTGACCAGCAGCTCCATCGAGCAGAAACTGAGCTTACATGGCAAGACCAGAGCTGCTGGGACTACATATGTATTCTGAAGGACACAATCTATCAGCTGGAGAGAAGACTTCAGAAAACCAAAGACAATATTGGAGTTGTGGAAGATCTGATAAATGGATGGAGCAAACAGTCAATGTTCAGCAGGAAGGACAACAGGAAAGACACATTACTGCAACTTGAAGATAGAGCAGCACGAGTTGCAAAGTGTTACAGTAACATCAGGAATGATGGAGAAACAATCCATAAGTTATTACAGGTGAGTCCCGTTTCTATTTTTTTTTATTCAACTCTTGTTTTGTTTTAACACTCTTTTTTCATTTCCAGGAGAACATGGTCCTCTTTAAAGTGGAGGGTTCCTCAGGCATGTGGAAAGCTTACTTGGAGTATGTGGATGATATGGTGGTGGAGGGATTTTTTCGTGCTATCTCTACTTCTCTGGAGTTTCTCGTTGATAATATGGAGACATCAGTAGGGCAGGCTCCACTGTTTGAGGCTCAGATGCTGCTAACGGGATCTGAGATTACATTTAGACCCTCTCTGGACCGAGATGTTGGAGATGGACTTCATGAATTGGTGGAAGAGTTACTGGGAGATGTGTTTAAGATGTCCACGCAGGTGAAGAGGCTGGCAGCTCATCTGGGAATGGAGGACTACCAGGTATGCACAGTTAGATAAATTAGTTTATACATTGTTTTGCATTATGGAAAAGAATTCACAAGCAATAGAGAGGATGAAATTTAGAAGCTTAAAGGAGCATTTCACCCGTAGAAACATTAATCTTTATTGAAAGTGTGTCATATTTGTAGTCAAAATGTAACATACATTTTGAATTTGGTGCATATTTGACCTAGAAAAGGGGTGTTTGTAGTCTCACCCCCTCAACAAAGATATTGGACTTCCTTCTTTCAATGATGCACAAGGATGATTTTTACATCATTGAAAGAAGGAAGGGCAACATTGAAATCTGTATTTCTCCTGTCTCAGTGGCAACTGAGGAAATGATGCACGACCATTCAAAAACATGACTGGGGTTCTAACTATACAAAGTATAAAGCAAATGGGTGAAGTGTCCCTTTAAACAACTGGAAGAATAAAACTATACTGTGGGGTCCAAAGGTTTGTGACAACAACAGAATTTAAACTTAAGAGAAGAGTATAAAGAGGATAAAGAGTATAACAACAAAAATGTTATAAATGGTTATTTGTGGAACCTTTAAAGGGACACTCCTCTTTTTTTTGAAAATGTGCTCCTTTTCCTGCTCCCCTGGAGTTGAACATTTGATTTTTGCCGTTTTGGAATCCATTCAGCCGATCTGGCGCTGGCACTTTTAGCATAGCTTAGCACAATCCATTGAATCTGATTAGACCATTAGCATTGCGCTAAAAAATAACCAAAGAGTTTCAATATTTTTCCTTTTTAAAACTTGACTCTTCTGTAGTTACATCGTGTACTAAGACCAACAGAAAATTAAAGGTGCGATTTTCTAGGCAGATGTGGCTAGGAACTATACTCATATTTTGGCGTAATAATCAAAGACTTTGCTGCTGTAACATGGCTGCAGGAGGCGCAATGATATTAGGCAGCAGCCGAAAATAGTCCCCTTAGTAACTTTCAATGGCAGGGGACTATTTTCAGGCAGTACATAATATCACTACACCTGCTGCAGCCATGTTATGACAGCAAGGTGCTTGATTATTACGCCATAATGAGAGTATAGTTCCTAGCCATATCTGCCTAGAAAATCTCAACTTTTATTTTTTCGTCGGTCTTAGTACACAATGTAATTACAGAAGAGTCAAGTTTTAAATAGGAAAAATATCAAAACTCTTTGTTCAATTTTTTTGGGTGATGCTAATGGTCTAATCAGATTCAATGGATTATGCTAAGCTTAGGGGTGTGCATTGGCACTGCCCTCACAATTCGATTCAATTACGATTCACCAGGTAACGATTCGATTCGATTCTACGATGCATTGCGATGCATCAGAATTCTACTGTACACAACAAGGCAAATTTTTAGTGCAAGTGCAACTATTCGCAACAAAAACGAAAGCTTAGCAGCTTTAAGACAATGAAAATTATATACCTGAGATGAGAATTTACACACAGCGTAAGTCTTTTCTAGTTTTTCCATTAACTTCGTAGAATCCGAATGTGCCCATATGTCCACTTTCCATGGAAAAGGGTGCGTTTTTATTTACCCGTCTATCACAGTCATCTCTCTCCGCCTTAGCCATCTTGATTGTTGTTGTTATGCCCCCAGAAGTAATTGAAACTTCACAACTTTATTGTCCACTCGAGGCCAAAATAATAAACAGTGACATAATCGATTATGGCACTTTGCTGCATCGATGCTGAATCGTGCATGTGCGCATTGCCGAATCGATTATTGTTGACACCCCTAGCTAAGCTATGCTAAAAGCGGTACCGCCACACTCAGAGATCAGCAGAATGGATTTCAAAAAGGTAAAAATCAAATGTTTAACTCTAGGGGAGCTGGAAAATGAACATATTTTCAAAAAAAGTGGAGTGTCCCTTTAAGATTTTTTTTGGAAACCAACAATGGTTGTTTTATGGCATTGCTATGAAGAAAACTTTTTTTATATCTCCTTTATTAAGTGTATGATACTAAATGATTCTTTTGGCCACTAATCAAAATTTGGGACACTAGATATTCTTTGGCACGTTCTCAGGTTATGCTGAGATAACATGGACCTGTTTTTTAACAGACTTGTATTACACATTAGTATTGTGTTGTTAAAAATAAATTTCAATTTGTTTCCTTGCAGTATTCAAGATCTATAAATCATTGCATTTTATAATCTACATTTATCTATAATTGTTTTGCTATTTTGACACCCCCCCCCCCCCCAATTTTCAGTAAATAAATGCAAATTGACATGCTTTTATTATGAATTTGGCAGAAAATGTTGTTGGTAGTTGAGAGAATGAAACAAAAAATTTACACATACTTATAAATTGTAAATCTAGAAGGAACTAAAAATAATCTTGAAGTGGTTTCTTATTTTTTCCCACGGCTGTATAAAAAAAGTTTGCATTAGTGAGTACTTGTGCTTCTGTATAAGAATTGTTTTGCTGTTTTTTCAGCCTGATGTCGAGGACATGTTGGACCTCTTGGATCTCAGAAAGGAAGTGATGGAGAAAGTTGATAATGTCACGAAGAAAGCCTTAAAATACCAGAAAGCATTTAACGGCTACGCTCCCCTGTGGCTTGATGACAGGGTTGAGTTTCTCAGGCAGTTCCTCATGTATGGTCATGCACTAACAGCTCAGGAGGTAGAAATATATGGTGAAGAAGATGCATTTCCAGAAAATCCTCCCACCACAGTGCAATTCAAAGAGCAGGTGAAACTTCACAGCTTTTAAAGCTTCTCCATAAATATCAGTTTTGGAAACAGTACAAGACATACTACTAATTTGTCATACAGAAGATAATGTAGATATCAGTCAATAAATTGGTTTTTAATAGTAGGGGCAAGTGTTTGTCTTGTTATTAGAGAATTGTTTCCATTGAAAACAGATGAATCATTATGAAGAAGTGCATGCTGAAGTCAGTTGTTTGGAAGACTGGCAGGTGTTCGAGGGCTGGTTTAAAGTGGATATCCGTTCATTCAAGATCAGTCTTTTAAACATAGTGAATAAATGGAGCTGGATGTTTAAGGAGCACTTGATATCCTACGTTACGGAAAGGTGAGAGCCCCTTCTATAATGAGATACTGTTGAAATCATTTTAATACCCTCATTTTCCACTCCAAATGCTTTTTCTGTGTCAATAAAAGTAACTTATTTCTGTTGGTTTGTAATTTGATGTATTTCAGTATTAGTGAACTGGAAGACTTTATTCTCCAGGCCGAATCAAGGCTTAAAGTGCCAGTGCATATTGGAGACTACCAGGCTCTTGTGCAGGTCATGGGTTACCTGCTAGCTATTAGAAACAGACAGCCTGGGACAGACCAGCTTTTTACACCCATCCGAGATGTGGTCGCTCTCTTGAAGCAGTATGGAGAAACCTTACCTGACAGTGTTCATGTACAGCTTGAGGTGAGGGATAATGATTTGATGGGGTAGGTGTGTAATCTTCAAAGATTTATTTTATTTCCCACATTGTGTCAAAACTGATCTTTTTGCTTTGATAATGTTTCTTCAGCCACTTGAAATTAATTTGCTGCGAGCTGTAATCACTCAAACTTGATCTCTTTGTCAAAAGGTCTAAGATTGTGATTTCAACAAAATTATTCATTGACCAATTTGTTATGTTTATGAGGAATACAAGAGGTCATGTAAGATAAAAAGTGCCTGTGCGTTTTTAACACATGACGTAAATGCAATAATAGAGAAGCTTGATCAATCTATCAGAAGATGAGATCAGTTCTGAATGCTACACTGTTAGAAAAAGATGGTCAATATGTACCGCAGATGTCACTGGGCCAGTACCTTTAAAAAAGGTCCTAATATGTACCATTAAGAACATATACAGTATTGTGCAAAAGTCTTAGGCCACCACCACCAGACTTGTTGTTTTAAAAGTTTTAATGTCCATCCATGTTTACAAAAAATACAGAAAATGTGTACAAAAAAATAAACTTTCAGAACTAAATGTGTTCTTTAGGCATCGTCGGTGTTTAATGTGACCTTTCTTGGCACTAAATACATCTTGAGTGTTGAATGAAGTAAAAAGACTAATTTCTTTACAATTAGAAATTAGGATTTAATTTTATTTAGGTTTAAGAGATCCTGCTATTGCTCAAGTGGAAGGGGAGTTTACCCTAAAAACTTGATGCATCAGTTTACATTTTTAATACAGTTTTTAATACTATACACATTTCCTGTATTTTCTGGATGTATTCTATTAAAGAGACTGAGAAACAATTAATATGATCACTATAACATTGCAAAAACAACAAATCTTTTGTGGGATGGCGGCCTAAGACTTCAGCACATTTGGTATCAATATATACTCTACTGATAAGCTCTCTTTGGTACCAATATGTACCTCTGAGGTGCTAATATAAACGCTTTCATTGCAGTTTTCTTTTTTTTTTTGAAAGCGCACAGCCCCAGTGATAGTTTGGGTACTTATTTTGAACATTTTGTCTGACAGCGTAGTTTTCCATAAACCTAAAATAAATCATTAACTGCCATAAACAATTCTATTAAAATAGCTTTACATGACTAGATTTTCAAATTAAAACATGCTAAGAAAAGCAAGGGGACTGTATTTGCAAATGCTGTGTGGTGCATGTAAAACCTTATTATAACATTTATGAACTTGTATCAGAAGTTGCCAGAGAAGTGGAAGAGCTTGAAGAAGTTGGCGTGGACAGTGAAACATGAGGTCGCTCCTCTTCACGCTGCAGAAGTGGTCATCATCCGCAGGAAGTGTGTAGACTTTGAGGTGAGTTTTTCTGATTATTTGATATAGATTTTGAAAGTTCAAGACTTTAGCCTTACCTTATTTGGATCTACAGGATAAATATCTGCTTTTTGTACAAAACTTTAATATTTTTGCCAAATGCCAATTCATATTTCTTACCTTAGAAAAACCTGAAACATTTTCGAGAGAGGTTCAAAACAGAAGCACCCCTCCAATTCGCCACAGAGAAACCATACACTCGCCTGGATAAAGTAAATGGGACTTTATATTAATTCACCAACCATTATACCACAGTATTCATTTGCATTTACAGTACTGTGCAAAAGTCTTAGGCCACCACCACCAGACTTGTTGTTTTAGAAGTTTTAATGTCCATCCATATTTATTTTTCAATCTATTTTATAAGATACAAACAGAAAATACCGAAAACATGTACACAAAAAAAAAAAACAATTTTCGAACCTTAATGTCTTCTTCAGGCATCAGTAAGTATTTAGTGTGACCTCTCTTGGCATTAAAAGGACAATCCACTTTTTTTGAAAATAGGCTCATTTTCCAGCTTCCATAGAGTTAAACATTTGATTCTTACCGTTTTGGAATCCATTCAGCTGATCTCCGTTTCCGGTGCTAGCACTTCTAGCATAGCTTAGCACAATCCATTGAATCTGATTGGACCATTAGCATCACGCTAAAAATAATCCAAGAGTTTCAATATTTTTCCAATTTAAAACTTGACTCTTCTGTAGTTACATCGTGTACTAAGACTGACAGAAAATTAAAAGTTGCGATTTTCTAGGCAGATATGGTTAGGACTATACTCTCATTCTGGCGTAAAAATCAAGGACTTTGCTGATGGCTGCAGCAGGTGTAGTGATATTACGCACTGCCCGAAAATAGTCACCTGCCATTGAAGTAACCAAGGGGACTATTTTCAACCAGTGCGTAACATCACTACGCCTGCTGCAGCCATGTTACATTGAAACTTTTTGTTTATTTTTTGCGTGATGCTAATGGTCTAATCAGATTCAATGGATTGTGCTAAGCTATGCTAAAATTGCTAGCGCCAGACCCGGAGATCGGCTGAATGGATTCCAAAATGGTAAGAATCAAATGCTTAAGACTTTTGCACAGTACTGTACATACATTCACATTTTGTGACAGCTGGGGTTGTGACAGCATAAGTATGGCGCAATGTCTTAAGTAGTAATGTATTTTTGTGTATTTGTTAGTGTCATAGGGAGATGATTGTTTTAGAAGAAGAGATGGCAGATCTCCAGAAGTCCTGCAAGCTGTTTGACGTGACCTGCCCTGATTCAAAACATCTCAAGCGCTGCCAGAGAGACATTACTGTTTTAAAACAGCTCTGGGATCTACTGCTGTGTGCTCAGGTGGGTCATTCAGAATGATTTTGTCCAATTTGTTTTACAGATCTGAACATATTTAAGACACATAGACAATATGTCCTTAAAAAGCACACTAGCAAAAGCAAGAACATGCATGAACTTAAAATCTATTTGAAATTTGAGCACTTGTTTCTTGCTGTTTATCTGACATGATGTTATGTCCTTGCAGAGTAATATTGCAGCGTGGACTGGAACTAGGTGGAGAGAGATCATTGTGGAAAACATGGAGACAGAACTGAGAAGGTTTACAAAAGTATGACCTGCATCCCATTATCTAAAGTGTTACACAAAAACATTTAACACATTTCTGTTGTTTTCTATGTATAATATGTGTATATTTTTAGATAACTTTTATCTGTTGTACATCTGTTGTACATTTTTATGTCTATCCAGGAAATGCAGGTTCTTGATAAAGAGTCCCGTAATTGGGACGTGTTTGTCTGTCTGGATCATGTACTCAAGGATCTGTTAGCTTCTCTCAGGGCTGTGACAGAACTTCAGCACCCGTCTATGAGAGACAGGCACTGGGCTCAGCTGATCAAGACTACTGGGGTAAATGGGTACCTGGGGTAAATTTTAGGAGAATCATCAGAAACTGTGTTTAGGAAAAGCAACCGCTAAGCAATACATTTTTCATCTGGGCTGTTTTCTTAGATTGACTTTACCCTAACTGAAGAAACAACTCTTGAGGAATTACTGGCACTGCAGCTTCACAGATATGAGGATGTGGTGCACAGTACAGTGGGCAGAGCGGTCAAAGAGATGTCCACTGAGAAGGTTTTTTTAAACCCCCCTTTTAAATTTTAATACCTGCTTTTGAAATAAGGAATAACTGTAACTCCACTGTATTTATTTTGGTAAAGGTTTTGGCAGAAATTACCCAGATATGGGTCCGGATGGAGGTTTCTTATGAGGTTCATTACCGCACCTCAACACCACTCCTGAAATGCAGTGATGAACTTACAGAGCATCTGGAGGAAAGTCAGGTACGAGCATCTTTGAAACGTCACATGCAATTAGCCAGATAGTTTATAGTGGAGTAAATCCTAAACGCTATACTGATAACATGTTTAACCAGCTTATCAGTAATGTTAACAAGCTGTTGCTTGGCAAAACAAGCTTGGTGTGGCCAGAGCGTTTATCTCTTTCTCCAAGACCGTCCCACTGTGTGGAGGAGAGCAATTTCTCAATGTCAGACGCCTGTATTCAAACATCTGATTTATAGAGACCACACATCGCCGGCTTTGTTATCACGCTGCATGTGTAAGAGGCCAAAGCCAGACACATCGGTGTTGACAATGACCCTGCTGTCTGTTCAAAAGCGGCCCCCTTATACCCACATGGCTAAAACAGTACAGAGAACAGACAGACACAACAACATAGTAACTGGAATGGAAGTAACCAAATCCAAATCCGTTTACTTTTTGTGTTACCAGTGCTGTAATATAGAAAGATTGATGAAAGTCCTGTTTATATGGACAGATGCAACAAACCAAACAATATAGTATAAAATATTTGATTTCTCACACCAAAGTTATTTTTTCTCACACTCATTCAGATGTTTACTTTTTGGTATCTATTATTTGAATTTGAACTTGACTGTGAGCCTGACCTCATTACTCAAAATCTTGGGCTAGTAGTGTATATATCAAAATGACATTTATTTATTGCACGAGATAAAATGAGTTACGCTATGAAAACATTCAGGAAAGCTGCTAACTTTGTGTTTCTCATTTTTCTTTCAGGTGCAGCTTCAGGTTTTGCTGAACACTAAACAAGCAAAGTTTTTCCACGAGCAGGTGTCTGCTCTTCAGGCCCAGTTGACTCTGGCTGACTCAGTGCTGTTGCTGTGGCTGGAGGTACAGAGGACCTGGGCTCATCTTGAGAGCATCTTCATGGGCTCTCAAGACATTTGCCAGCAGCTGCCAGAGGAGACGCATGAGTTCAGTGCCATTGATTCAGACTTCAAGGTATGATTTAGCACTGTTGCCTCACAGCAAGAAGATCCTTGGTTTGAGCCCTGATTGGGTCAGGAAGTCTTTCTGTGTGGAGTTTGCATATTCTCCGTGTCTGTTGATAGAAGTGCAATATAATATACATAACTATGTTTTCAGTGGTGTAATAAAGCAATAAGCCCCAATAAGCAGTGGGTTACCAGTGCATTTTATAACTCCGCTTCGCGTCGTGCCTAACAACGCCCCTTAGCTGTTATAAAATGCACTGTAACCCCACTGCTTCGCGGGGATTATTGCTTTTATAAAACTGTTACTTCATTTGCATAGCAGGATTTCAAAAAATAAAGCACAAATAAGTTGTAATTATATTAGTACAAATATTACTCTAACTCCAAACAAAGTTGTTCCTCAGAATCAAGTGTGGCTGCAACAGAGCGCAGTTCCCAACCAACACAGACGCAGCAAAGACACAATGAAAGACTGTGATGTTTATTTTCATAAATTAACATTCATCTAATTTATACATTAACATTTATATCGTGCAACTTTTCGTAACTCTTTCCCCCTCAGCGTTTCTTTTTTTAAAGTTGCCACCTAGTTTTAGTTTAATGCCTTCCAGAAAAATGATCTTCTTTAAATAAACATAAAATATCAAATGAAAGAACAGACCATCCGCTTTCATCCTACCTTCATTTGTTCTCTTATCACCTCTCAAATTTTTAGCTAAAAGCTGAGATAATTCTATTTTTGTGAAGAACTTTTGTAAGAGATCAGATTCAGAGCCATGATTAAAACTTACACTGTGTTTTTAGTGTTGAGAGAATGTGTCAGTGTTTTAAGGCCGTTTCACACGTTATGCGTCAACGCGAGTCTTTTTCAATAGGAGACGTGCGGAAAGCGGCAAAACGGGACCGGTTACAGAGGTGAAGCGGAGTTGGTCCACACGCCTTGCTTGTGCACCCAAAATCCTGTCCCTTGTCCGGACATGGCACTTCATGGCAGGCGCCGTTGAAGATAAACATATTTGCACTAAATGCTGCACAAAACGCTTCCAATACAAGAGAAAAGCTGAAGCCGCGCGGAAATTTTGCCACTTGTTGTGTTCCGTGTGAAACGGCCTTAAGTTGGGTAAGATTGCCACCCAGTGGATAATAGCGGAAATATGAATTTGAGGTAGAAACTCCTCAGGGAACGTTTTCTCTTTATTGAAGAGATGACTCAACAATATTTATTGACATTTATCTGGATATAGCCATTAATTGTGCAATTGTAGAAAAAATAAAAATATGATTAAAGACTGTGGTGTTTATTTTCATAAATCAGTACGTAGCAATAGTGGGCAGTGATACTTATGTAATGCGGTCTGAACCGTGGGTTTACCGGGGTATTTCATCACGGCTTAGAACACGTTTCACAATCAGAATGAAGAACCAAAACGGCCATTTTATAAAAAGATATTAAATAATGAACCATTATGTTTTTATTATCTTAGAATGAGATGTTTTTATCTACATACACCGCGTGTCCCCTTACATGAAAGATGCCATTTTAAGCCGCCATGTCTTTTAAGTAGCTCTAAACTGACAAACTGCTCTCCAGAGCGTTTTTCATCAGTATGTTGTTTCAGATGATGACATGTTTGTCCTGTGGCGGCTACTGTAACTTTTCTATGTGCTTCAGAAGGAAGGGATGAGCGGTTGACTGAGCCATTGGTTGCAATTCAAAGCTTACTGCTAAATTGCACTAAAATCTATACATTGTACCTTTAATGGTTCTTTATAGAACCATACTGTACAACCAGATAAAAAAAATTCCAAGCTAACCTTTTTAAATGAATAGTAGACGTTACATACATTTTGATAAAGCAGATAACCAATGTCTGAATAATAACTTACATGTAATAAATCCTGATGGGATAAAGCATAATTTCTTTTTTGAGAATCGTTGGGATTAAGTCATCTAAACAAGATGCAGAATAGGACATTCAAAAATCACACATACATTTTTACTCTCAGGAGAAAATTTGAATTTTTATCATGTCAGAATTCATTGTTCATCTACTAGATTCTATGACTTCTAAGAAAGTTCCTTCTGTAAAAAAGTATAAAAACTAGCCTAATAATTGTATGTTCTTTTGCATGTTGCTGTGCATGTGTGAAGGACCTCATGTTCAAAAGTACCAAAACAAAAAATGTAATTGCTGCCACCAGCAAGCCCAGTCTTCTTCCGATGCTTGAAGATCTCCAAAAGAGGTTTGTAAAATCTTACATTTTAATTTGAAAGTGTAGACTGATTTAAAGAGGTTCGCTTGCACACATCAAGACAAATGCACAGAGACTTTTTTGGGTTTCTTGTTTTGATTCTAGATTGGCTGTATGTGAGAAAGCATTAGCCAAATACCTGGAAACCAAAAGAGTGGCTTTCCCTCGATTCTATTTCCTGTCCTCAGCAGACTTACTGGACATCCTTTCCAAAGGCAGACAGCCCAGACAGGTATTGCTTTAATAGTTACAGTAGGATTTAACCTTAAAGGGACACTCCACTTTTTTTAATATGCTCATTTTCCAGCTCCTCTAGAGTTAAACATTTGATTTTTACCGTTTTGGAATCCATTCAGTCGATCTCTGGGTCTTGCGGGACCATTTTTAGCATAGCTTAGCATAATCCATTGAATCTGATTAGACCATTAGCATCACACTAAAAATAACCAAAGAGTTTTGATATTTTCCTATTTAAAACTTGACTCTTCTGTAGTTACATTGTGTACTAAGAACGAAAGAAAATTAAAAGTTGTGATTTTCTAGGCAGATATGGCTAGGAACTATACTTTTATTCTGGCGTAATAATCAAGGACTTTGCTGCCGTACCATAGCTCCAGCAGGCGCACTGATATTACGCAGTGCCCAAAAATAGTCCCCAGCTATTGAAAGACACACATGGGACTATTTTCGGGCAGTGCTTAAACTGTTTAGTTTGATTTAGTTTGAAAGTTTAGTTTTTACATTACAGGTCATTTCAGTATTAAGATAATCCATAAACAGGTCAACTGTAAACTATGCAGATTTTCCTGGTATGATTTTTTTGAAATACATTTTTCATTTTACCATACTTAGCCATTTCTCTTCTCAATAGTGTACAGTAACCTTTATCTCTACAGTTTAGCTTTTTCATCATGATAGTTATAATTTCAAAGCTAGTACCTCTCCCTGAAATATCATTACAATAAAAAAGTTCTAGGATTGATTCTGACCTGGTCACCTTTACCTTTGAGTCGATCCTCCTACATATATGCTGCTTTTCTCTTGAAGCGTTCAACCAGAAGAGTGTCATAGCGCTTCATCTTCTCATTGTACGTCGGTTATAATAAGAATTGCAAATATAGCCCCAATCATATCATTATCATTATTATCTATGAATAGGCATGTACTTAACCATACATGACTCGATGTAGATTGATTCGTTTTACACAGAGATGCTGTATATCATATATTGTTCTGTGAAAATGTTGTGTTATGGTTCATTGCTTTTTAGGTGATCTGTCACCTGGGTAAGCTGTTTGACAGTATGAGCGATCTGAAGTTTTCTGACAAGGAGGAGAAAAACACAACAGCAGTTGGGATGTTCAGCAGAGAGAGAGAATATGTATCTTTCTATGCGCAGTGTGACTGCATTGGACCGGTAAAATCCACATTTAAATAAAAAAGCATCCAATGCAGTCTACTTTTTGATCTTCTTTTCTGTTTTTTATTATTATACATTTATTTAAATAAGTCCAAATTCAAAATTTAGGCTTCATTAGGCAACTATGTTTTGATCAATGTTGTAGTCGGATGACTTTCTTATCAAGTGAACTTTCTCCTGTCAGGTTGAGCTCTGGCTGACTCGTCTGGAGGATGTGATGAGGGAGGAAATAAGAAGGCACATAGCTGAAGCCGTTGTTGTCTATGAGGAGCGCTCTAGGGAACACTGGATACTTGAGCTGCCCGCTCAAGTGGTCCTTACTGCCTCTCAGATCTGGTGGTCTGCGGATATGAATCTGGCTTTCCAGCGGCTGGCCGAGGGTTTTGAGACGGCGCTCAGAGACTACAACAAGAAACAGGTCACGACACAGTCTCCTAAAATACAGACACAAGGAATAAAACTGTTTATCTGCTATTCTTTTTAGGTGCATGGCTATTTTTTCTTCAAACACATGAAAGGTGCCGCCCATCCAAATGCTGTCTGCTGATAAAACTTTAGTGGAGAGAAGCCACTTTCTGTATTATAATAACAATGGGACATTTCACAAGACTTTTATAAGATGTCAAATAAATATTTGGTGTCCCCAGAGTACGTATGTAAAGTTTTAGCTCAAAATATCATCTAGATAATTTAGTATAACATGTTAACATCACTTTGTAGGTGTGAGCAAAAATGTGCCATTTTTTGGGTGTGTCCTTTTAAATGCAAACGAGTTTATCTCTGCACTAAATGGCAGTGCCGTGGTTGGATAGTGCAGATTAAGGGGCGGTATTATCCCCTTCGGACATCACAAGGGGAGCCAAATTTCATTGACCTGTTTTTTCACATGCTTGCAGAGAATGGTTTACCAAAACTAAGTTACTGGGTTGATCTTTTTCACATTTTCTAGATTGATAGAAGCACTGGGGACCCGATTATAGTACTTAAACATGGAAAAAGTCAGATTTTCATGATATGTCCCCTTTAATAACACAGACCCAGTCCCATTCAAACTGATATACCCTGTCTTTCTACTGAGTTGTTTTTGAATTCAAAAATCTAAAATGCTTTTTCTTTAATATAATTATCAAAAAAAAAAAAATGCAAAATATCACTGAGTGCAATTTTGCAAATCTTATTTTTTTATATTTAATATTTTAACAAATATTAATGCATATATTTGATCAGAAATTTATCCTGAATTAGCATGCATTTGAAAAACATTTGGATGCAAGGTTGTTACATGTTTAAAGAAATATCATTTCTGTGCACTTTTTTATTTTTGTTGTATGAAAATCACTATATTTAGCTATAAAAAATCTCTTTAGGCTTAATTGTTTTACTATTGCTTTAGGCACAGACCATGAAAGTTCAATTATCAATTATGAATCAAATTAAATCTATTAATATTATTTATCATTCATTATTAACCATTTTTAACCTATGATCATTTAAATAAAAAGTAAACTATACTACAGTATACATGAATATAATCAATAGCAGTTTCGTTGACTTAACAAGAATTATACTCCTGCTTTTCCCCCTGTGAACCTATATGGTTTCAAGGAAGTACGAGACTTTCTGCATTAAAGCACAGGTACGATGACAAAGCCTTTAAAAACACAGCCCTGCTTCCTTACTGTAAGTATGATACAGTAAATAGTGCTGATCTGTGTGGACTGCCACAATCCTGTCCGTATCCTCCCCACGGCATCGGGCCCTGTCATCAAACGTCGGGAAGGTTATCACGTCCTTGGCCGGCGTTTGAATAATCTGCCTCTTTCCCTTCAAGCCCCTGATTGGAGTCGCTGTTCGACAGCATGAGGTGATAAATGCAGTACAACCTAAGCCGCTTTTACACCAAATACAGGGAGGAAGATTACATCTCATTTGCCTGTCTGTGACAGGGATCCACAGTATCGCATCTTAACCACCTCCCCCCGACTCACAAGCGTGTTGACCCACCATTCTCATTTAAAGTCACACACACACAAACACACACGCCAGCTGCCTGCTCTCATTCACAATCGACCCCTCACACACACACGCAGACACTCGCGGTACCCACAACATTGATAAATGAGCTCTGTGCTTATTTGGCCTCAGAACTTAAATATATGACCTTGCACGGTAAGGGTGGGGTGGGGGTTTCTGTGATGAACACATGACCCTGAGCCCCTGTCACTATAGTCATTACCATCCACTTCTCTCTGGCACGTAAATTGATATAATTACTGTAAGCAGGGGCCACAAAGCTCACTGTATGCTATCACAGGCCATCATTGTGCCCTCATAAACTCTAAAATATCTGCTTTACTTCTTCCAGATTGCCCAGCTAAACTCCTTGATAAACATGTTATTGGGAGAGCTGAACCCCGCTGACAGGCAGAAGATCATGACCCTGTGCACCATCGACGTTCATGCAAGAGATGTGGTCTCTGAACTTATCGCTCAGAAGGTTGGGTCATGTTTATAGTTGTACATACATAATGATAACGTTGGCTGTCCCACGTTCTGTTTCCTTGTTTTAAATCATTTAATGGTGTTTATTTTAATGGGATTTAAATTGACAAGTAGCAATCGATTAATTAATTGAGTTGGGGGCATTTCGACACTGGGTTTGCTTTGGAGTTGTTTCAATAAACATTTAAGCTATCTTTACCCAGGTGAGCAGCGCTCAGGCGTTTGCTTGGGTTTCTCAGCTCCGACACAGCTGGGATGAAGAGCAGAGGCATTGCTTTATCGACATCTGTGACGCCCAGTTTCGCTACTCTTATGAATACCTCGGCAACACACCTCGATTGGTCATTACACCCCTTACAGACAGGTAACAGACTAACAGGCTAATATTGTCTTAGCATGCAGTAGTCAAATTAATTGAAACTTAAAAAAAAGATCTAATACTTGACATCTCAGTGTATGTTCAAATATTTAAATATGTCACACTTCTGAGATAATGATATTGACCAAATGTGACCCCGAACCACAAACCAGTTATAAAGGTCAATTTTTGAAATTGAGATTAATATATCTCAATTAACAAGCTTTTGTGAGGGTTTGGTGTGGAAGAACCCAAGTGCAGACAGCGATGAATGACACAGATACTTTATTTGACAAAAAACAGAAAAACAAAACCCACGAGGGGGCAAAACAGGACAGAATGAACACTACACTAAACTGACACTAAACTTTACACGATATACAAACACTAAACTGCACAGTTAACACTAGCAAAAATACTCTTTTGATATACACTCACATGAAACAAGATAGGAACCAGGAAGAAACAAAACTAAACTAGATGAGGTTAAAGTTTGTGAACAAACTTTATGTTGGCTTGAGAAAGCCTAGTCTGAGAGTAATAGATGGAGCTGTAGTTGGGGCAGTTAAGTTAGTTGGGGCAGATGGGTTAGTTGGGGCAGAATTGGGCAGTTGGGGCATTTGTGGCAGATGGGGCATTTAGGGTAGTTGGGGCATTTGGGGTAGAATTGGATAATTGGGGCAGACGGGGCACTTGGGGCAGATGGGGCATTTAGAGCAGTTGGGGCATTTAGAGCAGTTGGGGCAGAATGGGGCAGATGAGGCAGTTGGGGCATTTGAGGCATTTAGGGCAGTTTGGGCAGAATGGGGCATTTAGGGCAGATGGGGCATTTAGGGCAGAATGGGGCAGATGAGGCAGTTGGGGCATTTGAGGCATTTAGGGAAGTTTGGGCAGAATAGGGCAGATGGGGCATTTAGGGCAGATGGGGCATTTAGGGCAGATGGGGCATTTAGGGCAGTTGGGGTATTTAGGGCATTTGGGGCATTTAGGGCATTTGGGCCAGAATGGGGCAGATGAGGCATTTGGGGCATTTGAGGCATTTAGGGCAGTTGGGGCATTTAGGGCAGTTTGGGCAGAATGGGGCAGATGGGGCATTTAGGGCAGTTGGGGCATTTAGGGCAGTTGGGGCAGAATGGGGAATTTGGGGCAGAATTGGGTAGTTGGGGCAGATGGGGCATTTAGGGCAGTTTGGGCAGAATTGGGTGTTTGGGGCAGATGGGGCATTTAGGGTAGTTGGGGCATTTGGGGCAGAATTGGGTAGTTGGGGCAGACGGGGCAGATGGGGCATTTAGGGCAGATGAGGCAGTTGGAGCAGACTTGGCCAGTTGGGGCAAATGGGGCGGTTGGGGCATTTGAGGCATTTAGGGCAGAATGGGGCATTTAGGGCAGTTGGGACATATTTGTGTTTTTGTGTGAGTATGATTGGGTGTGTAATATTGTGTTTGTGTG